>NC_056739.1:398424659-398789659 GCF_019279795.1 Protopterus annectens | reverse complement strand
TTGGTTATACCCTTCGCTGTTGGGATTAGCAACTATCTAGTTTTATAAGGCCAGTTTGGCTTTTTATGACATATTACATGGTCATATGAGACCGTGAGTTTTTGGTGCATGATTTACACCTATATATTGTGGAATACGAATTGCCAGATATTTAGGGGAACGTAGTGTTGTGAGCACTGGTTCAAATGAGTTTATGCTCCTTTTCTATACACTAAGACTATTATTGCTCCTTGGTACTTTGTCTGTTTGACTGAACCAGGGAACGTAGTTTTGTGTTATGACATGATTGGTGTTCATTTCCCACAAAGACTATTATTGTTCCCTTTTTTTTTGTTCTGGCTCTACATATTCATTGCTGATTGGAAAGATTGGTTACATCTGCTTATAACATTATATGACCAAATACTTTTTTTGGGTGGATTGAAAATAATTTTCCTGTTTGCTATTATGGGCACCTTGACCATGTGATATATGAACCTTTTGATTAAGATATTTGATATTTATGATTTTTGCTGCCCCTATTCAGTGAAGAGCTGTTTATAGTTGCATAATATTTGTTTATAAACAAACTAATAGTGAACTGTTTGGTTCGTTTAACCAACTTTTATTGGCTGCATCTTGGGACACTTGTTCATATTGATTTTCATATCACAGGTTTGTCTTAGATTTGACAAGCATAATCAGGGGCTTATCTGACAAGAATGATTTACAAGTATTTGGTTTGGGCAATATTGCCCAAGGTTCTTCTGAACCCAACACACTTAAACCCAATGTAAGGTGGCTTTCAAAAGATTAACCAGGGAGATGAAAGGGCTTAGAAGCAATGTCTGGCATTTGAAATTATTCAAAGCATATCGAACCAAAGGCATACCTCCAACAGGCTTAAGAGTTAGAACACAACCTCTAGTCCATCAAGCTGATATTTTATTGGACTAAGAAAATAGTAAACGCTGCTACCCAAAGGTCCTCTTCGTAAAAATGGAGAAACAAGCTTTGTAAAAACCGGAGACGGACCACCACAATGTAATAAAATAAGAACCAAGTTTATTAAAAAAGATGAGCACTTTCACGTACTCCCAGGGTACGCTTCTTCAGATCTATTTTCATTAAAAGAGGCTTAAAAGTTAGAACACAACCTCTAGTCCATCAAGCTGATATTTTATTGGACTAATGTGGCAAAATCCAACAGAATACATCTATGGGTTTTGTAGAAGTATTAACAGGGTTCTATGAATGGACAGTTGATAATGGGATCAAGGCAGTAGAAGAACTTTGTCTTAGGTTCATAAGTAGGTACTAGGCTATCTGCCAGAAGGCATTTATAAGCCTAGCCAGAATGTGTTGGCTTTCTCTGCACCCTTAGATTAATTCCCTGTGCCTCTGTCCAGCAAAGCTATTGAAGTGATCCCCGGGGTCAACTTTCTGTTTCCCATCCACTCGTCAAGGTTTCTCTTGAAGAGTGTTAGCAAAGAGCTCTGCCTAATGTAGATTGGAATCTTGTTCCAGAGCATGGGAAGTCTCTGGGAGAGGAATCTATCCCTCCAGCATTCCTATTTATTGTTGTGGTGAGGTTTAGATCCCTACAGGATGTGGCTCGAGGGGATATGGTTTTCTTTAGGTGGAGCATGTCCATCAATTCTGGGTTGCGCATGGCCTTGTGTCAGGCATAGATCACCTCTGAGTAGGTGGTATGCAACAGCTGGAGTTTCTTCAGTCGAGCTGCATAGGGCATCTGTTTGTGGCCAGTGATCCTCTTGGTGAGGTACTTCTGTAGTCTTTCCAGCTGTTGCAGGTGTCTTATAAGGTACATCCCAAATGGGGCATTGTACTCTATGATAGGTCTGATGGCGTGATGCGTAGAGGGGCACAATGGCCTCTTTTGATCTGGATGCAAACCCTTTTGTGATCAGGTGGGCCGCATAGAAGGACTTTCTAACCACTTTGGCAATGTGATTATCAAAGAAGAGATTACTATCTACTTGGGTCCCCAGATCTTCCATATTTAGGGGGCTACCACCTATGTGGCAAATTGTGGGTAGTTTGTTTTTTTCCAAAGGGGATGACTATACACTTTTTGGCATTTAGCTTGAGGCTATGGTTTTGACACCAGGTATCTGTCTCAGTGAGACCCTTTTGGAAGATGTCTGTGTCAGCCGGAGAGTCAATTATAGCCCCTAGTTTGCAGTCATCTGCGAACTTGGACAGCCATAGACCTCCTGTGCTTGTCTGTACCTCTGAGAAGTATATGCCGAACTGGAGGGATCCTAGGACTGAGCCCTGGGGAACGCCATTTGTAACCGGTTTATAGTCAGACTTAGCTCCTGCAACTGTTACCATGTGGGTTCTGTCCATGAGCCAGTTGGCAACCCATCTCTTGAAATAAAATAATTTGAATCCTTACCCATTTATAGGGCAGGATTGGAGGTATTGGGTTCTGATTTATTATCTTTAGAACAACAATTAAAGGACAAAAAAATGAAAAAATTCCAATGCGATGTTGGGGATTATCAGAGAGGCCAGCCCTTTATGCCATACAAGAGTACATTGACAGGGAAAATCCCCAACAAAACATCTGTGAAACGCAAAAGACCTAAATCTATCCTTAAGAAAACACAAAATAATGTTAGTTTTACCTCAGGGAAAGAGTCCTCTTCTGCTACCGATGTAGATGGCAACCCCATTCTACAGTCACCAACACTGAAAAGATGTAGTACTAGTCACCCTTTAGGGTTAGGTCCAGAAGAAGAGGGGGGGGGGGGGACATAGGCAACGCAAACACTTTAGAGGGAATTCTCAAGATGATGAACAAATGTTGAATGAATATAACAATGTACACAATATATCTTCTGTGGAACTTTCTTAGGCTCAGATTTCTGTACTTAATAAAGGTCTTAGCTATGTTCCTGTTTTTTTGTGACCGAGGATTGTTTTGCATCTGATGTTATTTTTTTTTGTAGATTGATCAGTGTCAGAATACACTTTGATTCTAATACTGGTAGTATAGAGGTCAAATCATTAAAATTTCAACAGTCCAAATTTATGCCCCCAATGTCTAATCAGGTGTCCCTTTTCCAATCTGCTGTCCTCAAGGACCTACATTATAATTTCAATGGGCATGATATCTGCCATCATAATCTCTCTAGGGTTGAACAATCAGCTTTGGAGGATTTGAAAAACAATAAAGATCTTGTCAAATTATCAGCTGACAAAGGAGGAGCAGTAGTAGTTATGAACTGGGATAGTTACTATCAGGAAGCAAAGAGACAGTTGGGGGATGCCAGGCATTATATGCCTATGCCCCGTGATCCAAGTAGTAAATTTAAAGTTGAAATTGACCGATTTTAGGTCAGGCACAACAGGAAGGTATTATTACTCAGTCAGATGTATACCATCTTACGGTCAAGGATCCTAAATCACAATACATCTATTTCTTACCTAAAATACATAAGAATCCTTATTGTCCACCAGGAAGGCCAATTGTTTCAGGGAGGGGGAGCTTAACTGAGCCCTTGTCTGAATTTCTTACTCTATCTAAAACCTCTCCTGGTTTATATTAGATCACGTATCCAGGATACCACCCAATTTCTGGGTATCGTCTCCAATACTCAGTTGGAACTAGGTTGGCTTCTCTGCACATTAGATGTGACTGCCTTATACACCAATATTCCACACTGGACAGGATTAATGGCCCTATAACATTGGTTATATATAAGTGCTTTGTATCCACCTAGTTTTAACACCTTGTTGGTCTGTATGACTGAACATGTCCTTACAAAAAAATGTGTTTTATTTTCATGGACAATGCTATTGGCAGTCACAGGGTATGGCAATGGGGACAATCTTTGCCCCAGTATATGCAGATTTATTCATGGCCTACCTGGAGACCGAACTGATCTACAATTCCAATCATAACATCTATTTGGAAGAAATAGATATTTGGAGACGACACCTGGATGACTGGTATGGAAGGCGGATGTACCTTACCTCTTGGAATTTGTGGAATATCTTAACCAAAACAAATGGGGAATTGAATTCAAGTTAAATTTTGATCTCAAGCAAATTACCTTTCCGGATGTAGTACACAGATTTACAGGAAATATCCCCAGTACAATTCCTTACTTCATGCTAGTAGTTTACATCTGCCTCATGTGGTACGTAATATACCTAAATCTCAATTTTTGAGAATCAAACATATCTGTTCTGATAATGATACCTTCCTCAAATATAAGTTGGATTTGGCTAATCGTTTTCATAATCGGGGCTACCAAGCAGGCAACATTGCGATTGCCAGCAATTGGGCTTTCACACAGGTCAAGGAGAATCTTTTGCAATACAAAAATAAGGACTGGACATCACAAGATCATGATGTTTGAAGAATGGTCACTACATATGGATGCAACACCAAACCCTTTCTGGACATTATTCAGAAACATTGGAACATCCTATTATCAGACCCCAAATCAGCATCTAAGATAGGTCAGAGATGTTTTTTTTCTCCTTTAGACGGGGAAGAAATCTGGGCTCAATCCTAAGCCACTATAAACACACTTATCAGGTTCCAGTTGGATACACACAACACACACTTATAGGTGACAAATTGTCTGGTACTTATCCATGTGGGCATTGTACACACTGTTAAAGTTTTCAAAAATCAAGGAATTCACCAGTCCCAACACCAATAAAGTTTTTGCCATAAGTTTTTTTGCTAACTGTGGTTCGGACTGGATGGTCTATTTGGCCTCCTGTCACTGTTCAGCTTTTTATGTAGGCCAAACATCCAGACCATTATGGATTAGAATTTCTGAACATACTAGTGACATACGGAATCATAAACTTTCAAGTGCACTTTCTAAACATACACTTAAGCACCCTTCTGCTTCGTTTCACTTTACAGTTATTGACAAAGTTACAGGTGACAGATCCCACAAAAGTAGATGGAATACTATTCTAAATAACAAAGAAAGAAAATGGATAATCAAATTGAGTGGTCTTTTTAGCCCTGGTTTGAATAAACATCTTTAATTCCTTTGTAATAGGAATCCATTGTTTATTATGAAGTTGCTGTATATCTTTTTAACATTTTTCCAACAGGAACTCATTACATACTAATTATTTAATTGGGAAGTGCTATTTAAATCATTGTTCTGATGTGTCTTTTGTTATTTTTAGTTTGTGTCATGCACTGAAGAAGACTTATATAGCCGAAACCGGTTTGCTTATTTAATATACGGCATTTTTGTGCTGACTTGGGGGTAGTTTATACTCCCTAGTTGATTTAATAAATATATTTATTAAATTCATACTTTTTGGCAACCTCCACTGGTGCTGGGCCTTTATTCTGGTTTCCTTTTTAAGCCTAGCCATGCATCCCAAATGTATCCAACAATTTGGTGCCCAAAAGTTCTTTTTAGTGGTATGATTAAGCCAGGGCATGCAAGGACAAACATTTATATGTTGCCTTTATCCATTAGCGACATAGGTGACTGACCAAGGTTGAATTTCTGATTTCCCATTCACTGGTCCAGGTTATGCTTGAATAGGATCACGGAGGAACTCTGCTTCACAAGGATGACAAGCCTGTTCCAGAGAAAGGGTATTCTCTGAGACACATACCTTTGCCCCCCAACATGCTCTATTAATGTCAAATGCAAGTGTTAAGTCCCTGTATCTGGTAGTTCTGATGCTATATGTTTTGCAGATATGCAAGAGTTCAACAGAGCAGGATCCTGGGATGCCCTGTATGCCAGGCATAGATCACTCCTCAAAAGTCTGTAGAAGACGGGGTATAGGGATAGTATCTGCATAGGATATGTTGTTAATGCCCTGTATTCTTTTTGTGAGGAACCTCTGTGGACATTCCAGTTATTGCAAATTCCTGGTCAGGTACATAATGAAGGGGGCACTGTACTCAATGATAGGTTTGATGAGGGCTGAGTACATTGGAAAGAATAGTTGTGTAAGAACTTACCATAACCTTAGATGTCCTTCTCTTCCATGTTGCAGTATTCATAACAGTAGGGAGTTGCAGCCTGCCGTGCCACTGTCCAGCCAGTATAGTCTTTTTCACAGGAGGATGTGACATCCCTTACCAGGGCCATAAACAGACATTAGGTATAAAAGTGAAGTCTGCATGTACCCTCATCAGAATTGTTTTGCTGCATACAGTAGTGCTCCTGTGCATGAGAGACCCTTAGACTTGCATGTAAACCAGGCCCAGGGCAGTAGGTTGGTGGTGTAGAGGAGAGTTGAGACTGGGGAAGATAATGACCATGTCCCCACAGGTAGGCCATGGAGTTCTGGTTAGGAAGAAACAGAGGGAAGGTGGGTGGGACTGAATACTCCAACATGGAAGAGAATGACATCTAAGGTTATGGTAAGTTCTTAGACAACTATTCTATGTCTTTCTATTCTCATGTTACAAGATTCATAACAGTAGGGAGAGTACCAGAGCTTTAAGTATGAACCTGAGTGAAGGAAAGGTTTCCTTGATCAACCAAGCCCTGGAGGATAGACCTGGTAAAGCCTGCTCTTGCTCGAGAGGCCATATTTAGCTTGTAAGGTTTGGTGGAGGTGTGTGCCAAGGTCCAAGTGGCTGCTTCTAAAATAGAAGTGAAGTCCATTCCTTTGAAAAGGGTAGCAGAGGAGGCAGCTGCCCTGGTAGAGTGATGTTTAACATGGCCTTGCAAGGATTTCCCATGATGGGAGTGTGACACCCGTGCACTGGCCAGCAATCAAGGAGCCTCAATCCTCACCACTAACACCAGTGAGAGGCATCCATATAGGGAAATGATAATAAATACACACACAGTAAAGTACAATTTCCCTTAAGAGCACACAGAGATCACAGTCAGTCTGGGGCTGGTTTCTTCCTTTTCTCTCCAGGTCCCCAATAAGACTTCCCACTGGCACAGCTATAGGATCCAGATCTAAGCCTAGTGGGCAAGCTGAAGCCTCCAGCACCCTCTCTGTCTAACCAGTGCTTCATGTCCCTGCCCAAGTAGCTGACACACACAAACACACACACACACACACACACACACACACACACACACACACATACATACATACACACACAATTTGAGATAAGAGTTTATACAACCAAACAGACATTCCTGGGGAAGGCTGGCACAGGTTCTCCAGCTGTGCCCCTTTTACACACACTGTACTGTAGAAATCACTGCCACCACCCAGCTAATATTTATCAGCTACTCAAAGGCCATTAAAAGGGTGTCCAATTATTAGTGTGCAATATAATTATCCAAATGGTAAGTGCAACCTAACAGTCAAGGCTTATTTGCAGTGACTTGGTACAGTATCCCTATACACATGCAATGTACTATTAAAGCTTAAACTATCTCTACACAAAACAGCCACAGCTGAAAGATTTAAAAATATTTAATAATAAATAATAAAAACACAAGACAATATTTCCTACTACACACTGCTAGTCAAGAGTTCAGAGATCACAGAGAAATACTTAAAATAATACCGTAGAAAAGTTCTGAGATCACAGAAAAACAAAACAGTCTAATCTTCCTATTTCCTAGCTATATCTAAGAGAAAACACAGTTCTGAAATCCTACTTACATCTAGACACCGGCAGAGCTGGTGGATGTTCTCAAGACAAATGCTCTAATTGCTCTCATTCTTTCTGTCCTTAAATTGATAACACAGTACCACTGATTCATTTCAGATTACATCATTTCTTTCTGGTTCCCAGGCTAACAGATTCTCAGAGGTTAATAGCAGTCGATCTTGCAGCTAGTCAGGAAGCCAGAGCAATAAGAGAAATTATACATGCAAATTCTAGCAATTAACTCTGGTCTCAAGACAACAGCCAAAATCCCTTCATCCAGACAGATCTGCTCCAAGTTTTAACATCAAAGAATTGACTTATTAGCTTTGTTACAGCAGAGTGCACTGTTGTTACATTTTTGCAGTTCAATATCCAACGCAGTCTTTTCTCACATTTAAGAAAACAAGATGTTGCTTGCATTAATATTTACAAATGGCAGAATTATCTACAGAATTTTATCTGGCTAGGCTGGCAGCCTTCACCTATCTTCACACACCCCCCCCCCCCTGGAGAACTCAAGCTAGTTTTTCATGTGACTCTTGAGAAATGTTGCTTGAGAGGGTTAGGTCTATCTGAGTATACCTTACCCCATTCCCTATCTTGAGAGCTCATCTGTGTTGGCATTGCTAATCCCACTGCGGTGCTGCACTGACATATCATGTGCTTGCAACCCTAGGCTCCATCTTAGCAACTTGACATTTTGCTGGCTGGCTCTGTTCTTCCTTGTCAGGTGTGTGAAGGGAGCAGCCATGGTACTATAACTGGAGACAAACTTTCTGTAGTACCCTGCTGTCTCTAAGAATTCCCTCACCTGGTTTTTGGTAACAGGTGCAGGCCATGCCTGAATGGCTTCTACTTTGGCAGGTTCTGGCCTGATCTTACCACTCCCCACTCTATGTCCCAGGTAGGTGACCTCTGCCATACCCACCTGACATTTGCTGGGCTTAATGGTCAACCCTGCCCTCTGTAGTCTGCCCAGCACCTTCCTGACATGCCGAAGGTGCTCTTGCCAGGAATGGCTGTAGATGGCAATATCATCTAGGTAAGCAAGGGCAATCATTCCTGCTCCTGCCAGGATATGATCTATCAGCCTCTGGGAAGTTGCTGGGACATTTTTCATCCCAAAGGGCATCTTTGTGAACTCATACAAGCCAAAAGGAGTCACAAAGGCTGACCTCTCTCTATCACTGGGAGTCAAGGGCACCTGCCAGTAAACCTTGGTAAGATCAATGGTTGTAAGATACTTAGCCCCACCCAGCTGCCCTAGGGCCTTGTCTGTCCTAAGCATCTGACTATGTGACTATTTAATTTCCTGTAGTCCATACAGAACCTGGTGCTGCCATCCTTCTTTGGCACCAGCACCACTGGGGAGGCCCAGGGACTGCTGGACTCTTGAATTACCCCTCAGTTCCAACATCTCCTGTATCTCCTCCCTCAGAGTCTGACTCTCTTAGGCACCCTATAAGGGGCCTGCCTAATAGGCCTTTGGGGTCCTGTATCCACCTGGTGCTGCACCAGGTGGGTGCACCCTGGCTTCCCAGTGAGCATGTCCTCAACCTCCTGTAACATTGCTCAGATTTCTCAAACCTGGGTAGGAGATAGATGCTGGGACATTGCTACCCCTTCCATTGAGGTGTCAGTCCAAACTTCACTGAGGAGATCAGTCACCAGATCTCTGTCAGTCTCCTCCTGCAATCCAATGCTCATCACCAGGAACTCCCTATCATGGTAAGGTTTCAACATGGTACAATTTCTG
The DNA here is from genome assembly GCF_019279795.1 of Protopterus annectens. NCBI lineage: Eukaryota > Metazoa > Chordata > Ceratodontiformes > Protopteridae > Protopterus > Protopterus annectens. The sequence continues at coordinate 398,780,327 of NC_056739.1, read as the reverse complement.
CCCCTGCCTCCTGCCTAGCAGTTCCACCATGTAGTTAACATCACTTACCTTTCTTACCACCTTGTACAGTCCCTCCCAAGCTGTTTGCAGCTTGTATCTGACAGGAATGAGAACCATTACCTGCTACCCCACATCATACTCTCTAGCTCAAGCATTCCTGTCACACCACACCTTTTTCTGTTGTTGAGCTTCTGCCAGGTTCTCCTGGGCCAAGCCCATGAGTTCCCTGAGCCTTGTCCTGAGGTTTAGGACATATGCCACAATAGACTCCTTGTGAGGTTCACACTCACCTTCCCACTCATCTCAAATTAAATCTAGAGGTCTCATCACCCTATGCCCATACTGCAACTCAAAGGGTAAATAACCTGTAGATTCTTGGGGAACCTCTCTGTAAGCAAACAACAGATGGGGCAAATATTTGTCCCACTCCCTCTTAAACTGGTCTGCAACTGCCCGTAGCATGGATTTGATTGTAGAGTTTAACCTCTTAACAAGACCATTAGTCTGGGGATGGTAGGGTGTGGTCTTCAGATGATTCACCCCACAGTACTTCCACAGATAAGACAGCAGGTCTGACATGAAATTGGCACCTCTGTCTGTCAGTATTTATTTTGAGAAACCTACCCTGCTGAAAATCTCTAACAAAAGCATTTGCCACCTTTTCTGCCTCAATGAAGGTCAAAGCAACTGCCTCAGGGTATCGTGTAGCATAATCCACTACCACTAGGACATACTTTTTCCCTCTGAAACTTGGGGTACACAGAGGCACCACAACATCCATAGCTGCCCTCTGAAATGACTCCTCATTCACAGGCAAAGGCATCAAAGGAGCTCTCACCAAGTCTCCTGCCTTGCCTAACTTTTGGCACTGCTCACAGGTCATGCAGTACCCTGTTACATCTCTGGAAATTCCAGGCCAATAGAAGTTCTGCATAATACGTCTCTTTGTATGTTTCATGCTCATATTACCTGTAAAGGGAATATCATGGGCCATGGCTAGAAGTGACAGATGGTAGGCTCTAGGCACTACCACCTGCTGTAAACTCTCACCTTCTAGCCCTCCCACAGGGGTCCACTCTTTATACAGTAACCCTTTATCTCAGTATACAGATTCCCCCTTCCCATGAGAATCAGATGCCTCACTAGCTACCTGCCTCAGGCCTTGCGATGTAGGGTTTGAGAGCTGAGCCTGTCTCAACTCTCTCTTTGCAACCCTTCCCAGCTCCCCTTCCACAGGAAGTCTGGTATCCTCTGACAGTGGTGACCCACTGTCAGCCTGGGTACTACTACTCACTTCTACCTTTGCAGTCACTCTGTCCAAGGGAACATCAGTACTCACAAGCAGCTGTGGCTCACATTCAGTCTCACTGCTACAGAGCAGCTCCCTCCCTGAAGTAACCACCTTACTAGTCCTGGCTGAAGTATGCAGTCTGTCTGGGTCTCCCCCAGGCCACCAGACCCACATGCTTGTCTCCTAGCTTGACTGCGTGTATCTGCATAAACACATGGTACTGCGTCATCCAAATCCTTTCTATCAAGACATCTGCAAGATGGTAGTTCGGTACCCCTGCTGTCTCAAGACAACCTACTACTGGAATTTTGTCTTTCCCACTTACTGGCTCTCTCCCCTTTTGTTCCCCACCTTGCCTCCATGGACATCTGTATGCCACATGGTCCCATTGGTTGCATTCAAAACATTTAATCCTAGGTCCTGGATGTGTACCTGGGCTAGTGGCTTCCCTTGCTACTGTCAGATTCTGTTGATGCAGTCTATGTTGCCCACCATGGATTCCTTTAGACCCATGAGCAGTACTGGGGGTCCCCTTTCCTGTGCAGGGATGCCCTGCCTGCTAGGTATATGTCTCCCTTCTTCCCCAACTCATATGAAGTAGCACAATCGCTATCAGCTAACCAGATCCTCATGTCCTCGGGCAAAGTGCTAAGGGCTTGTTCCCTCACTAAAATGTCTGCAGCCCTTCAAAAGTGGTGACCAGACATCTACTCACCCACCTATGAAAATAAGTGCTCAGTTCAGTAACCTATTCACACAAACACTTTCATCTGCCTTGCGTCTATGCTCACGAAATGTTTTCCTATACGTTTCAGGTTTTAGCTTAAAACATTCTAAAAAGTGATTTTTAACAGTATAATCAAAACATTCACAATCAGCAAGTTTAGACAACAGGGGGAGGTCAGGAACTGTACCCAGAGCCTTTGGTCAACATCATACTGTTTACATACCCTCTCAAACATATGAATGAAACTATCAAAATTATCCCCCTCTTTAAACTGCAGAAGAAATTTACTGACCTTTTGTGCTTCTGGGGTCCAGTTACTCCCTTCCCCATTACCTCCATGACTCTGGTCGAACAGTCAACATCTCCTTTTTGTGCTGCCTCTGCCACTCCTTTTCCACAGCTTCCATTCCCAAATGGCTGGCCTCAAACTCAAGTCTCTTTAGTTCCAGATGTATTTTTAAGTCCTCTGCAGAAAGGATGAGCTGTCCATTATCTGAATGCGGTAAGTCTCCACTGCCAGTCTGATCATCCTCCTGGTTGCTGTTTTCTGATGCAGCTGTGAACAAAGCTGCAATCATGTCTGCCTTAGTCAGGTTTCCATGTACCAGTCACCTAGCCTGGCATATCTCAGCCAGATGGCTCCTTGTCAGTTTTCCGTGCTCCTCTGGTGACATGCAGCCTTCTCTCCCTGACTAACTAAGCTAACAAAATAAATAAAACAATTATGATCTGAACTCTGAATATTGACTGCTTGGCTGATTTAGAGTACAAAACACCTTCAGTGATCACTGTACACAAGCTACAGGAATTCACTCTACCCACACCACTACAAGCCAATTAGTATTTGCTAACCAATTAATATCTGGTGTGGATATCTCACCACTGCCAAACAATTAACATGTGATGCCCGTGCACTGGCCCAGCAATCAATGAGCCTCAATCCTCACCACTAACACCAGTGAGGGGTATCCATATAGGGAAAGGATAATAAATACACACACAGTAAAGTACAATTTCCCTTAAGAGCTCAGAGATCACAGTCAGGCTGGGGCTGGTTTCTCCCTTTCTCTCCAGGTCCCCAATAAGTCTCCCCACTGGCACAGCTATAGGGTCCAGATCTCAGCCTAGTGGGCAAGCTAAAGCCTCCAGCACCCTCTCTGTCCAACTAGTGCTCCGTGTCCCTGCCCATGTAGCTGACACACACACTTTGAGATAAGAGTTATATACAACCACACAGACACTCCTGGGGAAGGCTGGCACAGGTTCTCCAGCTGTGCCCCTTTTACCCAGACTATAAGGTAGAAATCACTGCCACCACCCAGCTAATATTTTTCAGCTACTCAAAGCCTCTTATGAAAGGGTGTCCAATTATACTGTGTAATATTATTATCCAAATGGTAAGTGCAACCAAACACTTATTTGGAGTGAGTTGGTACAGTATCACTATGTACATGCAATGTACTCTTAGAGCTTAAATTACATCTACACAAAACAGTTGAGTTTAAAATATTTAATAATAAATAATAAAAGCACAAGACAATACTTCTTACTACACAGTGCTAGTCAAGATTTCAGAGATCACAGAGAAATACGTAAAATAATACAGTAGAAAAGGTCTGACATCACAGAAAAACAAACTAGTGTAATCTTCCTAATTCCTAGCTATATCTAAGAGAAAAATCCTACTTACATATAGACACACAGGCAGAGTGGTGAGTTGGATGTTCTCAAGACAAATGCTCAAATGCTCTCATTCTTTCTGTCCTTAAATTGATAACACAGTACCACTGATTCATTTCAGATGACATCATTTCTTTCTGGTTCCCAGGCTAACAGACTCTCAGAGGTTAATAGCCCCTTTGATATTGCAGCTGCTCAGGAACCAGAGCAATAAAATAAATTATACATGCAAATTCTAGCCATTAACTCTGGCCTCACAACAATAGACAGAATTCTTCACCCAGACATATCAGCTCTGAGTTTTGACATCAAATAATTGACTTGTCAGCTTTGTTACAGCAGAGTACACTGTTACATTTTTGCAGTTCCACGTTTAACACAATTGTTTTCCCACTTAAGAGAACAAGACTGTGACTTATATTAATATTTACAAATGACAGAATTATCTATAAAATTCTATCTGGCTAGGCTGGCAGCCTTCACCTATCTTCACAGCAGGGAGTCCAAGAAAAGATAGTGTGACCTCTTACAAATGGAGCAACTATCTCCTTCTGCTCTCCCTCCCTTACTTCCTGCTTATCAGGATGTTTTTGGCTGCTTCTCAGTCTCCTGACTCACAACCTCCAGCATCTAAATGACCACAGCATTTCTATAAGGTCCCCCAGGACATCCAGTTTCTCTTTAGAAATCAACTGGCAGATCCAGCTGTTATAGCTGTCTCTGCAGACAAAACTTCTAGGCAACTACCTTCGGCTGTCCTTTACCCAACGGATAAAGACAGCAAATGTATGGACAGAGTGGGGAAAAAGGTTTATATTTCCTCTACTTTAGTCATAAGGGCCTTGAACTACCAAACGCACATGGCTAGGTATGTTTTATATACCATTTCCAAAGCCTCTACCTTTCTGCTCGAGGTACAAGATTCCCCTATAAAATCCCAAGTTAATTACCTACTTTCCACTGCATCCCAAGTGACCAGGTACATGAAGTGCAGTTACGATGCTGTGGAAGCCTCGTCTAAATCAGCTGCTTCAGGATCAGTATTAAGGGGATATTCCTGGGTAAGGCTTCAACCTCTCCCTATGGGTGTTCAGACAAAATTACTGGATGCACCCTTGGACAATAAGGCCCTCTTTGGACAGGCTTCTGCTGAGCTCCTTAAATCTCCTCAAGAAAAGGGGAAAGACTTACAGAATCGACTTTCCAGAGGCTGGTAGATCATATCCTAGCAGGATCAGGAGGGTTTGCCCTTGCCTATCTAGATGATATTGCCATCTACAGCCATTCCTGGCAAGAGAACCTTCAACATGTCAGAGGTGCTGGGCAAACTACAGAGGGCAGGGTTGACCATTAAGCCCAGCAAATGTCAGGTAGGTATGGCAGAGGTCGCCTACCTGGGACAGAGTGGGGAGTGGTAAGATTAGGCCACAACCTGCCAAAGTGGAAGCCATTCAGGCATGGCCTGCACCTGTTACCAAAAAGTAGGTGAGGGCATTCTTAGGGACAGCAGGGTACTACAGCATTACAGCAAATAATTTGTTGTGCAAGTGGATGCTTCGAACCATGGAGTGGGGGCTGTACTTAGCCAGATGTCTTCAGAGGGAGAAGAGTACCCAGTGGTTTATTTCAGTCATAGACTCCAACCCAGGGAGGAAGGCGGTGCAGCTGTAGAAAAGGAATGTCTAGCCATAGTGTTGGGCACTGCAAAAACTTCAGCCTTATCTCTATGGAAGAAAATTCACTGTAGTTATAGATCACAACCCCCTAACATGATTACACAGAGCCAGCCAGCAAAATGCCAAGTTGCTAAGATGGAGCCTAGGGTTGCAAGCATATATGTCAGTGCAGCACTGCAGTGGGATTAGCAATGCTAACGCAGATGGGCTCTCAAGACAGGGAATGGGGTATGGTATACTCGCATAGACCTAACCCTCGCAAGCAACGTTTCTCAAGGGACACTTGAAAAACTAGGTTGAGTTCTCTAGAGGGGGAGATATGTGAAGATAGGTGAAGGCTGCCAGCCTAACTATTTAGAATTTTGTAGATAATTCTGTCATTTGTCAATATTACTTGTTCTCTTAAATGTGAAAAGACTGTATTGGATATTGAACTGGAAAAAAATGTAACAACAGTGCACTCTGCTGTAAGAAAGTTGATAAGTCAAGCATTTCATGAAATTCTTTGACCTAAAACTCTGAGCCGAGATGTCTAGAGGGAGGCATTCTGCCTATTGCTTTGAGGCCAGAGTTAATGACTAGAATTTACATGTATACTTTCTTTTACTGCTCTGGCTTCCTGACCAGCTGCAAGATCAAAAGGGCTATTAACCTTTGAGTTTCTGCTAGCCTGGGAACCAGAAAGAAATGATGTAATCTGAAATGAATCAGTGGTACTGTGTTATCAATTTAAGTACAGAAAGAATGAGGGCATTTAGCATTTGTCTTGAGAACATACAACTCACCAGCACTCTGCCTGTGTTCTATATGCAAGTTTATTTTAGAACTGTGTTTTCTCTTAGATACAGCTAGGAACTAGGAAGATTAGAATAATTGTTTTTCTGTATTGATGCCAGAACTATTCTACTGTATTACTTTATGCATTTCCTTGTGTCTGAACTTTTGACTAGCACTGTGTAGTGAGAAGTATTGTCTTGTGTTTTTATTATTTATTATTAAATATTTTTAAACCTTTCATCTGTGGCTGTTTTATGTAGAGTTAATTTAAGCTCTAGAGTACATTGCATGTACATAGTGATACTGGCCAAGCCACTCCAATAAGCCTTGCACTTAGCACTTGGATAATAATATTGCACAGTAATAAATGGACACCCTTTGTTAAGGGCCTTTTTAGTAGCTGATAAATATTAGTGGGTTGTGGCAAGTGGTACTGCTGTATAGTCTGGGTAAAAGGGGCACAACTGGAAAACCTGTGCCTGTGGTATAGCTCTTATCTCAAAGTGTGTGTGTGTGTGTGTGTGTGTGTGTGTGTGTGTGTGTGTGTGTGTATGTGTGTGTGTGTATGTGTGTATGTTAGCTACTTGGGCAGGGACACAAAGAACTGGTTGGATAGAGAGGGTGCTGGAGGTTTTAGCTTGTCCACTAGGCTGAGATCTGGACCCTATAGCTGTGCCAGTGGGGAGTCTTATTGGGGATCTGGAGAGAAAGGGAGAAACCAGCCCCAGACCGACTGTGATCTCTGTGTGCTCTTAAGGGAAATTGTACTTTACTGTGTGTGCATTTGTTATCCTTTCCCTATATGGCTGGCTCTCACAGGTGTTAGTGGTGATGACTGAGGTTCCTTGATTGCTGGGCCAGTGTACGGGTGTCACAAAAATAGTCAGAGATTTTGGGGTATCTTTGGCAGCAGCAAAGACACAGGCAAAAACAACATGCTTAGTATTTTTGGGAACTGAAATAGACAAAGGTCAGGGAAGTGAGATTACCAAAACACAGTGACCAAATTAGTAGAGTTGGTGTAGTTTTACAGACCAGTAAGGAAGGTGACCCAAACAGCTACAGAGCTTGGTAGGGGTTATGAACTTTGCATGTAGGGTAAATCCCATGGGAAGATCACTTATGTGGAGGTTATCAGCAAAGGGATAGGGTGTACAAAACCACATCACAGTGTGAGGATCACAGGGGAAATGCAAGCAGGTCTGGGGGTACGGAAAGAGTTCCTGAGGGAGTTTAATGTGGTGTTACTTTGGCAGCAAAGAACAAGGAAACTCTATTGATTACAGATGCAGCAGGAGGCATCAGGTTTGGAGGGTTCCTGAAGGACACATGGTTTGCAAAACAGTGGCCACGGGACTGGGAAAAAGAAAAAGGGGGTACATCCATTATGGAAAAGGAATTGTTCCCATTAGTTGTGGAGGTGCATTAGCTGCAGAACAAGAACAGTTAATTTAGAACAGATACCATGGGGGTGGTTATCCCTTTAAATAGACACCTGGTGGGTTGGCGAATATAGGGAGACTAATAAGACAGTTCATACTGAAATGCATGCAGCACAACATAACATTCAGAGCACAGCTTATTCAAGAGTGGGAGAAGGCTACCGCTGACTCACTTTCTCATTTTCAGTGGGTCAGGTTCAGACAACTGGTGCCAGCAGCAGACCCGAAGCCTTACACCTTTGGGACCCGATGAAAAATGAACATGGGGCATGATAAAGAAAGCACTGCATCCAATAACATGAGTATGGTATAAAAAATGTACTGTTCATTTCATTGAAAAAGGACAGATACAGGGTGGCAAGTAAAATTAAAAGTACCTATACCACAGCTATTAAGTTACATTTTTAGTTTAAAAAAGTTGGGCATGTCAAGATGCAGCGCTAGTGCACATGTGGTAGAAATTAGCTGGTACCAAATGTTGAGAAGGTGGCAGGACACGGTGCAAGTATTTGTGGTTAGAAAAATACTCCAAGGTTGAGCAAGAATGGAGGTCAGGAGAGCAGATGAGTGTCAGCTCATTGGGACAGGTATTTTTTCTTGGTCATGAGGAATTCTGAGTAATGTGTGTAGCTCAAAGTATGAACTGTGGCCGTTTCAGACAACGTGCTTAACATTCTGTGGCACATTTAGGATATCTGAGATAGTGAGGCACAGTAACAGGGACAACCCTCCATGGATTCTAGAGCTCAGGGTTGTTACACTACAGGCTGACATGGTATGAAGAGTAAAAGGGATCAACAAGGAAAAGGAGTAGGGCAGAAACTTGAGCTGCAAAGGATACAGGGTGGGATATAGTCAAATGGATAAGGATATACCATTTGATGAGTCCGAGTGGTTATGCCCCATTCTTGTGTCACAGAGATTGTGCTCCCTTATCCAGTTATCAATTCAGGGCATTCTTGAAAAAAAACATAGTGTGGCTGGGTCTTGAAAATAGCAAGTTAACTGCTCATTCCTTCAGACTAGGACCTGCATCACATGCCCATGCAAAAGAAGAATCAGAAATTGAGGTAATGCCCTTAGGTCAGTGGAGACTGTAATGTATAGGAGCTAACAAGTTAGGCTGGTGCACGGCAAGAGCACTTGTTAGACCCAAAATCAGAAAAAAGGCCAGCACCAAGGAAGGTTCAAAAGTAGTTTAATAAAACTGAAACTAGACCGGTTTCAGCAGCAAGGCTTTCATCAGTAGTATAGTCAGCAAAAAGCACTTAGTCATCATCTTATATAATGTTCTCTAAGGCATCTATATGACATCACTTCCTGATAAGTCAAAAATGCAAACAAGGCAAAAGTAATTGAAAAATACAATCAAGGCAAAAGTAATTGAAAAATACATAGTTCAGTAAACAAGTTGCATGCATATCTCCAGATTATAATGAAAAAATCCAAAGAGACACAGTATACTGGTATATCAATGATAATAAACAAACTTAATAAAAACATACAATAAAGGGTAAATGCCCAAAATAAACCGAAACAAAAGTCAGGTTATAAGAATTCTGGTGTTGAATACCAGCCCCAGTATCCTAAAATGAGCTGAAATGCAAAAACCTAAGCAATGCAACCTGATAAGAAATAAGTACATATCGTAATGCAAGTGATGGTTAATTACAAATTATAATTTATCATTTAATCCAGGAGGAAAAGCCCCCAAGTTTAATGATCCACCTTTTTCTTTGGTATTTAGGATATCATGCCAACCTGTTTTAAAAGATCGATTCCTATGATATGATCAATGATGGTGAATGTAAATTTGGCAGTGGGATGTTTGATAACATGTCTATATAGTGCATTAGTTAATCTTCTGTTTCTAATGTCACCAAGGTGTTCAGAGATCCTGACACGAAACTGTCTAGGCGTTTGGCCAATATAAAATGCATGACATGTACATGTGGCAAGATAAATAATCCAGTCTGAACTGCAGTTACCAAAAACTGTATGTCGTATATTTGTCCAGTGTTCCTACTAGTGAAAGAAGTAGTTTTGAAAATATAGTTACAAAAACTGCAATGTCCACATGGATAAATGCCTGAAAGTTTATCTCCAGTAAGTGTTCTTTGAGTTGGAGTGTGATCCATGACCCTGTTTTTATAGTGTGAAAATAGATTCCCTAAAGTTTTGCCTTTCCTATAGGAAAATAACATCGTTCTCCCAGATAATCTTCCAACAATGGATGAGAATTCAATATATTCCAGTGAGTATTAATAATATTTACTAAATTGGCACTATTCCTGCCATAAGTGGTGACAAATCTACATACATCTGATTCCTCATTATGAGTTTTAGTATTGTATTGGAGAAGAGAATCCTGGATTTAGCATTACTAAATTGGACTGCTGACTCAATAGTGCAGTGGAATAACCTCTGGACAAAAATCTCTTGGTTAGATCCATTTGATGACTCTGAAGATCATCCACTGAGGAACAAATCCTTTTCATCCGCACAAACTGTGATTTCGGTATGTTCGAATAATATGTTTAGGATGAAAACTATCAGCATGTAGAAGGGTATTATATTGTGAGAATTTTCTGTATGGACGTTCTAAGAGTGTTATCCTCCTGTCGAATTAAATTGACATCCAAATAACTGATTGCACTCCTATTATATTCCACAGTGAATTCGATACCCCAGATGTTCCCATTCAAATGTTGAATAAATTCCTGGAGGTATTCCTCACCTCCTTTCCATATAAGCCAACAGTCGTCCAGGTATCTTCTCATATATCAATCTCAGGTAGATATATGTTGTGCAAAGGGTCATATAAAATCATATCTTCCATGTAGCCCATAAAAAGATCAGCATAAATGGGTGCAAAGGATGCACCCATAGCCGTACCCTGTAGTTGCCAATAGCAGTTTTGTTGGGAGACTATCTGCAAAAATTCAGTCGAGTCGGATCAATCTCCACCTTCAGGTTTTGCCTTGGAAATTAATGAATTTTTGGAAAAGGCTGTAGAATCTGGAATTATCTCTGATAAAACCAAAACTCATTTGACGGTTAAGGTTCCTACGAAACAACAACTCTATCTACTTCCTAAGATTCATAAGTCCATTGATCAGCCACCAGGCAGACCGACTGTATCTGGCATTGGGTCACTCACTGAACCCTTGTCTGTTTTTCTAACTGAAAAATTGAAACCACTGTTAACATGTGTTAGAGCAAGAATCAAGGACACGACTGAATTTTTGCAGATAGTCTCCGAGTCTCAATTGGACCCTGAATGGCTTATGTGTACCCTTGATGTATCCTCGCTTTATACCAGCATCCCTCATTGGGCGGGTATTAATGCCTTGGAATACTGACTAAATAAAACCAATTTATACCCCCCAGGGATGAACACCTTATTGTTGTGTATGGCTGAACACATTCTAACTAAAAATGTTTTTTATTTCCAACAAAACTGCTATTGGCAACTACAGAATGCTATGGGTGCATCCTTTGCACCCATTTATGCTGATCTTTTATGGGCTACATGGAAGATATGATTTTATATGACCCTTTGCACAACATATATCTACCTGAGATTGATATATGGAGAAGATACCTGGACGACTGTTGGCTTATATGGAAAGGAGGTGAGGAATACCTCCAGGAATTTATTCAACATTTGAATGGGAACATCTGGGGTATCGAATTCACTGTGGAATATAATAGGAGTGCAATCAGTTATTTGGATGTCAATTTAATTCGACAGGAGGATAACACTCTTAGAACGTCCGTACACAGAAAATTCTCACAATATAATACCCTTCTACATGCTGATAGTTTTCATCCGAAACATATTATTCGGAACATACCGAAATCACAGTTTGTGCGGATGAAAAGGATTTGTTCCTCAGTGGATGATCTTCAGAGTCATCAAATGGATTTAACCAAGAGATTTTTGTCCAGAGGTTATTCCACTCGTACTATTGAGTCAGCAGTCCAATTTAGTAATGCTAAATCCAGGGATTCTCTTCTCCAATACAATACTAAAACTCATAATGAGGAATCAGATGTATGTAGATTTGTCACCACTTATGACAGGAATAGTGCCAATTTAGTAAATATTATTAATACTCACTGGAATATATTGAATTCTCATCCATTGTTGGAAGATTATCTGGGAGAACGATGTTATTTTTCCTATAGGAAAGGCAAAACTTTAGGGAATCTATTTTCACACTATAAAAAAACCAGGGTCATGGATCACACTCCAACTCAAAGAACACTTACTGGAGATAAACTTTCAGGCATTTATCCATGTGGACATTGCAGTTTTTGTAACTATATTTTCAAAACTACTTCTTTCACTAGTAGGAACACTGGACAAATATCGACATACAGTTTTTGGTAACTGCAGTTCAGACTGGATTATTTATCTTGCCACATGTACATGTCATGCATTTTATATTGGCCAAACGTCTAGACAGTTTCGTGTCAGGATCTCTGAACACCTTGGTGACATTAGAAACAGAAGATTAACTAATGCACTATATAGACATGTTATCAAACATCCCACTGCCAAATTTACATTCACCATCATTGATCATATGATAGGAATCGATCTTTTAAAACAGGTTGGCATGATATCCTAAATACCAAAGAAAAAGGTGGATCATTAAACTTGGGGGCTTTTCCTCCTGGATTAAATGATAAATTATAATTTGTAATTAACCATCACTTGCATTACGATATGTACTTATTTCTTATCAGGTTGCATTGCTTAGGTTTTTGCATTTCAGCTCATTTTAGGATACTGTGGCTGGTATTCAACACCAGAATTCTTATAACCTGACTTTTGTTTCGGGTTTATTTTTGGGCATTTACCCTTTATTGTATGTTTTTATTAAGTTTGTTTATTATCATTGATATACCAGTATACTGTGTCTCTTTGGATTTTTTCATTATATTCTGGAGATATGCATGCAACTTAGGCAAACTTTTTTGTTTACTGAACTATGTATTTTTCAATTACTTTTGCCTTGATTGTATTTTTCAATTACTTTTGCCTTGTTTGCATTTTTGACTTATCAGGAAGTGATGTCATATAGATGCCTTAGAGAACATTATATAAGATGATGACTAAGTGCTTTTTGCTGACTATACTACTGATGAAAGCCTTGCTGCTGAAACCGGTCTAGTTTCAGTTTTATTAAACTACTTTTGAACCTTCCTTGGTGCTGGCCTTTTTTCTGATTTTGGGTCAGTGGAGACTGCAAGAGTATAGAAGATAGGGTATCATAAAGCAGCCAGCAGAGGTATGGATTCTGGGGCATTCTTTAGTTTTCCAGATGGACACAAAACTGGGAGAATCAGGGCAAAATCTGGGTTTAAAGAAGAAGATATGCGGGTCCTCTGGCTGCAAGGGCAACAATGCAGTGGAGGCACCTACTGGCAGCTTTAGCAGAGTATTCTGAGTTATTACCTGAAACAAGTGTAACTGTATTACATATAGGGGGAATGATGTCACAAGTAGCCCATTGTTGTATATCGTTGTACCTCAAAAATAGAATTTGTCAATGTTTTAGGCAGATAAAGATGTGGCCATGCAATAAGCTTGTTTGGTCATATATAATTTCAAGACCAGTATGGCGTAGAGCAAATAAAGCAGTGGAAGAGGTTAGGAAGTTGGCAAACACATCCATTAATCAACAAGTAAGTTAACTAGGCCTTTGGTTAGAGCAACACACTAATTTTAATATCAGTTCACCAAAACTGTACAGAAGCGATAGAGTTCACTTGTCACATTCAGAAACAAAGTTATTTACAGAAAACCTTAAAGAAAGAATTGCAAAGTTGCCAGATGTACCTGGGCAGGGGGTGGTGGTGGCATGTAGAACAAGCCATCTTCCTATGTTGGAAGGGCAGACTTGGGAAATTAAAATTGCAAAGGAGTGTGCTTGGGCTGGGAAGGGGTGCAGGCTCAAACAGCTTGGCCCTTAACTGGGTGTGCTGCCCTATGGTGTAGTGGGCAGGCTGGGGCCACAGCCTGGGGTCCCACAAGTGGGAGATCCACTTCATTCACTAGTATTTGGCTGAATGGTGACTGGGGACTGTCAGCATTTGGTTGTAGACCTTTTAGCCATTGAGCATTTGCAGGAAATATGGTGGCATATTATGGCCCAGCTGACTGGATTTAACTTATTGTCCAAGTTCTACCCTTTGCGCACATCTGAATATTTTAGGTTGGCTTTGGTATGACTGGCACCGACGTATGATCTGGCACCGATATGCCTAATTTGATTTGACTGGCACAATAAATACATGGCTGCAGCCATTTCTTCCTAACAAGTGTGTAGTGGGATTTGCAGAATGATGAACATGCTTATTTTTATCCAAGGCAAAAAAGCTAATTATTAAACGTCTAATTAGAACGCATTCATCTTCACTACACATCAACCTGAGAATTATGCAAAAGTCACATTAAGACCAAAAACAGCACACAAACACTTTCAGAATTACTGATGAAAATTAGAAATAATTTCCAGGCCTCTGATTTAATATATTAGAGTTCATTAGTGTAATTAGCCATTTCTGAATTGAGTATAGAAATACTTTCTGCAGCAGAATGTAAATTTCTAAGCAGAACACAAAGGAAAAATCACCACCACCAAGAAAAAAAATTAAACTGGTTTGTGGTTAGGTTACCAGGGAAGATTCTGGGGAAAAAAGCAGCAGAGAGAGTACCTACATTCATCCTTACTGCAATGTACCCCAAAAAGTGACTTCCCCATGATACTTAACAACCATTTTGAAACTTAAGGCAACAGAGAGATGAAGTCTATGAATAACACAAAAGGGAAGTCATGAGGCTAAATGCTGGCATGACAATGTGCTTTGAAAAAAGTGTCCTGGGAATAAGTACAGAAACTATTTATAATTCATTGCCTATCCTGCAAGTTGAGAATCAGGTCAGCTGTCATGCCCCATTATAAAATGTGTGCTCAGTAACCAGCTTCATTTGTTTCCTTGACTGTATCTCTCCAGAATCAACAATCACACTTACTCCCATGTTACCTATTTATCCAGAAAAGAAGTTTATTTACATCTCTGGATAATTAAAGTTATGCACCATGACTCAGTGAGTAGGGTCTCACTCTTACTGAACATTAAACGTAGCTGCAGTAGTGTAAAATTCCAGTGTCATATGTACTTCTATACCTTTGTAGTTAAAATGTGAGCAGTGTGTCCTATTATACTGCGCAAGTATGTGACCCCTTCTCCCTGCTCAAGATCAGAGTTTTTAATGTCTTACTTAATGATTATGCTTTAATACACCCTACCATGTAACTCAGAACTTAAGTATGCCCTGCTTTAACCTATATAAAAATACAATTTTACTATTTTACTATACTGAACTGAAAGCAAAAGTCCCTGTGCCAAGTTCTGACCTTTCAGGGTCTAAGAAAGGATTAGGTAAATTTAAATAAACCAATGCAGTGAAAGCAAGTTTTCTGGCAAGCAGTACAGGAATGTGCTGGAGTTAATGGGAACCAGACGAGGGATGCTAACTTGTTCATCTGGCAGAAATGATTTCCCCAGAGAGCCACAGAGAATTCCTGCACTATGCAAACCCTGAATTCCACAAAAGGGATGCCAGAAAGAACAGCTACAGAAGACTGCATATAACATAAGTTTTCCCAAAACAAACTAAATTTTGTGGAGCAGTATTTTGCACAGCTCAAGTGTAGTACAAAGGTTACCTTCAAATGAAACACTGTACACTCAAACTTTGGTATGTTCACTATATCACAATATATACTATGGAAATTACAGCGTATACTTTTTACAGTTATGTATGCATTTGGGGTATACACCATAGACTATAGGTGTGTTAGGTGTGTGTGTGTGTGTAGGAGGCAAGAGCATAACAGCCAGTGCACAGCACCAAAATACATAGCTATGCTCACCATATTTATTATACAGACACACAAACCAATTATTGCAAATTTACCTACACACAAAAAAGATTAATGTTTGACAAGACACAGAAAACTGCAAGGTATCAACAGACCCCTGTAGACTGAGCACATTTGGCAAGCAGAACAATGATTCAATTTTCAGAACGAATCTTGTTTTGCTTTGCTTGGGGAGATGGACTATGGGGATAACTGTACACAAGAATAAACAAACAAGGATGCATACAATATGACTACAGACAGGGCTGTATGATTGCAGCAGGCTGGACAAAGGTTTAGCAACAATGAACTGCGTGTGAGAAATGAAGCCATATGCCAACATTTTACTCAGCTATGCAGTCACATTCAGTAGATTCTGCACCAGAATAAGTGACGCAAATATGAAAAGACAGGACCATTACTGGCACTGAAATCATTTGTTATCAATAGAATAAACAAAGAATGGATTGTCTAGCTGACTTTGCCAGAAGGATCCAATATTTTAAAACAAAATTTTTCAAGAGTTATAAACAAACATTTAGTACTCAGACACACTACAGGCAGAATATAAAACTTTATCACCACTCTGCAAATGTTCATATAAACCTACAATATGAAACTTTTCTGTGCAATGCATACTAAATAAATGGTGTACCAAGATAGGATAATCCTTTCCTATACTATTCTACACAGGCCTAACAGCCCATATGTATCCAAATCAAAATATAGTACACAACCTGTTACCACAATACTAACAAACATGAACAATACACAAATATGAAACCCTAACAAAATGCTAAATGGTATACACTGTCAAATAAGCAACTCAGTTAAAGTAATATAAATTCATGCCCCTATACAAAAGATAACCATAAAAACCTTAATTTAAAGTCTGTTCTAAAATGTTAACCAGTACTATACCACAGGATACTATAAAGTCAGATCTATCAAATTCCAGTCTCAAGAGTTCATTATACAGTTTTTAAGCAGATGATACCATACGACTTGCTATGCATTACTCAGTCTCAGGAGAAGTTTGCAAATGTATGTGCTTTAACCATAAAGGCAGAAAGAACTGTTAAAGAACATTACAACGTTTCAACAATTTTCCCATATAAAATGAGAGAAATAAACTACCTTCTGCATGGACTTGTCTGCTAATATAAAGCTTAACTTCACTTTTCCATTCCTTGATGCAAGAGTACATTTAGTCCCTTCAAAACGCACTTTTATTCAGTGCTGAAACGGGGAGAGAATATGCCAAATGCCTTTTATGCACAGGAAAAACATTGTAATACTTGCAGACATGTTCCTTGTTTTTATTATTTTTTTCAGGAAAACTCACCATCCCATGGACAAAGGCATTTGGTTATGGAATAAAGAATGCAGCATGGCTTTGCATGAATTACAGTTATCAATTCTGGAATAAACAAACTTCGAGTCATGAAATCTGTCTACATCTTACATTTGCTTAGGCTATAATATATAGAGCAGTTTAGCTGAGAAAGACACATAAGAAGTGAAAGACAGAACACAGACACCAAATCCCTCCATGGTTAAGATAAGAGAATAACAGCTTCTGAGCCATGGGAAGGTTAATCCTCCATTTTTAATTTATAAATAAGATTCTGAACTGGATTTAGGGCAAAGCATATAATAATACCCTATCTTCCATTCTCCCATATCACCATAAAGATTACTGTGTGCCTCCTAAGAACAGACACATGTGTGTATGGATATGTGTGTATATATATATATATATATATATATATATATATATATATATAGGAACACTACAGAAGCCTGAAAGCCCAAAATCCTGAAGAACAAAATCCTTAAAGTTCAAAATCCTGAAAGTTCAAAACACTGAAAACTCAGAATCCTGAAAACACACAGGATACCAACACTCACTATATTCCAGCACAAGTACATACAGAAACATATTACCTTTCAACTATATGCAGGGGAAGCCCCCCTGCACCCACCCCATGTGGGGGGTTGTGCCCCCCACACCCCCTGCTACTTAAATATATCAACTCTGAGATTGCACTTCACTACACTAAGTGCAATCTTGGAGTTGATCTATTTAAGTAGCAGGGGGTGAGGGGGGCGAAGGGGGGCTTGCCCCCTCTACTTATACTTGGAGAACAGTAATATAGTTTGTGTTTTATTTGCTTTTGTATGCACTTGTGCTGGAGTATAGTGAGTGCTGGTATCCTGTGTGTTTTCAGGATTCTGAGTTTTCAGGATTTTGAACTTTCAGGATTCTGTAGCGCTCCCATACATACATACATATATATATATATATATATATATATATATATATATATATATTGTGAAGGCTGCCAGCTCAGCTAGACAGAATTTTGTAAATAATCCTATGTCATTTGTAAATATTAAAATGATCCACAGGCTTGTCTTACAAATGTAAGAGAACTATTGGTTATGTGTGTGTTAAACTATGTTATGTGCTAACTATGTTATGTGCTAAGCTTCAAAAATGTAACCACAGTGCACTCTGCTGGAGAAGAGCAGAAATGTATATGGACTATATGCCTGTGCAAATGTATGTTTTCATAGCAGAAGTTTGGATATAGAGAGTTAACTTGTAAACTCTGAGAAATAAGAGTTTTACGAGTGTGTTTGTCACAACTAGAAGACCATGTCTGCAGCTAGAAACACTTTCTATTGTCTTGAGACAGACAAGTATTTAACAGTTTTATGATTTCCAGTTCCAGGCAAACGTCTAAGATACAAGTGTCAGCTTCTAAGAGATAAGTATTCTTGACACTGAGGTGCTAGATTTTAGGCTTCTGTTGGCCTGGAAACTAAGACAGAGGTGATGACATTCTTTTGAAGAAATCATACTGGTGCACGTCAGTGTTAATGGCTTGTGGTTTACTGCTGATCTTGTGTTCTATGTTTTAATAAACTGTGTGTTTTGCAGTGGAAATGGCTATCTGAGTGCCTTTACTGGACTTGTGGTTGTGGTTTTGGCACTTTTTCCTTCTTTTGTTGATATAGGTATAGATATATATGAGTGACACCATGACCCCATGTGCAAAAATGGGAACAAGGGGCTTGTGTGTGTGTGTGTGTGTGTGTGTGTGTGTGTGTGTGTGTGTGTGTGTGTGTGCATATACACACACATATGACTTTATATATATATATATATATATATATATACACTTTATATATTTTTATATATATATATATATCTATATATATATATATATATATATATACTATCTATATTTATATATATATATATACATATATATATATATATGCTGATATATATGCATATAAGGATCCGTATCAGTTGATTACATTTTCAGAAACATACATCTTATATAAAATATATATTTTACTTCAGATACCACTTTGAATAAAATCCATGGCTACCTTCATGTTTTCAGTTTACATTTGCTGATATCCTAAAGCAATAACAGAAGATCTGTTACAAAACTGCCATTAATGAATTTATGGAACACCAGACCAAATCCATCTCAAAGCATATAATAAGGAAAAAAGTCAGTCTTTTGTTTACATTAAATGAAAAAAGCAGTGCTGGTGCTGATCTTTTATATTTCAGACAGAATATTTGTTTGGAACATGCAATCATTTACATGCAGCATTTTTTTCTGTGCTTAGAAATGCACACATGCTTTTCTGTGCTTAGAAATGTAATGCATTCTCAGACACTGCTGTGATAAACTGTTTTTTAGAATGCAAGCTCTCTCACACAAAACACACACACACATTTTCAAACTGATGACATTTTAGAGGAGTGTGGTCAAGATGGTGATCAGCTAAGCAGCACAAAGTTTTTGCTCTGCTTCCTTGCATTCTTTCTGACAGGATTTTATATAAATTCAACAAACACTTATTTTATTATATATATTCTGAGCCTCTTAAACAAACTTAGATAATATTTTGAAAGAATAAAATCTTATAAACTTGATTTTTATTGACTTTTTCTTGTCAGAAGTTTTATTGCCTGTTTAAACAAAATGAGCCATTCAAAAATGAACTCAAAATTCAGTAAAAAGGAATTACGAACTATTGCGGGCAGTATCTAGGAACGTTCAATTAAATTAGATAAACTTGAGACCAAAATGGACTACATAAAAGAAGACTGCAGAAAACAAATGGACTCAATCTGTGCAGATTTCATCAATAGAGGAAGCAATAAGTGACTCTAATGGAAGAATGGCAGAAAAAGAAAACCATACAGAATTCATTTTAAAATCAAAATACAGAGCAGATTTAGGAGAAACATCAGTACATAAGGAGTTCCAGAGAAGGAAAAAGTGGATAGTATGTTACATTTTTTGAATAACTGGTTACCATACGCTCTCTCTTTTGGTACTGAGAGATCCCATAGATCTCTTTCAACTTCATCACTGAAAAAAAAAAAACTCAAGTTACCAGGTCTATTATTGTTAAGTTCCTTTCCAGACAAGATAAGGATTTGGTTCTCAAATCTGCCTGGGCTAATTCTCCAATAAAAGTAAAAGATAATATGATCAGGTTTGATAAGACTATACTTCTTCAGTTATGACTAAAAAAAAGCCTATATTCCATTTATAAAACGTCTGAAGAAACCGGAGTGATCTTGTACATGCGTATCTCACCTGCAGTTTGCATAGATGTGGGCATAGCAAGGAACTACAGTTATGTACACTTACCATAAATGTAGATGTGTGAGTGTATTCACTGTTGCAGTCATTACACTTGGGTTATCCTGCTGGTAGGCTACCCTCAGTTGGCCTGAGTTCCAAAGTCTAGGTCCGGTGTCGGTTGCCGTAACCTCTTCCTTGGCATCAGTGCACCAGGGGTATAAAAGATGCAGCCGACACCATTTTCTTCAGTTTTTCTTGCCCCAGATGTCAGGTGCCTCTAAAAGGGTAGGCTAAAAATATGCCAATAAAACATGCATGCACCAAAATATATATAATACCTTCATCTACAAGCAAATACACCACATAGGTTGTATAGATTAGAGAAGTGTAGATAAGTTTCAGCAAAGAGATGGGGGATGGTGGGTGGGTAACCTGGACTGCAACAGTGAATACACTCGAACATCTACATTTATGGTAAGTGTACACAACTGTACTATGTTCTTCATGTTTCACTGTTGCAGTCATTACACTTGGGTTGAATCCCAAAGCTATGGTTGGGAGGCTGGAGCTAAATAGCATTAGGAGCGGCTATAAGGCCCTGCAGAACTGCAGTGGCAAAGCCTGTCCTGGATTTAGAGTAGAGTGGTAAATTATAGTGCTTTGTAAAGGTGTGCACTGAACTCCAGGTAGCAGCCTATAAAATGTCTTTGGTTGGTACTCCCCTGAGGAAGGCTGCTCAAGTGGCTGCTGCTCTGGTTGAATGTGGCCTAATGCCCTTAGGCACTGGCTTGTCATGTTGTGAATAGCAGAAATGAATGCAGTGGCCTATCCACTTTGAAATAGTCTGCTTTGAGATAGCCTTTCCTTGTGATCCTGCAACATATGCCACTAGTACTTGCTCAGTCTTTCTGAAAGCTTTGGTTCTGTTCAAGTAGAAGCATAGCTGTCTGTGTATGTCCAAAGAATGCAGAATTCTCTCCCCCTTATTCTGTGGGTTTGGATAAAAAGTAGGCAGATAAATAGTTTGGTAAAGGGTCACACTGGACACTACCTTAGGCATAAATGTCGGGTTCATCCTCAGAGAAACCCTGTCTGGATAAAAAATGATAAAAGGTTCCACAGTCATGAGTGCCTGTAGCTCTGAGACTCATCTTGCAGAGGTTATTGCTAGGAGCAGCGCTATTTTCCAAGATAAAAACTTTATATCAGCTGTAGAGGCTGGCTCAAAAGGAGGCAGAGTAAGTTTTTCCAAAACATAATTGAGGTCCCATGCAGGTACTGGTGATTTCCTTGGAGGCCTTATGTTTTGGCTCCTCTGAGGTATTGCCTTAACAAAGGATGAGAAAAGATTGGTGGCTCTGTATTGTAATGAGCCAAAATGGCAGCGGCATGAATTTTAATTCATGAAAAGGATAGGCCTTTGTCCAGCATCTCAGTTAAGTATTGCAAAATCTGAGGAATATTTGGTACTGCTGTGCCAATTCCTTGTGCCTGGTTCCAGGCACAGAATCTCTTCCATTTTCCAGCATAAGATTTTCTAGTACTATGCCTCCTGGCCTCCAAAATGACATCCATCACCGCTTTAGTGAGAGGTGTGTTTTATATGACTACATTATCCACCATGCTGCCAGATTTAAGGTCTTGAGTTGGCTGTGCAGGATCTGATTGTTTTGTTGGGACAGTAGGTGAGGTATTTGAGGTAAGGTCCAGGCTGGGCATTGAGACTAGTTCCTTAGGACTGGATACCAGTACTGGTGGGGCCAGTCTGGGGCAATCAGTATCATTTTTGGCTTCTCTTGTCTGACCTTTACAAGTACCTTGGGGAGGAAAGGCATATACTGTTAAGTTTTTCCAGCTGAAAGATAGGGCATCCACTTTCCATGCTTGTCTGTGATAAGTCCATGTGCAGAATCTCTTTAGTTGGCAGTTGTGAGGAGAGGCAAATAGGTCTATGTCCGGGCATCCCCATTTCCTTGTTATCATGTTGAAGACTTGTGGATCCAATTTCTGCTCGTGGGGATCCATGAGGTTTCTGCTTAGTTCGTCTGCCAGAGTATTTATCTTTCCTGGCAGGAATTGTGCCTGCAGATGTACTTGGTAAGTCAATGCTGTGTCCCACAAAGTCATGGCTAGTCTACAGAGGGGGTAAGAATGAGTGCCTCCCTGCTTGTTTATATACCACATGACCGTGGTATTGTCTGCCTTTATCAGTAGTTGTCTCTGATGAAGTAGGTCCTTGAGGGCTGTCAGGGCATTCTGAACAGCTAGCATCTCTTTTTGATTGATATGTAGATGCATTTGGTTGGCGGACCATGTGCCTTGAATACATCTTCCTGCCATGTGTGCCCCCAGGCATAATCTGATGCATCTGTTGTCAATGTCTGCCTGGCTGGGGGTAAAGTGAATGGCTGTCCCTTGTTCTGGTGACAGGCCTTCGCAAACCATCGAAACTCCTGTTGCAGGCAGGGAATGAGTGTAATTATTGTTTCCAGGCTGTGGCAATGCTGAGTCCAAACACTTTTTAGGTATCATTGAAGTTTCCTCATATGCAGTCTTGCATATTGAATTAGTAGAATGTAGGATGCCATGAAGCCCAAAGCCTGCAGAATTTTTCTTGCAGATAACTGTGCCTTTGTTGCCAACAGTTTGAAATAGGTAGTCAGTTGCCTTTGTTTGCCTGGTGTGAGATAAGCCATCTGGGCAGTTGTATTGCTGTTGCTTGCACCTAGGAATATTATCTCTTGAGAGGGTACTAGTTTTGATTTTTGTTCGTTGACTGTGTACCCTAGGCATGGTAGTAATCTCTTTACAAACGCCAGATGGTGTAGTAGAATGTCCTTGTTCTCTGCCTGTATGAGGCAGTTGTCCAAGTAAGGATATATTTGTATTTCTCTTTGTCTGCAGAATGCAATTACTGGTGCCAGGCATTTTGTAAAGATCCTGGGAACAGTAGATAAGCCAAAGGGCAGTGCAGAGAATTGGTAGTGCATTGAGCCAGCTTTGAATCTGAGGTATCTTCTGCATGTCTGTCTGATTGGGACATGCAGGTATGCCTCCTTTAGGTCTAAAGTCACAAGCCAAGCCTTCTTGCCCAGCATGGGCAGAAGTTGCTGTAAGGTCAACATTTTGAATTTTGGTATATCCAGATATGTGTTTAGAATAGATAGGTCCAGTATTGGTCTCCAGGCTTTATCCTTTCTGGGTACCAAGAACAGTCTTGAATAAAATCCTTGTCCCTGCTCTTGTTCTGGTACTTGTTGAATGGCCCTCATATCCATGAGGGATGAGACTTGTCTTTGTGCCTCTGTCCATTGGTTTCTTGGTAAGTCTGGGCAACCGTTGGCCCTTGGCAGGGTATGAAAGTGAAACTTGTAGCCCTGTGACACTATGTCTAAGACCCATTTGTCTTGGGTTATTATGTGCAAATTTTGAGAAAAAAGTACTAGTTTTCCCCCTAAAGGTACTGCCAGAAGATAAGTGCTTGGCGCAGGCAGGGGGAAGTCATTGGGACTGTTTCCTGTAAGGCTGTGATTTGTCTTCTCCACTTTTGGAGGTAGAAGCACCCCATTGTTTAGACCTGTATGAACCTTGCGGCTGGAATCTGCCTCTTGGGCATCTGTATCTGCCCCTTTGTGGTCTGTCTGACACTGGAAAGGACCAATTCTTTGTAGGCCAGTGTCTGCTAAATCTTGGAGGCTGTACCTGTAAGAAATCCTTGACTGTTTGCATAAATTTAGCTTTGTCCTCCATTTTCTTTAACACCTCTTCTGCTTTAACACCAAACAAAGTATCATGCTGTAATGGAGCATCTAATAATTTTGCTTTAACATGATCTGGTAAATTTTGTTCCTTTAACCAAGCATGCCTCCTAATGACAGAACCCATCACGGCGGCCCTGCAGGAGGCCTCCAAATAATCAAAACCACATTGCAAAGTATGCTTTCCAACTTGCTCAGCTACATGCAATAAATCCTGCATTTCTTTGTTTTCTGCACCTTCAGAATTTATCAACATTTTCTGTTTAAGCAGTGACATAATATATTGCTGATATTTGAGCATATGAAACTGACAATTTAAAGCCCTTATAGCCAAGACAGCGGAGGTGTAAAACTTCTTTCCCAATCTGTCTAATGCCCTAGAATCCCTGTCGGAGGGGGTAGGGTTTTTTGCAGTGGATGCCTTGACCCCTTTGGGACCCTGAGAAACAGTTTCTGGGTCAGCAGCAGGGTTCTTGAAAAGGAATTTATGAGAGTCAGGCACCCTGTAGTACCTGTCCGGCTTAACAGGAGCTGGAGGTAAGGAATCAGGGGTCAGACTGGACTCTGAAAATACATCATCTACAATGTCTAACACAGGCGGAATAGCTAGGGGCCTGTGTTGTGGGAGTAAAAGGAAGTCCCTGAGCCTTTTCTTCGATTCAGAATAATCTTGCTCTCCCAGTGGAAATGTCCCCTCATGGTATGCAAGGTTTCCCCAAAAGAGTAATCCTCAGGAGGAAAGGCTGAAGGGATAGATTCTTCAGCATCAGAATCCTCATAGGGAGAAAGAGTATTCCTGATCAGAAGAGGAATCTTCAGAAATGGAAATCTGATTTGAAGACTCATATTCTGTCTGTTGCCTAGTCCTCATCAGGAGGGGGATGGGAACTCCTGATCAAAGTAATTAAGTCTTCGGCCATTTTGAACATCTGTGTTTTGGGCATGGAGGCCTGAGCATGAGGCTGTTGTACTTGTTTCTTTGTCTTTAAAGATGCTTTAGTCTTTGCCTTTGTAGCTGGAGTCGCTTTAATGTACAAATGAGTAGGTCTGAAAACACCCTCAGAAGCCGATGCCTGCTCAGCGGCTCTGGACCCATCTGAGGGAACAGTTTCCGAAGGTCCAATACCTTGAGCTTCCAGTGGCCTAGGAGACTCCACTTGGGAGTCTATATCGGCCTGCGGGTCCAAAGTAGTGGGCGTCAGGGGCTGCGAAAGAGCCTCACTGAGAGCTGGCGAACCGGCGACTGGCTTAGAAGAAGCCTCGTCCTTGGTTTTAGACCTCGGATGCCTGTCCTTTTCTTTTTCTTTGCGTTTCTTGTGAATTGCGGTAGTCGGCTGGCTATCTGACGGCATCGTGTAATTAAATCTTCTGCCAAAATAGTGAAAAGCAAAATCATATCGGCACTTTATTGTGCGCTGGTTAAATCTAGCATAAAACCGACAACAAGCAACGTCGTGGTCAGGGCCTAGGCAAGCAATACAGTAAGAATGAAAATCCTTATGAGGTATTTGCTTCCCACAAGAAATACAATTATTGACTTTTTCTGAAATCGGTCTGGAGCAAGAAAAATTTTTCCCCAACGGGGTACTTAGCTTTTAATGAAGACTTCGGATCTGAAATTCGAACATGAAAATCTCAGGAGTCAGCCGACCGACACTTGCGAACTGTTTCTGCTTCAGGCACTGCGCGGCAAGAAAGACTGAAGAAAATGGCGTTGGCTGCATCTTTTATACCCCTGGAGCACTGACATCAGGGAAGAGGCGACAGCAACCAACGCCGGACCTAGTCTTTGGAACTCATGCCGACTGAGGGTAGCCTGCCAGCAGGATAACCCAAGTGTAATGACTGCAACAGTGAAACACGAAGAACATCGCCACTTGCATGACCGACATCCCAAAATGAATGACGTCATATTCAAATGAGGCTTATGCAGATTTGATGGTGACATCAAACATACAATTCACCCTTTTCCTCAATGTAGTGCAATCTTGGAGTTGGTATATTGTAAGTGTAGTGCCCCATCAATCTAAGTGCAGAATACCCAAGGAATATTCATGCTGCCTGTGAAGACATCAACATGAATATTCAAGGTTTAGGCAGGACTTGTTACTGCGCACCCAGGGAGGTTATCATGTACGATTGCCAAAACCAGATACTACAGCTCAATTAATTTTCCCTGCCTGAATTGGGATTTCTTTACCTGATGGTCAAAAAACTAATACACTGGAAGATGCCAAAGAATTTGCTCAAAGAAAGAAGTTATTATATACAACTGAAGATATGGACTGGTCTCTTACCAGTTTGAAGAGACAGTCAACAAAAATGGTTGGACTTTTAAAAAACACAAAAAAAATGGAAGAAAAGTAATGGTACTGTTACTTATTAACTTAATAATCTCATATAAATACTGTTGTCAACTTTAAAACTTCGTCATCAAGAATAAGGTAAATGTTCTTCTTGTTAACATACATAATGATTTATTATTAGATATAACTTAGTACTACTTAATACTCTATTTGACTTTAGTATAGAGATTATTAATAAAAGGTAAATAAGTTTAAGATGTCATTACCTTCACTTCTATTAATACAATTATTTTTTTTATAGCTATAAGTTGTTGTTTTTTTTGTTTTTTTTTTCCAAACTGATTATTATATATTCAAAAAAAAGAAAGAAACAATAGATTTAGTTGATTGTACAGAAAATGCAACTCTGAATTGTTTAAATGAACTAGCTGTTATATTATACTGTTTTTTAATGACAGCTTGCCTTTAATAGCTTTGGAATATTTAAATGGAATATTTCTTGTATTAAACTAGTATGAAGGTGGTTAGTGAGACTTTTATTTAAACTGTGGGTTGTGTTGGATGAGTACAGATGTGTATTATAACAGAAGTCATTTTTGTTTGGTTTTTAAAACTTTTTAACAGCTTTTTTCATTCACAATTGGTAAATGTGACTGAGTGCCTTTTGTTAAACAAAGGCGTCTTCTTTTAAACTGTTTTCCTGCTCACAGCACACACTACTTTAAAAGAATGTAGCTCTAATAGCTCAAGCATATTTGAATACAGCAGCAGCTTGGACTCGGTGTAGCCTACAAGCCGGAAGAAACATGATGAACTTTGATCTGGCTCTGAAAAGGAAGTAAACAAATGGAACGTTAAAATGAGCAGCAAGCAAAGAAATTTCAGACAAACTGAAGTATTATTGCTACTTAATAATTAAAAATGGCAGTAAATGTTGTAAATGATTGTTTAAATCATCTTATAACTGCAAATTGTGAATTAACATAAAAATAACTAGCAGTAAGTTTCTAAAAGCTTCTATAAATTCATGTCGAAATAATTATACAAATAGACTTTAGATAGTATGCTGTTTTTTATCTGTTGCCTTATTCATATACCCTTTGTTCTGGTAATTGCAATGTTTAAAAGTCATTTAGGAATGTACAGTAATATAACTTATACAATTATACATTATTTCTACTTTAATATTTTCATTTACCCAATCAAATTAATGAATTAACACCTGTAACACTGTCAGAAACCCAGTCTCCCAGTATATTTATACTCTTTACATACTCAAGAAGAAAATCTGCTAAAGTCTAAACTTACATTAAAATAAACTAATTTATTTGAATGTGTGTATGAGTGTATATGTTTAAGTGTGTGTGTGTGTGTGTGTGTGTGTGTGTGTGTGTGTGTGTGTGTGTGTGTGTGTGGCAGGAGCAGAAGTAAATAGTTATTGGTTAGGGCCAGGCATTGGGAAATAGCACTAACCTTCTATCAAGTTAAAGAAACTGAGGTGTGTGTGTGTGTGTGTGTGTGTGTGTGTGTGTGTGTGTGTGTGTGTGTGTGTGTGTGTGTGTGTGTGTGTGTTTGTCTATATAATGCGCTTCTTTAGTGTTTTTGTTATACTTCTATAAAAAGATTAATCGGAGAACTTAAGACAGTGTTCAATCAAAGCAAGAATCTTCATGTGTTGCAACTAAACTAAATATAATTAATTAATTTCAGTAAATTAAACAATTTTTTATCTTTATGAGAGGTTTAACTTAAATATGCTATATGAAATATGTGCTTATACAGTTTTTTATAAGGAATAGTATAGAATAGAAAGAAAATAGTGATTTTATATGATAAAACATACTATTTTTATAATAATTTAGATGCCGCATTTGCTTTCTGGATTTATACGTTAGAATTAAAAGTCAATGCTGTACACTACTTTAACAGAGATGTATTAGACCTTTTGTTGTTAAAATGCTGAGTGTGCTTTAATTGCTTGCTCTCAAATGTCACTGTATTAACACCAACAGCACTACTAGATAGCGGCCAAGGGTACTAGCTGCTAGTACAAGGGTCTAGGGAACTACTAAAGGGGTGGTGAATACCCCACAACGTGGCTGGGATAATATATGACTTCGGACAGATAGCTCAGTACCAGCCTATGAACCTCTTATATTTAGGAAGCAGTGGTATTTGTTTAGTTTGTTAGTAGTGGAATGGATCAGATAGTTAGTGGTTTGTATTATTCTATCATCAAATCAGGAATTTATCATTCCATGACAGGAGGTTTAATTGTTTCTAAGTTCAAATGTTTAATTTTAGTTTTATTTAATTTGTTCATAACAAAAAACTTATCTGTTTTTTATTCTTTATACTGAGCCATCAACTTTTAAATTTAATGATGTTTTTCCTTGCATGTCTGTTTATAATTGTCTTTCATTAAATATTAATGGACTTAATAGTCTTTTGAAAAGAAGCAGTTTAAATAAATACCTGAATTTACATAAAGCCCACATAATCTTTTTACAGGAAACACATTTATTAACTGAAGATGTCAATAGATTGTTGTTGATAGGTTATTCATTATTAGTGGGCTCTCACTTCAAATTGAAAAGAGGCACTCTGATACTTTGTAGAAATTTGTTACCTATGCCTAAAATAAAACACACCTTTTCTGATAAAAATGGAATGCTGGTATTAGTGGTGCTGGAGATTAATGAACAACATTGTATTTTTGTAAATACAAACTGGATACCTGGAATTGGAGCTAAAACTGCTAAAAAGCTTTTAGATATAACTTTACATGCAAAAGGTTAATTAATAATTGCAAAAGATTTGAACTGTATTTTGTCTAGTAAGGATACTACAAATGGTAGGGAACCTAAATTATGCTCAGTTGCTAGCATTTAAAAAATGTTGTTACTGATGTAAATATGCATAATATATATGACTTAAAGTCTACAAAATCCCTTAACTATATGTATTATCCATACAGATGTTGCACTCAAACTAATATTGATAGTAGTTTATATGCCAAAACTGAAGAAGTACTGATAACATCACATCCTTTATCGGACTACAATGCTATTAAGTTTACTGTTACTTGAAGCTTAATAATTTGATCAGTTGTCAAAAGAACTCCTGTTTATATAGTAAAAATAAAAGATTTGAAATAAATCAATTTATTGATATAAATAATAATGGAGAAGTAACAGAAGTTATTTTGTGGGATGCATGAAAAACACTACCCATTGTGTGCAGGCCATTTATGATCACTGACCATTGTTTGCTGGCCGTTTCTGAAAAGTCATTAAAACCATCTCTGTATGGAAGAATTAAACATCTGTATTTATGTAAAAGAAAATAACGGGATAAAGAATTAAAAACTTTGCAGTCTAATATAGATAAATTAAAATAAAACTTGAAACCTAAAGATAAGGCTGCAAACTCTGAATTAAAATTATTAAATCATAAGTATCTTAATTTACCTCACCATATAATCTCAATAAACTTAGAAAAATTTAAACTGCAGTCATATTCAATAAATCCAAACAGTTTGCATAAATTAGCTATCAGATCTAAGAAAAAAATAAAAGTAAACCATATTAAGGAATTAATGTTTAAACAAGGGGAAACAGTTAAAGAAGTAACTGATTTAAAAGATATAATAGAATGTTTTAGAAACTATTATGAGGAATTTAATAATAATAAGATAACTTTTGAGAATAATAACATTACTGAACGCTTCTTGAAAGATAATATACAATATAAATTGACTAAAGAACAAAAAGTTAGAACTGATAAATCTTTTTCATTTAAAGAATTAAAAGATCAAATTAATAATCTTAAAGCAAACAAAGCACTAGGTCTAAATAGTTTAATTCCAGAGTTATTTAAATGAATTCCAGATAATATTTTAAATATATTATTACAAGTATTAGAACAAGTTAAATCTATGTTAAGTATCTCACCCTATTGGCGCTATTCTCTTGCATCTCCCATTCTTAAGCAAGATAAAGATTCTAAACTTTGCTCTTCTTATAGACGTATATCACTGATAAATGTAGATTACAAAATGTTTATGTCTCTCCTTGCTAAAATATGAAATCTCTTTATGCCAAAATCAATAAATGATGACCAAACTGGGTTTATTTTACATAGAAAGGTTCAGGATAATTTTATCAGACTTAATATTTTAATTGATATGGCTAATAAAAGCCAAAAAAAACCTATCAATAATAAGTTGAGATTTAGATAAAGCTTTTGATTCTATCAGTTGGCCTTACTTAATTTAAAGTACTTAAAAAATATTTTTTTTCTGAAAAATATATAAATCTTATAACAAACTTTTATAATAATGCATTCTCTTTTGTTAAGATTGGTCCTTTCTTATCTAGTTCCTTCAAAACCTTAATGGACACTAAACACGGATGTCCCTTTTCTCCTCTGTTATTTGCTTTAGCCATTGAATATTTTGCCAACTATATTAGATCTTGTGATAAAATTAAGGGATTTTCAAAACACAGTAATTACAGTTGTAAAATTCAACTATTTGCAGATGATATTTTGATGACTAGTGGTGATACTGAACCTTCACTGGAACAAATAAATATTTCCATAAAATATTTTGACAAAGCTCCAGATTTAAAGTACAACAATAGCAAAACAAAAATTCTGCCTATAAATAAAAATGACTAAACATTTAAATAACTTTAAAATATTTAACTTGGACAATACACAATTTGAATACCTTGGGATTATTAGATCTACTACAAATGATTCAATTTTAACAAATTATACTAATTTGATAAATACATTAATTAAATTAATTGATAACTGGAATAAATCCTTTTTCACAATGGAAAATCGACTCACACTGATAAAAATAATTTTGCCAAAAATTCTATTTCACGTGCAGTCATTAATAATTCTTCCCACTAAAACATTTTAAGAAGTTGAACTCTATTCTTATTAATTTTTTATGGTTCCCTAACAAACCAAGAATATATTTTGATTGTCATACTAACGGTTGGCAAGAGGGTGGTATAGGTTTCCCAAATATTGAATTGTATGCCAAATCTACTATTCTAAATATAATCTCATTATGGTTAAACTCTTCACATCAATCTAAATGGAAGTTTATCCAAGAAAGATTATTTGTTAGTGATAGACATGTTATAGATCCTCATTTGTTATTTGGAATAAATAAATGTTATTGGATTTAGAAAGATTTTTGTCTAAATGATAGGAAAAATCTAATATCTACTCCTTTTACAGACTAAGTTAGATATATGTTCACATGATTTATGAATTTTAACTATATAGTTAAAGATTTACTGTTTCTTTTATTCCCTATACCTAAATCTAATGGGTGTTGAGAGAAATTTAATACAAGTAAAATGTTAGAACTTAAGGATACACATTTAATATTCTGCCATCATTTTTAAATGGGAATAAAGTATGTGCTACAGATCATCTTCTAGCAAAATGTTGTTTAGAGAAAATACTTGGTTAAATATACAGAGCTATACAAATTATAAGTGATAAAATTAAAATCTTCATGTATTATCAAGAAAACATATCCATACAATCCTAGAATTTCTCTAGTATTAAAAGCAATTTAAATAGTAATAAATCTTACTTAGTAATATACAAGATTTTAAGAGTGGAGTTTACATCTTCAGATTCATCCTTTTGGAATTACCCTTTAAAAATTAACTGGATTGATTTCTCTAATACTGATAAAATGTTAATTCTAAAGTCTGGTGGAAAAACTACATCTTCTCTTTACTGGATAATTTATACTTGGAAATTTCTTCACAGAGTTTTTTTAATCCCTCTTAAAATTTAATACATAAAACTGGGAAAATTAATTGCTGGAGATGCAAAGATTCTGAGGCAGATTGGATTCATATGACAATAGACTGTAAAATGATCCCACCAGTCTAGACTGACTTTAGGAATTTTACTCAAGCATTGTGGACACATAAATGCACTATAATTCATCAATACTGTTTAATGTTCCAATCTCAGAGTCTATCCCTAAATTACATCTCTACTTGACTCCAAGTAGACTATTCTCTATCTGTTAAACCTAGCACTGCTCCTACAGTACTTATTACCTTGATACGGCACTCTTATAGATAGCACCCCAAAAAGGCAAACCCCCATTTCTCGGTCACCCACGTCCCCCGGAATCTCTTTTAAAGTTTTTTTGTCTAGTCCTTCTAGCATGTCGAGGGATCAGTTGCTAGTGCCCTCTCCTGCTCAGCTGGTGAACCTGGGAATATTGAGGCAATGTTACAATTGCCTCATGTACCCTCTCCTCCTCCCACAAAACACAAATACATGCGAGAGATGCAACTATACGGCCAAACTGGAGGCTGAGCTCTCTCAACATAGGACTGGCAAGACCAGTCAGGAGGAGAAGGTTACCACACACACTATAGACCCAGTCTCACATAGTACCATCACAATCTCAAATCATACACATAAACACACAAAGACATACTCGGAGGCTCTGATCAAAAATCTACCAAAACAGCAGAGGCCACCAAAGCAGACACCCAAACAACCACCACCTCAGAACACAACACCTGCAACACATAGACCTCACAGTCAGAGTGTCAAACAGTCACAGCCCTTAAGGCCAAACACAATGCCAGACACACTAGTCATTGGTGACTCCATAGTCAGACACACTGACATCCCGCTCACCAGACTGAGTAAGGAGAAGGTCACAGTAAGCTGCCTGTCGGGCGCTAGAATCCGCCACATAATGCAAGCACTCAGGTCTCTCAACAGCAGGTACAAATACGAGTCAGTCATTGTCCACGCTGGTGTAAACGACCTGAGACGTACCTCCTTGGACTACATGAAAAGAGACATTGGGGAGCTCTCTGATTATGTAGCCCAGGCAGGTATGACCCTGACCTTGAGCAGTATCCTACCTTCACCAAGAATGATGCCACAATACTGAGATAAGATGATCAGCTTTAACAATTGGCTTAAACTCTGGTGTCATTCAAAGGGGATCCAATGTCTGTCTGCCTGGGA
This sequence comes from Protopterus annectens, assembly GCF_019279795.1. NCBI lineage: Eukaryota > Metazoa > Chordata > Ceratodontiformes > Protopteridae > Protopterus > Protopterus annectens. The sequence goes on along the minus strand of NC_056739.1, from coordinate 398,747,067 downwards.
TGACATGCTGGACAAGCCACGCTGCTTCGCAAGGGACGGCTTGCACCTGTCACCCCTGGGATTCCGGATATTGGCAAAGGCTCTTGCCACCCCCATAGTGCCTTTTTTAGGCATGGCTCAAATTCTAAACCTACCACCCTAGAACACAAAAAGGAAAAACTAAGGGTAATGCTGCTCAATGCCAGAAGTCTAAATCTCAAAATGCACGCACTCGAGACCCTTCTCAGTATGGAGAACATCGATGTCTGTGCTGTGACAGAAACCTGGTTCAAGGCTCCTGAGAGCACCCCAGCACTATCAGGTTTTACCTCATATCATGCGTTCCGGCCCCAAAATCCGGACAATGCCAAGAAAGGAGGGGGGGTATCCATATTCATCAAGGTCACCCACACCTCAAAACTGGTGGCAACGCACGATGCATCGGAGACCATCCAGGTGTAATTAACCATAGGCAAGACTGCTCTGCAAATTGTAGCATGTTACAGGCCACCCTCACAAACTCAGGAACCTCACATGGCCTTCCTGAAAACACTAGAGGGGATAAATGTATCACCAAACACCATCATACTAGGTGACTTCAATTACCCTAATATAGACTGGGAACACTACTCAAGCCCAAACACCCTAGCCCAGAAGTTCCTGGAATTCATAAACTCAAATGCCATGGAACAACTAGTCACCATCCCCACAAGAGGAGAAAACATACTTGATCTCATCATCACGAACATGAGAGCACAATGTTCAACACCGTAAGTATACCCCTCACTGGTGAGATCAGATCACAAACTAATCTCGCTGGAGGTCCTCATCCCACCCCCACCTGAAATAAAAAAGACCACAGTAAAGAACTTCTCGAAAGCCGACTTCACACTTCTAAAGACTAGTGTGGTCTCCTTTAAGGCCCCCGAGCCGGCGGAAAACAGTACTCAAGCCGCTGAATCACTTACAAATGCCTTCTACCAGCACCTGCAGGACTGCATGGATAAGGCAATCCCAAGCAAAACAAAGACTCTTTGTACCAAAGGCAAGCGTCCAGTCTGGTGGACCCCAGCCATAAACAAACTCTACAACAAAAGGAGGAAGCTACTACAAGATAGAGCAAAATCCTTAAAAGGTAAGACACCCTTGATCACTATAAGTAAAAACTAAGAGCTCTCATAAAATCATCCAAAGCAAATTTTGAGAGAAAAATAGCTAAAGACTCAAAAGACAATCATAAGGCCTTCTTTAGCTATGTTAGAAACCTGGGAGGAAACTCCCAGATATGCTCAGAACTAGTTCAAAATGATGTGAAGATTACTGATCCTACAGACATTGCCAACATACTGGCTGACAGGTTCAGTGCAAACTTCTCCCCTCCCCAAAAGGAGAGATATCTATACCAAGCGATTGCAGCCCCCAAACATCTCCAACGCCCAAGTGAGAACTGCTCTCTCCAAAGCAAAAACACAGCATCCATGGGACCTGATGGTGTCCCCGGCTGTGTGCTCCACGAACTCAACGAGGAATTAAACCCACAGCTAGGACAGCTGTTTAATCATAGTCTAACCTCTGGATACGTACCCAGGAGTGGCGCACTGCAACTGTGGTCCCACTTCACAAAGGCGGTGCCTCCACCGACCCTGGAAATTACCGCCCATTAGCTTGACAAGCCTTATCTGCAAAGCCATGGAGAGGATCATAATGGACCTCATAAATAAAGACATAGGGAATTTGCAGACTTTGGATCCATCCCAGTTTGGCTTTGTCAAAGGCAGATCATGCCTTCTAAACTTGGTTGACTTTTTGAAACAGTCACCAAAGCCATTGATGAGGGAAAGGCAGTCCATACAGCCTACCTCGATCTGGCGAAGGCCTTGATACAATACCCCACTCGGGTATCATTGAAAACTCATCAGCTTAAATGTTAACACATACATCACAAGATGGGTTGCAAACTGGCTGAGTGACAGAACCCACAGGGTCAGAGTTGCTGGCGCCATGTCAGACTCAAAGCCTGTCACAAGTGGTGTACCACAGGGCTCAGTCCTGGGCCCACTCTTGTTTGGCATCTACTTTTCTGAAGTACAAGCAAACACAGGAGGGTTATGGCTGACAAAGTTTGCAGATGACTGCAAACTGGGCGCCATAGTAGAAAACACATCTGACACAGATATCCTTCAGAAGGGTCTCACAGAAGCGGATAACTGGTGCCAGAGCCATGGCCTAAAGTTAAATGCCAAAAAATGCATAGTCATACCCTTCGGGAAAAACAAGGTTACCCCTAGCTACCAAATAGGTGGCAATCCACTGAGCAAAGAAGAAGTTATCAGGGACCTGGGGACCCAGGTTGATAGTAGTCTGTCATTCGACACCCATGTAGCTAAAGTAGTTAGGAAGACCTTCTACATTACCCACCTTATCATGAAGGGATTCTCATCTAGATCAAGGGAGGTCATGGTCTCCCTATACTCATCACTCATCAGACCAATGATCGAGTACAATGCCCCATTCGGAATGTATCTGACCCGACACTTGCAGCAGCTGGAGAGGCCACAAAAGTTCCTCACCAAAAGGATAAAGGGTCTCAAACATCTGTCCTATGCTGCCCGACTGAAAGAACTCCAGCTCTATTCAGTCGCCACGCTTGCTCAGAGGTGACCTTTGCCTAGCATACAGGGCCATGTCAAACCCAGATTTGATGAATATGCTTCACCTCAAAAAATCTAGATCCGTCAGAGCCACAAGGGCGGGAGACTTAAACCTCGACACGGCTATTAATAGGACGTGCTGGAGGGATAGATTCATCACCCAGAGACTCCCTATGCTGTGGAACAGAATCCCGGTATATGTGAGGCAGAGCACCTCGCTGGCCTTGTTCAAGAGAAATCTTGACCAATGGATGGGAGATCGCAGATATACCCCAGGGATTACCTCAGTGTCACTGCTCGACAGAGGCACAGCAAAATAATGGGTATAGTTCCCCATACTAAAGGGGTGGCGTAAGCCACAAAACTATGGGCTAGGCTTGTAAATGCCCTCGGGCAGATAGCCTAGTATGAACCTATGAACCTATGAACCTATGAACAAGTGCCTCTTCTTTGGTCCATTTTAGCCATATCAAGGAAAGTAGTTACAAAAAATGTAATTGTAAAAATATTTTTTTACTGAATTTTTTTATTTGGCTAAAAATGTTTACAAGAAAGAACTGTCAACTTAAAAATGAAAACATCTAATTTTACACATCAGTATAGATATTGGCTAAAATTAAGTGATTTGTTAGACAAATATTAATGGGTTGGTTTATTATATTAAATATTGTTGTGGACTTTTGTAAATAGTTATGATTTTTGTTAATTTTCTTGTTATATGGGTTTGTACAGGTTTGTCTTTCAAAAATTAATAAAAAATAAATAAAAATTTACATTTTAAAGAGCAACAAAAGTAATTTCATAGGTTCAGGGCCTATACAAGCCTAGCCATAACAATTCTCTGGCTATTCCTTCCCACATTATTTACTTTCCTGGACCCCTGTCTAGCAGGGCGACTGACGTGATCCCTGGGGTGAATTTCCTTTCTCCCATCCAATCATCAAGGTTCCTCTTGAAGAGGTCCAAAGAGGCACTCTGCTTTACATGTATGGGCAATCTATTCCAGAGTCTGGGGAGTCTCTGGGTCAGGAACCTATCCCTCCAGCATGTTTTGTTTATTGTGATGGCAAGGTTTAGATCCCTGGAGCGTGTAGCTCTGAGGGATTGGGATTTCTTTAAGTGTAGCATGTCCAACAGCTCTGGGTTTGACATGGCCTTGTATGTTAAGCAGAGATCGCCTCCGAGTAGACTATATGCGACACAGTATAGCTGGAGTTTTTTTAAGGTGGTCAGCGTAGGGCATCTGCTTTAGGCCTGTGATTCTTTTAGTGAGGTATTTCTGAGGCCTTTCCAGTTGTTGCAGATGTCTTGAGAGGTACATACCAAATGGGGCGTTGTATTCTATAATGGGTCTAATGAGGGATGAGTACAGTGGGACAATGACTTCCTTTTTTCTGGATGAAAAGCCCTTCGTGATGAGGTGTGCCACATAGAAGGATTTCCTGACTGTTGTGGCGATGTGGTTATCGAAGGTGAGACCACTGTCCACCTGTGTCCCTAAGTCTCTTATCACACTTTCTGTGTTTAGTGTACTGCCACCTATATGGTAATTCATGGATACATGTTTTTTCCCAAAGGGGATAACAATACATTTCTTGGCATTGAGCTTGAGCCCATGGCTCTGGCACCAAGCATCTGTTTCTGTAAGGCCCTTTTGTAGAGTATCCACATCATTTGGGTATTCAATAATGGCTCCCAGTTTGCAGTCATCTGCAAACTTTGTTAGCCAGAGTCCCTTAGTGTTGACCTGCACTTCAGAGAAGTAGACGCCAAACAAGAGCGGCCCCAGGACTGAACCCTGAGGTACTCCACTTGTCACTTGTCTGGAGCTGGATTTGGAGTCGGCTACTTTTACAGTGTGGGTTCTATCAGTAAGCCATTTAGCAACCCATTGGGTGACACAGGGATTAATGCCCAACTTAGTAAGTTTATCTACGATTCCAGAGTGGGGGATAGTGTCAAAGGCCTTGGCAAGGTCTAGATAGGCAGTGTGGACCACCTTACCCTTGTCCATGGCTCTGGAGACTGATTCAAAGAAGTCAATCAGGTTCAGGAGACAAGATCGGCCCTTTACAAACCCAAACTGGGTGGGGTCCAGTGTTTGAAGGTTGCCAATGTCTTTGTTTATAAGTTCCATGATAATACACTCCATGGCCTTGCAGATAAGGCTTGTCAGACTGATGGGACGGTAGTTTCCGGGATCCAAGGTGGATCCCCCCTTGTGGATTGGGATAACTGTAGCTCTGCGCCACTCAGTGGGCATGAAACCTGAGGTGAGGCTATGATCAAACATGACACTTAGGTGAGGTGCCAGTTCATATTGGAGTTCATGTAGTACACAGCCTGGGATGTCATCTGGTCCCATGGATGCTGTATTCTTGGCTTTAGAGAGTGCGTTTTGTACCTGTGTGGCCGTTATTACTGGAATTTGGCAATCTTCCTGTATTGAGATGGGCCATTTAGGGGGTGAGAGGGGGGTGAAGTTGGCACTGAATCGATCTGCCAGGATATTGGCAAAATCCTTCGGATCAGTATATTTAATGCCATTCTGTTTTAGCTCAGAGCAGATCTGAGCATTGCCATTTAGATTCTTGACATAGTTATAGAATGCTTTGTGGTTGTCTTTGGAATCTTTGGCAATTTTATTTTCGTAACTAGCTTTGGAGGATTTTATGAGGCATCTCAGTTTCTTACTGAGGCTAGTAAGGGAGTTTTTTGCATCCTGGGATTTTCCTCTTTTCTGCAAAAGTTTCTTCCTTTTGTTGTAAAGTTTGTTTATGGCAGGGGACCACCAGATTGGCTTCCTTTTTTTGGATGAGAGCATTTTGGTTCTATTTGGGATGGCACGATTCATGCATGAGTGGATGTGCTCATACAGTGCCTTAGTGTAGTAGGATTCAGCAGTTGAACTTTCAGTTCCCGTCTGCATGGGTGTCATGAAGTTTGTCACTTCTGACTTGAGTAGCATGAAGTTGGCTTTGGAGAAGTTTTTTATGGTGGTTTCTTTACTGGGGGGTGGGGGTGGGATGTGGATGTTAAGGGTGATTAGCTTATGGTCAGGCCTGACTAACGAGGGGGTGACCATAGGTATGGAGCATTGATTTCCCATGTTGGTAATGACCAGGTCTAGGATATTGGAGCCCCTGGTGGGACTATGGATTAGTTGATCCAGGGCGTTGGAATTTATGAATTCCAAGAACCGTTGTGCAAAGGTGTTGGGACATGAGTAGTTTTCCCAGTTAATGGCAGGGTAGTTAAAATCACCCAGTATTAGGGTGTCTGGTTCTATCTTAATATTTTCCAGTATGTTTAGAAAGGTATAGTGAGAATCTTTGGGTATGGTGGGGGATCTGTAGCAAGCTACAATTTGGATTGCAGTCTTACCTAGTGTTAGTTGCACTTGGAGAATTTCAGACACATTGTGTTGGCCAACTAGCCTGGTGGTGTGAATATTCTTGGTGAATATTGACACTCCTCCACCTTTAGTGTTTCGGTCCTGGTTTGGTGGCCGCAGGAACGGCCCTAGGTCAACTGGTGCCCTAGGCAAAAGGGCTCCACGGCGCCCCCCACCACACTACCTGGTGCCCCCATCCTGGTCTACCTACATCAAATAAATACTGGAAAAGCGCCCCTGCTAGACCGGCGCCCTAGGTGGCTGCCTAGTTGGCCTATGCCTAAGGCCGGCTATGGGTGGCCGAAAAGTGTGGTAAGAGTTGTAGCCTGGTATTGCAGGGGTGCTCTCTGGAGCTTTGAACCAGGTCTCAGTTACTGCACAGATATCGATGTTCTCCATTTTTAGGAGTGCCTCGAGAGAGTGCATTTTGAGGTTTAGACTTCTAGCATTGAGTAGCATTACCTTCAGATTTTGCATGCTTGTACCTGTTACGGTGGTGGTTTTGTCCTTTGAAGTTTGCCTAAAAAAGGCACTATAGGGGTGGCAAGAGCCTTAGCCAGTAACCTGAATCCCAGGGGCGACAGGTGCAGACCATCTCTGGCAAAGCATCGTGGTCTGTCAATCATGTCATCCCAGGCAGACAGATACTGGATCCCCTTTGAATGACACCATAAGCTTAGCCAATTGTTGAAGTCAATCATTTTATCCTTATATTGTGGTATCATTCTAGGCGAAGGCAGGATGCTACTCAAGGCTAGGGTCATACCTGCCTGGGCCACATGATCTGAGAGCTCTTCCATGTCTCTTTTCATGTAGTCCAGGGAGGTATGTCTCAAGTCATTCACTCTAACATGGACAATGACAGAGTCATATTTGTACTTGTTGTGGAGTAACTTGAGTGCATGCGTTATGTGGCGGATCCTGGCACCCGACAGGCAGCTGACTGTAATTTTCTCCTTATTCAACCTGGTGAGAGGGACATCAGTGTGCCGGACTATAGAGTCACCTATGACTAAAGTGTTAGGAACATTGTCTTGCCTTAGGGGCTGTTGCTGGGTGGCACACTGGTGTTGTGAACTATGTGACACATTGGTTGTGACTGGTGTTTGTTTGCGTTTCAGCTTCAGAGGTCTTTTTTGCTTGGGCAGGTTACAGTTAAGGGCCTCTGCATATGTGGATTTAGTGTTGCTATATGTGGGTGCTGGTGGTGTGGGTTTAGAAGGGCTATGTGTTGCTTGAGGTGTAGTGTGGGTGTTAACCTTCTCCTCTTGACTGTTTAGCACAATCTTGGGTGGAGAGAGCTTTGCTTCCATTTTGGCTATGTAAGTGCATCTCTCACAGGTTGTAGTGTTGGGTGGTAGGAGGAGAGGGTTGTCTGTGTACATGAGGCAATTGCTGCATTGCCCCAGTATGCCCAGATTCACCAGGTGGACAGGAGAAATCACCGGAAGCTGACCCTTGGACATGCCTGGTTTGGGGCTTTTTTTTCTTTGTAAAGTATAGGAGCTGTTTCCTTAGCAAGGTACTTTGCAGTTATAGGCTGTTTAGTGCCTACTATTAATTTCTCCTTGTTAACAAGGAGAGTTCAGTGTTTGTATGAGTTTAAGGCTTCCTAGTGCTTTCCAGCAGGTATTAGAGAAAATGCTAGTCACAGGGATGCTTAAAGGTAAGATTGAAAAGAATGCATTCTGCAGTGTGCACTAGAGAAGTTAGATGTGAAAGTAGGTAACTTGAGTTTTACCTGCATATAACTGTAAGAAAGCTGTAGAGACAGAACTACAGTAGTCTGGTATCAGGTATCTGTCACTGTAGGTGACAAGGCCTGCCTATTTCCTATTGAAGCTGCAGCTGTACATCGTGTAGAACCTTCCTGCTCTATGTAATTGCAATGTGTTATGGATTTTCCTCTTTTTTTTAATCTTCTGTTTTAATCTAACCACTTTTTATAGATCACAGATCTCCCCATAGTGCTGCCTTGCCTTGAGTACAAAACACTTCCAAATATTACTTCTCAGCACTACAATACACCAGGCTTTGTGGGAAGTCCTGCTGGCTTCATAGCAATAATATCTGTACCTATCCTGACTGTATACCTTGCTCAACCTTTGAGCAGTACAGATGTTTTTCTGAAGTCACCTATTACTATTAATAATTTTTTCTTAGCATCTCCTAAATCCTTTAAATATGTTACTTCTTTGCTACTGTTATTTATCAAGCATATGTCAGCGGACTCATAATGCACTCTGCTGTTTCCAATGCTTAAGCAAGCACAACACTATATGGCAAGGTGGGGATTAATAAGAATGATTGGACTACCCAAGTGTGTGCAATGGGATGCCTGTGAAGTCTCTTTTAAACATCACTCTTGTCCACCCTGGTGGGTAGCGATGCATATAGAAAACTATAAAAGTCAAAATAAGACAGCTGATTTGAACTGTTCTTAAAAGGTAGTTTATATACAGTTTTCTGAATAACACATCCTGACAGCACTGTATATATATACACACACACACACACACACACGCGTGCACACCCATTGTAGCATAGCATGGCAGATCTCACCAAAGGTTGAACTATGACAAAAAAGTGTGTAAATACCAATGTAAACAACTCTTACAGTGAGTGTGGCATAAATATACATTGCTGCTTTAAGCTGGAAAGTCTCCTTACCTTAGCATGTTTCTTTAAGAACTACTAGCCTAATTAAGTCTGAAAAGCAATTTAAGCTGCATAAAAAGAGGCAAAGGTGTACAAAACTAGGGCAGCAGAAAACTGCTGCACTTTGTTTGCCCTTTGTAAGTGGGGGGGGAGGGGGGGTATTCAATTTCCAAGGCAGCATCACAGATAGTGAGACAAAACAGTGGATTGAAAAACACCAGGAGGAAGCTAGAATTTGTTCCTGTTAAGAGTCCAAACTGCCAAGAGATGCAAGAGGAAATAAGGAAACAGAAAGAGAGGGACTTGCTTGATGAACATGCAACCCAGCAGTATGGAACTGCATTGGCTGTAAACTTGTACTTAGCCCTAAGTTAGCCTCAGTAAGAAGCGGAGATCCCTCATAAAATCCTCAAAAGCAAGTTACAAAAATAAAATTGCCAAAGATTCCAAAGACAACCACAAGGCATTCTACAGTTATGTCAAGAATCTAAATGGCAATGCTCAGATCTGCTCTGAGCTACAACAGAATGGCATTAAATATACTGATCCCAAGGATATTACCAATATCCTAGTAGATCGATTTAGTGCAAACCTCACCCCCCCTCTCACCACCTAAAGGGCCCATCTCAATACCAAAAGATTGCCAAATTCCGGTAATCACGGCCACACAGGTAGAAACCGCACTATCCAAAGCTAAGAATACAGCATCCATGGGACCAGATGACATCCCGGGCTGTGTACTACATGAACTACAAAATGAACTAGCACCTCACCTAAGTGTCATGTTTAATCATAGCCTCACCTCAGGCTTTGTGCCCACTGAGTGGTGCACAGCTACAGTTATCCCACTCCACAAGGGGGGATCCACCTTGGATCCCGGGAACTGCCGTCCCATCAGTCTGACGAGCCTGATCTGCAAGGGCATGGAATGCATTGTCATGGAACTTATAAACAAAGACATTGGCAACCTTCAAACACTGGACCCCACTCAGTTTGGATTCATGAAGGGCCGATCTTGTCTCCTGAACCTAACTGACTTCTTTGAATCAGTCTCCAGAGTTGTGGACAAGGGTAAGGCGGTCCACACAGCCTATCTGGACCTCACCAAGGCCTTCGACACCATCCCCCACTCTGGAATCATACATAAACTTACTAAGCTGGGCATAAATCCCTATATCACTCGATGGGTTGTCAGCTGGCTTACTGACAGAACCCAGACTGTAAAAGTAGCTGATTCCAAATCCAGCTCCAGACAAGTGACAAGTGGAGTACCTCAGGGTTCAGTCCTGGGACAGCTCTTGTTTGGCATCTACTTCTCTGAAGTACAGGCTAACACTAAGGGACTCTGGCTAACAAAGTTCGCAGATGACTGCAAATTGGGAGCCATTATTGAATCACCAAATGATGTGGATATTCTACAAAAGGGCCTTACAGAAACAGATGCTTGGTGCCAGAGCCATGGGCTCAAGTTTAATGCCAAGAAATGTATAGTTATCCTCTTTGAGAAAAACCATGTACCCATGAATTACCACATAGGTGGCAGTACACTAAACACCGAAAGTGTGATGAGAGACTTAGGGACACAGGTGGACAGTGGTCTCATCTTCGATATCCACATCGCCACAACAGTCAGGAAATCCTTCTATGTGGCACACCTCATCACTAAGGGCTTCTCATCCAAAAAAAAGGAGGTTATTGTCCCAATGTACTCATCCCTCATTAGACCCATTATAGAGTATAATGCCCCGTTTAGTATGTACCTCACAAGACATCTCCAACAGCAGGAAAGGCCGCAAAAATACCTCCCTAAAAGAATCACAGGCCTAAAGCAGATGCCATATGCTGACCGTCTACAAAAACTCTAGCTATACTCTGTGGCATATTGTCTACTCAGAGGCGATCTCTGCTTAACATACAAGGCCATGTTCAACCCTGAGCTGTTGGACATGCTCCACTTAAAGAAATCCCAATCCCTCAGAGCCACACACTCCAGGGATCTAAACCTTGTCATCACAACGAACAAAACATGCTGGAGGGATAGGTTCCTGACCAAGAGACTCCCCATACTCTGGAATAGACTGCCCATTCATGTCAAGCAGAGTGCCTCCTTGGCCCTCTTCAAAAGGAACATTGATGATTGGATGGGAGATAGGAAATTCACTCCGGGGATCATGTCAGTCACCCTGCTAGACAGGGGTCCAGGGAAGTAAATATTGTGGGAAGAAATATCCAGGAAATTGTTATGGCTAGACTTGTATAGGCCCTAGGGCCGATAGCCTAGTACCAACCTATGAACCTATAAATACACATGTACAAAAATGCACACTCCTATGTGTAAGCTATAATATACATGTGAATGACTGCAATCTAGGCATAATGCCAAATTTGACGTCTGTATTAACAAATTTACTATATCAGTCAATTCAATAAGTTAGCTCTTAACTTGTGGTGCTAGTGAAATGTCATCCATTCTGATCATGCTAACAGTCACACTCAGTCTAGACAGACATATTAGGTCTGTGGTAAACAGGATGAAAGATATGGGGATTACACTTAATAGTAACTTGGCCTTTTGTTATCATCCCGTTAGTATGGGAAACTAGGTAAATGAACTGGTCCAGTAAAAAAAATAATTTCAGTCATAACTCAGGGCCAAAACAATACAAATACAATTATCTTCTTATTGCAACAGATTATTTATGACATAACTCCACCCCAGTAATGGAGTCTACATTTGGGTTTGATCTATCAAACACAATCTTGCACCTTTTTTTCAGAAGTTCTCATGCTTGATGATGGATGTACAGACTATGACATAATGAGTCTTCCTGTAAATCAAGAAACAGCAATGAAGATTTAGCACCTCTGCTACTTGTATATTCTTGTTTTACTTGTAAGGAACTCTAAAAGTCAAGGGTGGTTGGAATGCCCAACCACTCCCAGACGAAGGGGTGTATGGAAGGACAGTATTACAGGCAAATTTAGATGATCCCTTTCATGGAAGAACAGCTCTATTACATCTAACCTTTGTTATGGGTCATTCAGTTGGCTTAAATCATAAACGGCAAATATTCAGACTGGAAGGAACTGCAAGACGGCATTACCACAGAGCTAGAAAGACAGGGTTCTCAAGTACAATTGGACTCCCACAGTTGCAGTCCTATCAATTTTTTCCCTGTTTTCAGTTCTGGTCCACCTCTTTTGACCAGTAAGCCGCCTTCTGAATGAACTACTACCCGATGAGTTGCCCAAACATCAAGATTTCTTTGACCAATTTGTTTTCACAGAGGCAAGGTTCAAGCACTCCAGGAGTGCTACTGTCATCTGTGTGTGGGACTGGGGTTTCTTTTTAACGTTAATCCTACATTATTTCTCCATGCTTGCACAGTGACAATTTTAGGGATGGCTGTGTAATGGACATTGCATAGGACCATCAGTCACATCTACAACTGGACTAAGGCCTCAGACCCCCCTCCAAACAAATTGTCTTCACTGCATCTCCCTTCTCCACTGAAAAGCATGAACAGTGTATGCACTCCTAGTAGATACCTCTCCCCTACCATTCTGAAAGATGATGAGTGGGCTTGGCCCCTCATGCTCCATCCCAAGTCATTTCCTCCAGCACAGCAACCACTAATCAACCACAGACTGTAGTTAAGGATTTATTCTTCTATACCACTGAGATAATTGGTTGAAAAGGCTCTTAAAGAAAGGGAATATCACAAACCAAGTGGTTGCTATACCTATGGCTGTAACAAATTACAAACATTCTAAAGCTAATAATGGTTGCAGCTGGTTATAAAAAGTGGCAGACTTAGCCACAGCATGAGCAAGTTGGCACAGCCACCTGAAGGCAGAAGAGAAGGACAGCTGTTCAACCATTTTAAAGTATCTTCAATGCAAATAAAAGCCATTCTCTCCCCGGACTGAAGGAGATGAACTAACAGTCTGGCATCAGGTAACATCTGTCCATGTAGTGCACACCCAGGAAATAAACAGCTTCTCTATTCCACAGTTCATGTCTCTGAAAAGAATTAGGGGACATGAATTTACTGGTTCAGAAACAAAATCTAAAGCATCTGTATCAGGAGAAATAGGAGTGAAGTGAGGGAACTCAATCTGAAACTGATAATAACTTTCTATACTTATGGGTCTAATGTGTCAGGATTCTTGTCACAGAGATGATGATACCAGAAAAAGGAGTCTAGCTCAAGGATAGACCCCAAGACACCTGATTTCACAGGAACTGTGGGAGACAAAGCAAGCTTGTTAAACATGAAGTCCAGGTTTGAGGGTTCTTCAAGGGGGATGGAGAATCACTGCTCCAGTCCCCAGCCTGAACATAAAAATGGGACAATCTCTGCTGCCACCTTAGTCATAGAACCTAGGCCTGTCCCAACAGCTCAGACATAGCAGAATCCATTAGTGGAAATTAAAAGAAGAGGACGGTCAAGCATTGCCATGACAAAATACTGATGGCCATAAAAGATAGCTCTTCCAGCCGAGGAAAACCAGATGCACCACTCCATCCAGGAGGTGGTCCAAACCTGAGTTAGGGCTATAATAAAACACCAAGTTGTCATAACTCCTTTGGGCTTTCCAAACAAGAATGGGAGGAGTGGATACCAGAGAATATCTGGTGCTGCTCTTGGGGCAATGAAGAAGCCGCCTCCTCACCTCAGAACAATATGGGATCAAAGCAAGGGGAAATTTGTGTAAAAAGAAGGTGGCTTGATGGTCAAAAGAGGGGGACCAGAGTTGAAAACAGAGAAGAATTTATGAGATAATGGGGCCCATTTCCTTAGAAGGCCATAGACACAGTGACTAAGGGTGAGGGCTTGGTCATGTGCTTTCACAGAATGCCATCTATGAGGTTGCCCTTGTTTGTAGAGTAGCTAATTTAGTAATTGAGTATTCTGGAATGTAACGTTGAGGTGTGGAGGCCTGGTAAAAAAAACACTTAATTCTCAATTTGACAGTCAAGAACACTAATTACCCACTCTACAAATGCATTTCTCCCCTTCAATTCTTAACATCTTTACCATGGAGACCAAGTTGCTGAGAATGTCTCTTAACAGAATGAAGATTGTGGTAAATGAGTCTTCCTGAAAAAAATGTAGTAATTACCCCACTGCATGCAGGGGACAGCAAGAATATAAAGCCATATGCAAAGTTTGCAGAATCTCCTTAGTCTTAAATTTGTCTTCTAACTTACAGATTTAAGTAGCAATCTCCAGGCCAGATAAGACACTAAAAGCAAATGGAAGAAATGGAAGAGCTCTAATATTGGACAGAATATTTTCTGGGCAAAGTTAGCCTTTAAACCATTCTTTCCTTTCTTTCTATTTCATTTTCTTTTTTTCATAACGTTTCAATTTTTAAAAGAATGTGTGTTATATTTCATAGACAAATCTCAGCATGATATGCAGTTTTATAAATATGCTCATTAAATTTGGAAAAGATGCAGGAAGTATTCATAATTTTAGCATCTGTATCTTATATTCCCCTGTCATGTATTAGGGTATGAAGCCTTTTATTTACATTCCCTGGTAGTTGATCATAGACATAGGAATACTTAGTCATACTACTGGACTAGAATTTTTTGCAACTGATTACTGCTCACTCTCAGAGATTCAGGGCCTTGTGGCACAACAAATAAGTAAAGCCTCCTTGCTTGCTGATGTAATGGAATGATAAAATTCTATTAATTCTGATCAGATTAGTAGATTAAATTAATAGAGGTAAAAATCTAAAAGGGCTTTCTACACTAATCTCCATTCTAATACATTTATATGCTGGCACTTTTTTAACACAATTATTCTAAATCTGCAGTTTGCTTAAATGTGCACTTCATTTCTTGCAGGATGCATCTGCTGCCATAGTCTGGGTGACAGAACCGTGAGGAAGAAAATTCGAATGAATGGCTGCATCCACCAACCATTTCCTCCCTTAACCGTCTTCCACTGGGATTGGTGTGACAATAAGCTGAAGCACCCATTATTAGCAGTGGTTTACCCATATTCGGCAGCAGACAGGAAAGCAGCAAATGATTGCATCCTCTCAGAAGAAAAAGATTTTCTCTTTGAAATTGTCCACAGTAAGCCAAAGGACATGATCCACTGTGCAGGAATGGAGTAGGATTTATTGGAAATGACTGCTAGCCTATGGAAAAGTGTCACTACTTAGTTAATACTTAAGCAAGTCACTCTCTTAAACAGGACAAAATGAATGGAAAGCATACACCTGTTTTTGTTGCTTCCACAAAGGCAACTGTAATGGCAATCAAGATAATATGGAGAGAACTCAGAAATGGCAAGCCTCCTATTATTCAACAGGAAGCTTCTATCAACTGGATTAATCAAGGTATGCAAGCTGTTTCATGCATATTCACTGTAGGCAACCAGCCTTTTAGATTAACGAGAAGGAGCAGCAATTACAATGTGACCATTTGGAATTTCCTATATGCTTTACAATGGCTGAAACTCTTCAGATCCATAATGAGATAATGGTCCCTGATCCCCTTTGGTACAACAAAGGGACACGTTTCAAATTCCCTTTTCGGTCTTTAGGCATTGGCAGTACACTTCACTTCCATTTTTCTTCAGGGAAACTGCTTCTTGAAACAGATGTAGCAACTGTCCCACTAGGGATAAGGATATGGAGTGGTTGAAGGGTAGTAAGGGAGAAAAGTTTAAAAAATTGCCATTGTTTCAGCATCTGAAGCAGCCAGTTATCTTGATATGATGGTATTTCAGTTGTTGCTGACATAAAAACAAAATCTTTCACAATTATAGATCGTAAAACACCAAAATGGTCTAACACACAGAGGCATGGTGGACAGATTTTTTTGTTAAGGAAGAACATTTGTGGTTGTGGATTTTAACCTATGGGGAATACTAATGTATTGATGGCAGACATTTCTTCTTAGGAAACCTTTTTGTTTTTTAGACATTAGGACGTCTCTGACTGATTAAGTAAATGCTCAAGAGAGACTTCTTGCCACTATTCAAGTTTTGCCATTTTTTTTAATCTTGTCTAAAAAAAAAAAAAAAAAAACAGTTTCTTTAAGGCCTCTTTAAGAACATGCAATAAACTGCATAATCCTAGAGAGATGTTCTGTTATACTCTGAATATTCTATTACCACTTTTTGGTAAAATTCAGTGAAGAACTCTACCACCCTCCTTTGCTGATCTGAAGAAACCACATCTCTGATTCTCTGTTACAGGGACATGAAACCCCACAGAGGAGACAAAGGTACTGTTGAT
Source organism: Protopterus annectens (assembly GCF_019279795.1). Classification (NCBI taxonomy): domain Eukaryota; kingdom Metazoa; phylum Chordata; order Ceratodontiformes; family Protopteridae; genus Protopterus; species Protopterus annectens. The sequence goes on along the minus strand of NC_056739.1, from coordinate 398,731,119 downwards.
AGAGAGTTTGAAGGCAAGCAGGATTTGTAGAGGTTTCTAGGAGAAATATAGTGGCTTGCAACATGTTTATAACTAATATGTCTGAGATGATCATGCTTCTAGTAAAGCTGTAAGTGCAGGACATAGCCTTGGAATGCAGCTACAAACATGTGAGCAACTTTTGGAATAATCAAGTAACTGGTTAAAGATATCATCAAAATACCTTGGAATGAACAAGCCACTTCTGGTTCAGAGAGATGTCAGAAAGCTAATATTACAGAGTTAATCTCTTTGGATTTCTCTGTTTCCTCTGTAGAGGATTCAAGGGAAAGAAATGCTTCTTCTGAGGATCACTGTGAAAACAACTTCTTTCATTTTTAGAAGTAGGTGAAGTGTGGACTACCATGAAATTCTGAGCTTGAGGAGTCTCTCAGCTGAGCTCTTGATTATGCTAGTAAGAGACTCAGTGGATGTTTAGCCACTGATGGCAATGCAAGGAATAACTGCTGGCTGAAGCCAAATGACTCTAAGAATATTTTACTGAGGACAGGACTACAGAAAGCAGATGGTTTTCAAAAGGTTCCCAGTCGCTTGGAGAAATGCAAAGAAAAGCATTCACTCTTCATGGAAAGATGAAGAAGGAGCTTTTAACACCGCAGCTTGTGCATAAACTTAATGAACACCCTTTCAACACAGAAGGAGAAGGTGACAGGGATAGTAGCCTATTTCCCAGCAGAAACAGATCTATTTCAATACCTGTTGCGGAGTCCTTCTCCTGATGAGGATGGTTTTTGATGTGCTGAAGAGGAAGAGTAAAGGGTGGATATTTTGATAAATTCTTCTTTGAAAAATTATCCTTAGATCCTACTTGTACGTACCTAAAGTTTTTTTGTAATCACATGACAAAAATACAAGAATTAGGTTCATGGACTAGTCCACAAGGCCCGCCAGTTTAGCAATATTTCTCCTGCAGGAACATGGGTAAATAAAACGGCTGTAAAAATCTTTCATCCATTGACACTATGAAAAGTATCAAAACAAGCCTAAAATATTTTTTATTATTGTAAAACAATAAAGAGTGCAGCAGAGCTAGCTTTTTCTGCCACACGAAGCCTCACTGAAAAAAAAACTGAAATTAAATGATCTGTTAAACTATGATTCAAAAAATAAAATCAACCAGCCATACCCATTTTGTATGAAACTATGTGACAGAAATGAATGTTTGTTTAAACATGGAAATATGCAAACAATTACCTGCCATACATATTCGTAACAATCAAATTCTTTCTGCATATGTATGGCAGGTAAGGTTAAATGCTTTTACATTTCTACATTAAAAAGAATATGAAAGTTGTAAAACTGTTTTGAAAAGAGGCCAATAAAACATTGATAACTGTCTTTTGGCTTTTCCCAGTTAGGGGTCGCCACAGCGGAACTCTGGTCCGCTAATGATTGGCAGTAGATTTTTACGTGATGGCTTGCCGGGTCTAACGCACAACCTTCAATGAAAGAACGCCCATTCATGTATGTTGACACACAGAAGACGCTCTGAGAATCGAATGTGCAACGTCTTAACTATGAGGCGACAACGCTTCTGCAGCACCACCACCGCAGTCCCAATAAAACATTAATACATTTTATATGAAAACTGTAATAGAAATATTTTTTTGTACCAATAAAACATTGATACAAAAAAAATATTTCTGTTACAGTTTTCATATAAAACGTATGTGACTGAGGTTCTATTTTATCTTTTCAAAATGTCGAACTTCATATGGTTAAGACATTTTTTTACTTTCCAAAGTGTCAATCATATGGTCTTGACTAGATGACATTCAAAGTTTTGAGAAGTCGATCTTCTGAACTACATCTGATTGTATTTTTTGAAATTTGATTGATTAACAGATCACTTAAACTGATGTTTATTTTACAGTTATCTGTCTGATGACATCTCAGCATCCTGAAGATGAAGGCGTTTATGTATTTTAATAATGTATTCAGCTAAGTTCATGGACCGGTTGTTCTTGTTTTACTTTCATTTGATATATCAACCAACTGCTGACACCTTTTATTTTTCCAAGACATCAGTATTTTCAACTCCTTTTGAACTAAGCAGGAAGAGAAGCACCAGTACAAAGTAATTCTCACTTCAAAGATGCTTATGTGAAGTAGGCTTTCTGAATCAAACTACATGCATCTGTATGCTGAAAAAGTCAAAATAAATCCCCCCCACTCTAAAGTCTTTGTTACGAGGAGTTGAAGAAATTGTAACTTATGCTCTTGTCAATAAATACTGGGCCTGAAAACACCCCTCCTGGGACCTCTTGCAGGATGAGACAAAAATAAAAGCAGAACTGTGCTGGAATCCAACTGCTGAACACAGTTTCAGTGTAAAAGCATTCTCTGTCGCTACCACAATCTCAGAAAATGCAACACTCTTTTGGTGCTTAAACTGGCCAGGTCATCATAGCTTAATGGAACCCAATTAAGAATGGCCTGGGAAAGAATAATATCTAACTCTGTCACTATTACATTTTTCAAGACTGTAATCAATCTTCATCACAGTATTTTGTTAAGATTATTATTCAAATTCCTGAAAGGTAACACATTGCAGGTGGTACTTAAAATATTACAAGTCAGCTATACTGGTGCAAAAACAATAAATGCTTCTGCTGCATAGTTGTATGAAAAAGAGATAAAATTAAGAACTGAAACTTACAGTGATATAACCTGAATATGTAAAAGAACAGTGTTTACATTCTAGAAAACATTACACATGACAATTTAAAAGAGCAGGAAGAATAATCTGCCATGTGAACTTACAGAAACATTTCTAAGTCATAACTTGAACAAAATACAGGTCATGCTCACCTGAGCAACAAAACTATGAATAAAATACTGATTGACACCAACTTATGAGACAAAGCTAGGTGATATTCCCTATAAATCCATGCACATTCAAGAGAGCTACTTACCAGAAAGATGAAGCAGTAAGACAACTTTTAGATTAGATTTTGAGATGTATATTCAGGAATATCCTTTCACGCTGAATGGTGTTTTCAAAGTAAGCCTGCCCCATCTACTCAAAAGGCAAAAAAAGTAAAGAAATGCAGACAGAGAGCTAAAGTGATGCTGATGCCCTTGGAGTCCATGGAGGTTACATAATAAAAAATGGATACATGACACGGGGATCCACTTTATTTATTCTGGCACTACTGAGATTACAAACAAAAACTATGATATGCACGGTGAATACTTGCATTTGAGCTTCCTCTTGGTGATACAGATATGTTAACCACTTTATTTATTCCTTCAGGTAAACTGGGTGTTTCTCTTTCCTCTCCTCCAACACAAAAGAACTAGGCTAAAGAAACTGACTTATAATACTGTTACACTCTCTACAAAGCGGTCAGTAACAATCAGATATTTATTCCAATGGCGAAGATATCAGCACCATTACTTGTGGCTCCATTGTCTGTATAGTCACAACTGATAAAATATAAAATAAATTGTGCTAAGATGCTTCATGAGGCCAGCCAAGGTAATATAAAGCTTGGTGAAGCAATGAACAGTTAAAAATGCAGTACTTGACAGCCAGTTTACAGTGCAAAGAGACTGAGTACAGAACACAAACACACACTCTCTTCCAGGCAATATATACTAATCTGCTCCCCATACATGTAGAGCTTTGTGCAAATAAAGCTTCTAGTTAATCCATCCTGAGGCTGTATTTCCATATTCAAATGTTTTAAGGACCTTGTAAAGTTAATCTTCCTTCTTTGTTGACACTACATCTGGGTGGCTCCATGCCAAGCTTAAGGCTGAAAGTGAATAGGGAATGATACAATACAGAGACCTACAATCAAGTAGTTATGAGTTTACTCTACTGCTGTATACTGGACTCATCTTGAATGGTCCAAAGAAAGTTTCCACAGACAGGAGTTCTCCCCAAACCCTTCCCCTCAGACAGGGAAAAGTTGGCTGTCGACCATTTCATCCAAACACCTCTAATGGTTCTACCGACAGTCTCAGCCCAATCCCAAACTTGGGTTGTTGACAGCATCAAAAATGCCCTTCCTCACTGCCATCACAAAGATTTCACAACAGTTCCTTTTATAGTGCCTATAAGAGCTGTCTGGAAAGAATGGGAGTGGGTGGCTGTTGCCAGCTCACAATGCCTGGGGAGTAAGGGACAAGATGCTAGCTCACCACAAGGGTGGCACCTGGCAGGACCACTAGGTGCTACCCAGTGGAGTTCAAGCTTGCTGAGGCCATGCTGTCACAATGCATTTCCCATTGGCACCCCTACTGAGTTGACAGCCAATTGGGATTCCCAGCCAGGAATGAATGGGCCATAGAGATTTTCCCTAGCTTGTGAATGCCCAGCTTTCATACCCTTGGAATGAATGGGATGATTAGGTGCTAGTGGTGAAGCCATCAGGCAAGATCCTGTTGGAGAAAAAATTACTTGCTCACATACTTGCAGCCATAACAAAAACATGAACACATTTGACATCCATATCCAAACAAATATCAATAAAAAAACTCACTAAAAACTAGGTCTTCTGTATGGACACAATCATTACCTTACCCCCTCCTCCAGACACATCCTTGCCTCGACTTACCTTCTTCCCTCTCTTATGTACACCCCCCCCCCCCCCCCCATTCACAAATCTTCAGCTAGGCTTACAGGCCAAGTTGGAAGCCTGTTACAATAAAATTTCCAAATCTGCCACCAACTCCAGAAACACATCGCATCACTGTCCCTCTGCACTCCCTAAAATGGCTTGAACTTCCTAACTACCTCAAACTCCTTAGACTTACTAATGCTCACAAGCTCATATTCAAACCTAGTTATCTTTCTCTGTCCACCACATTCCCAACTGCTCTCTAAGATCCAAAAACCACAAATCTTTTAAACATATATAAGCCACGTCGCCCCCTGGCCACCTACTATTATCCTGCTCCCTAGCTAAACTCGGTAATTCTCTCCATACCACCCTTCGAAATACTTAGAGTCACTCAAACTTCAAAAGTCTTTTCCAATCTCACCTCCTTTCAAAGTGGGAATGTTCCTGTACCCCTACCACATAAACTCTTTCACACCATCTCCCATGCACTATATACCTCAACCTCCTATCACTGTGCTCTCTTTCCCCTTTGCCTCTACATTCTCTCCTACCCTATACCTCAAGCTTTCCCCCAACCCACTCCCTTTTTCCACTATATACAACCTTTTACCTCTCCCACCTCACCTTCTTCTCTCTGTCCTCTCCTCATATTTCTAACTTCCAAAAAAAAAACCTTGCTTTTTTTTCTGTACATTGTTTTACATACATGTTTTTTTCATCTGAAAGGCCTGTACTTTTAATATGTTTAGACTACACAAATCTCACTTTTGTAAATCATTACTTAGGGTTATAAACATAACGTCTTTTTTTTTAAATTGTACATTATCTCTGTATTTTTTCACTGTTCTACTACTTTTGTATAAATACTGTAAAATTGTCTATATTCTGTGGAGCTTTTCTCCCCGGGCATCCACTCAAAACGGACTCTTACAGGCCCAGCTGACTATCCTGGACATCAAACTGTAATAAATAAATAAATGAATGAAGCTTAAAATTTTAATTGCATGATATTTTTGCTTTACCTCATTCTGTTTTTCATATCCATTATTGCTTCAACACATTCTTACTTATTTCTCATTTTTTTCCCTTTTTGTTTGCTTCCTTTTTATCTTACATGCATTCTTTCCTACAATGAATTCTTTCAACTGTGTACTTGTAGTTTCATCTGCTAAACATCCACAGCTTCAGATAATGTCAGGTCCATTTCTCTTCCTAGTCTGACCCTTCTTTCTTTATTTCTTATACCACAAACTAATATATTTACCTTTTAATGAATCATGCAATACACCAAATTCACAATCTTTAATTCTGTTCTTCAGGTTAGCAATATAAGCAACTACAGTTAGCATAGTACCTTGTACACTTGTAAAGAAAGTACAGTTGGGTACACTTACCATAAATGTAGATGTTCGAGTGTATTCACTGTTGCAGTCATCACTTTTAGGTTACCTGCTTGCAGTAGCCCTCAGTCAGCCTGATTAACAAAGTCTTGGGTCCTGCGTCGGTTGCTGTCCCTTCTTCCATGACGTCAGGTTGTCAGGGGTATAAAACATGCAGCTGACGCCATTACATCAGTTTTTCTTGCCCCAGATGTCAGGTGCCCCCTCAATGGGAAACAATTACATCTATAAATATAGAAGGTTATACCACCAACAAAAAAGCAAATACACCAAAAAGCTTTTGAAGATAGCAAAGGAAAGTAGAGGTATATCCAAAAAAAGAAGGGGGCTGGAGGGAGGGTAACCAGAACTGCAACAGTGAATACACTCAAACATCTACATTTATGGTAAGTGTACAGAACTGTACTATGTTCTTCGTGTTTCACTGTTGCAGTCATCACTTTTGGGTAGATTCCCAAAGCTAAGGATGGGAGGAGGAATTTAAATAGAATTAGGACCAGCTAAAAGGCTCTGCAGTGGCAAAGCCAGCTCTGGATTTAGAGAAAATTGGCAGATGGTAATTCTTGGTGAAAGTATGTACAGAACTCCAGGTAACAGCTTCTAGGATGTCCCTGGTAGGGACGCCTCTGAGAAAGGCTGTAGAGGTAGATGCAGCCCTGGTAGAGTGGGGTCTGATCCCCTGTGGGATAGGTTTTCCATGGTGTTTGTAGCAGAAATGAATGCAATGGCCTATCCATTTGGAAATGGTTTGCTTTGAAATAGCCTTCCCTTCTGCCCCTGCAGCAAATGCCACCAGCAGTTGATCAGATTTCCTTTGAGGTTTAGTTCTGTCCAAGTAGAATCTAAGCTGCCTGTGCACATCAAAGTAGTGCAGAATACGTTCCCCTTTGTTCTGTGGATTAGGAAAAAAGGTTGGTAAATGTATGGACTGATTAAGGGCCACACTGGATACCACCTTGGGCATGAAGGAGGGATTGGTCCTGAGGGATACCCTGTCTGCATGAAAGATGATGAAAGGCTCCACTGCCATGAGGGCCTGTAATTCAGATACCCTTCTTGCTGAAGTGATTTCTAAAAGGAAAGCTGTTTTCCAAGAAGGGAATTTTAAGTCCGCAGTGGCAGCTGGCTCAAAAGGAGGAAGGGTGAGCTTTTCCAATACAAAGTTGAGGTCCCAGGCTGGAGTTGGAGCTCTCCTGGGTGGTCGCAGATTTTTGGCCCCTCTGAGGTACTGCTTAAGCAGTGGATGAGAGAAGAGGGGCGGTTCTGTGTTATAACGAGCTGAGAAGGCGGAGGTGTGAATTTTGATGGAGGAGAAAGACAGGCCCTTATGAAGCATCTCAGTTAAGTATTGTAAAATCTGAGTAAATTGGGCACTGTTGTGCTCATCCCTTGAGATTGGTTACAGGCACAGAATCTTTTTCATTTTTCAGCGTAAGACTTTCTGGTACTAGGCCTCCTTGCCTCTAAAATGATATCCATCACTGGTTTACTAAGGGATGGTAAAGGAGAAATTATGTAATTAGCCAGGCTGCTAGAGTCAGTGTTTGAAGTTGAGGGTGCAGAATTTGGTTCTCCTGATGAGACAATACAGTAGGAGTTTGAGGCAGATGCCATGAGGCCCACAGTGACACAATGCGCAAGAGGGCGTACCAGTGTTGGTGTGCCCAGTATGGTGCAATCAAAATTGTCCTTGGTTTGTCTTGTTTGATCTTTAGTAGTACTTTGGAGAGCAGAGGCAGAGGAGGAAAGCCATAAACTGATAGGTTTTTCCAGCTGAAGGACAGAGCATCCACTTTCCAAGCTTGTTTGTGGGGAGTCTTTGTGCAAAATTTGTCCAACTGATAGTTTTGGGGGGAGGCAAACAAGTCTATATCTGGGCTCCCCCATTTGCTTGTCAACATGTTGAAAATCCTTGGTTCCAGTTTCCACTAATGTGGGTCCAAGAGGATTCTGCTTAGTTCGTCTGCCAGTGTATTTAGTCTTCCTGGCAGGAATTGAGCTTGTAAATGTACTTGATAGCTCAGGACTGTGTTCCACAATGCCATGGATAGTCTCTAGAGGGGGTAAGAATGTGTACCCCCCTGCTTGCTTATGTAGCACATAACAGTGGTGTTGTCTGTCTTTATCCTTAATTGTCCTGGAAGAATGTGGTCCTTGAAGGCTGTCAGAGCATTCTCTACAGCTAACATTTCTTTTTGATTGATATGCAGGTGCATTTGACTTGGGTTCCATTTGCCCTGAATGCACTTCCCTGCCAGGTGGCCCCCCCATGCATAGCTGATGCATCTGTTAGGGTTTGGGCGGCAGGGGGTAGTGTGAATGTAGTCCCCTGTTTTGGTGGCAGGCCTCTGCCCGCCAAAGGAACTCTAGGCGTAGGCAAGGTATGATCGGAGTCATTGCTTCTAGATCCTGAGAATGTTGACACCATAGGCTTTTGAGATACCATTGCAGTTTTCTCATATGCAGCCTTGCATATGGAATTAGAAGAATGCAGGAGGCCATGAACCCCAAGGCTTGCAGTATTTGCCTTGCAGATAACTGGGTTTTTGTGGCCACTTGTTTGAAGTAGGTTGTCAAATTAATTTATTTCTCTGGCGTGAGGAAAGCCATCTGGGAAACTGTATTCAAGCTTGCTCCCAAGAATATAACTTATTGGCAGGGTACCAGATGGGATTTCATTTTGTTTATGGTGTACCCCAGACAAGTCAGTACCCTTTGAACAAAGGCCAGATGACTCAAAAGTATGGCCTGGCTTTCTGCCTGAATTAGACAATCGTCCAGATATGGGTATATTTGAATATTTCTTTGCCTGCAGAATGCAATGACTGGAGCTAGGCACTTTGTGAATACCCTGGGCACATTAGATTAGCCAAAGGGCAGTGCAGAGCACTGATAGTGCATGTAGCCTGCTTTGAAGCATATGTATTTTCTGCAAGGTATGCTTCTTTTAAGTCTAGTGTTGCCAACCAGGCATCTTTGCCTAGCATAGAAAGCAGCCGGTGAAGAGTCAGCATCTTGAAATTTGGAATCACCAGAAAGGTATTTAGAGTAGAAACGTCCAGGATAGGATGCCATGTACTGCCTTTTCTGGGTACCAGGAAAAGTTTTGAATAAAACCCTTGTCCCTTTTCCTTTCCTGGTACCAACTGAATATTCACCATGCTTAAGAGAGAGAGTACTTGATTTGGGGCCTCTGCCCACTGATTTGGGGGTAGATCTGGCCACTCACTTGGTAATAGTAAGGTGTGGAAGTGAAATCTGTATCCTTAGGACACTATATTTAAAACCCATTTGTCCTGGGTAATGAGTTCCCAGTTTTTGGCCTGCAGACCAATCTTTCCGCCTAAAGGAGCATTCAGTTGGGAAGTGCTTGGAAGTTTCAGAAGCAAGCCATTGAGACTGTTTTTCATAGGGGGAGTCTTACTACTCCATGATTTGGGTGCGGAAACCCCCCACTGCTTAGTCTTGTGTGTCCCCTGGGACAGAAACCTGGGGTTTCTGCTATGTCTGGGTTTGGCTTGAGAAGACCTTGAAGAGGCTGGAAAGGACCAAATCTTAGAGGGCCAGTTCCTACTAAATCTAGGAGGCTGAACTTGTAAGAAATCTTTAACAGTTTGCATAGATTTAGCTTTATCTTCCATCTTTTTAAGAACTTCCTCAGCCTTGTTGCCAAACAGGCGGTCCTGATTTAAGTGAGCATCCAACAATTTAGCTGCAACATGATCACGTAAAGATTGCTCCTTAAGCCAAGCATGCCATCTGAGCACAGAACCAGTAACAAAAGCCCTGCAAGAGGCCTCTAAAGAATCAAATCCACATTGCAAAGTATGTTTTCCAACCTGTTCAGCAGAATGCATTAAATCCTGTAATTCTTTATTTTCCGCACAGTCAGGAATCAACATAATTTTCTGTTTAAGCAATCCAATAACATGTTACTGATACTTTAACATATGAAACTGGCAGTTTAAAGCCCTAATGGCCAAGGTTTCAGAAGTGTAAACCATCTTACCCCATCTATCCAGTGCCCTGGAGTCTCTATCAGAAGGGGTAGGATTTTTAGCAGTAGAAGCCTTAATGCCCTTGGGCCCCTGTGAAATAGTCTCTGGATCCGCAACAGGATTTTTTAAAAAGGAACTTGTGTGACTCAGGGACCCTGTAGTATCTGCCAGGTTTTCTAGGAGCAGGAGGCAATGAATCAGGGGCCAAACTAGATTCTGAAAAAGCATCATCAACAATGTCTAGTACAGGAGAAATAGCTAAAAGGCCTATGCTGAGGCAGGAGTATGAAATCCCTAAGCCTCTTTTTTTGAATCAGAAAAATCCTGGCTTTCCCACTGGAAATGCTCCCTTAGAGTATGTAAGGTTTTACCAAAAGAAAAATTCTCTGGAGGGGAAGCAGAGGGAATAGAGTCCTCTGCATTACAATCCTCATAAGTAGATAAGGGCAAATCCAGATCATCAGAAGAATCAGAAAAATCAGAATCCTGGTCAGAAGATTCATAAACAACTTCCATCCTATGTCTCTTAGAAGGGGGAGGCTGGCTTCCCCTGATTAGAGTTATAAGATCTTCAGCCATTCTTATCATTTGTTTTTTTAGGTATAAAGGCTTGATTATGCAGCCTGGGCATCATTTTTTTAGGCATGGTTCGAGATTTAGTCCTAAAAGAAGAAGGAGGAGTCAGTTTAATATGCAAGTCTGTAGGCCTGAATACATCCTCAGAAGCCGATGCCTGCATAGTGGCTCCGGACCCATCCAAGGTAGAGACATCCGCAGGTTCCATAGCTGAAGCATTTTGCAGCATACCAGCCTCCAAATGGGTCTCAGTAGAGGCCTGCAAATCAGAAGTAGTGGGTATCAGGGGCTGCGAAAGTGCCTCATTGAGTACCGGCAAACTGGCGACTGGCTTAGGAGAAGCGTTGGCAGTTTTGGACCTCGGCGGCCTGTCTCTGTCTCTATCCTTGCATTTAGTCAGATGGCAAACCGATGACATTTCTAAATAATTAAACCAAGAACTGACATATTTAGAGGCGGAAATATACCGACGGATAGTGTGCTGAATAAATAAAGCACAAAACCGACAGCATGGCACGTCGTGGGCAGGACCTAGGCAAGGAAAACAGTACGGATGAAAATCTTTATGAGGTATTTGCTTTCCACAAGTAATGCAAATTATTAACTTTTACTGACATCGGTAAGGAGCAAGAAAAAGTTTCCTCAACGGGGTATTTAGCTATAGTTGAAGACTTCGGTTCTGAAACTCGAAAATTTCAGGAGTCGGCCGACCGGCACTTGCGAACTGCTTCTGCTTCAGGCACCACACGGCAAGAAAGACTGATGTAATGGTGTCGGCTGCATGTTTTATACCCCTGATGACCTGACATCGTGGAAGAAGGGACAGCAACCGACGAAGGACCCAACACATTGTTAATCAGGCCGACTGAAGGCTTCTGCAAGCAGATAACCCAAAAGTAATAACTGCAACAGTGAAACATGAACATCAAATACTGAATAATTGGCAGATTCCTTGTGGGCTATTAATTCCTGAAGTTCTCTTATCACTGCTACTGCATGATTATATCCTCTTCAATAAAAGTGTGAGAGCTGAATACATCCTAACAGTCTAACCTAGTAACATGTAGAAATGTTGCACACCATACCTTCCCATGCTTCATGGATAATCCATCTACTGTAGAAAATAAACTGAATTTCTGAATGCATGGCTTCTGGATTTCTACTACATTTTCTTGGTGTGAGAGGATTCCTAGTAGTTATGGACTGAACATTTTCCACTGTAAATTATACTCCGTTACTTCTAAACATATAAACTCTTGAAAGCAAATACATTTCTTCACTTCTTGGATGCATTTCCCAGATGGTGAGTGAGGAAAGTACAGTTGTGTACACAACATAAATGTAGATGTTCTAGTGTATTCACTGTTGCAGTCATCACACTTCGGTTATCTGCCTGCAGGTAGCCCTCAGTCAGCCCGAATACCAGAGTCTTGGGATTTCTGCATCAGATGCTGTCACCTCTTCCATGACATCAGGTCGTCAAAGGTATAAAACATGCAGCCGACGCCATTACATCAGTTTTTCTTGCCCCAGATGTCAGCAGCGCCCAAAATAGGAAGCAATTACATGGTGTGGAACACCCTCAGTAAAAAGTAAATATCACTGCCATAAGATATGGCCAAAAAGAGGACAGGTAGAAAGAATAGAAAAGTCAGGGGGCTGGAGGGAGGGTAACCAGGACTGCAACAGTGAATACACTCGAACATCTACATTTATGATAAGTGTACACAACTGTACTACATTCTTCGTGTTTCACTGTTGCAGTCATCACACTTGGGTTGATTCCCAAAGCTGAGGAAGGGTGGAGGCAGTCAGGATGTATTGGGGCTGGCTATCAGGCCTTGTAAGACTGCTGTGGCAAATCCAGGTCTGGATTTAGAAAAAATAGGTAAGTGGTAATGCTTGGTAAAGGTGTGTACAGAACTCCAGGTTGCAGTTTCCAGGATGTAATGGTAGGGACTCCCCTGAGAAATGCTGTAGAGGTTGAGGTAACCCTAGTGGAATGAGTTCTGATCCCCTGTGGGGTAGGTTTTCCATGGTGTTTGTAGCAGAAATGGATGCAATGTACTATCCATTTGGAAATGGTTTGATTTGAAATTACTTTGCCCTCTGCCGATGTAGCAAAGCTGACTAGCAGCTGGTCAGATTTTCTGAAAGGTTTCGTTCTGTTAAGGTAGAAAGTACAGTTTTATACCTACCATAAATGTAGATGTTCGAGTGTCTTCACTGCTGAAGTCATTACACTTGGGTTATCCTGCCGTCAGGCGAACCCGCAGTCAGCCTGAGTTCCTAAGTCGTGGTCCGGCGCCAGTTGCTGTCACCTCTTCCCTGACGTCAGTGCATCAGGGGTATATAAGAAGCAGCCAACGCCATTTTCTTCAGTTTTTCTTGCCCCAGATGTCAGGTGCCCCCAAAAATAGTAGGCAATACATATTGCTAATACAACATACAAATAAGGTAATAATAAAAACCTTCATAAACCAGCAAATACACCACATAGGTAGAATAGGATAGTCCCAGATAGGAAAGAGGGGCTGGTGGGTGGGTAACCTGGACTGCAGCAGTGAAGACACTCTAACATCTACATTTATGGTAGGTACAAAACTGTACTATGTTCATCGTGTTTCACTGCTGCAGTCATTACACTTGGGAAGAATCCCAAGGCTGAGTTAGGGCGGCTGGTTCTAGAGGGGATTTGGTGTGGCTATGAGGCCCTGCAGCACTGCAGTGGCAAAGCCAGCTCTGGATCTGGAGTAGAGAGGCAAATGGTAATGCTTGGTAAAGGTGTGCACTGAACTTCAAGTTGCAGCTTCCAAAATGTCCTTGGTAGGTACTCCTCCAAGATAGGCAGTAGAAGTTGCAGTTGCCCTGGTGGAATGTGGTCTAATGTTAGATGGTACAGGCTCCCCATGCTGTGTGTAGCAGAACCGGATACAGTGTCCTATCCACTTTGAAATGGTCTGCTTTGAAATAGCCTTTCCCTGTGATCTTGCAGCATAGGATACAAACAATTGCTCAGTTTTTCTGAAAGCTTTTGTTTTGTCCAAGTAGAAGCGTAACTGTCTGTGTATGTCCAAGGAATATAGAATTCTCTCCCCTTTATTCTGGGGGTTTGGATAAAACGTTGGCAAGTGAACAGTTTGGTTAAGAGCCACACTGGATACCACCTTAGGCATAAATGAAGGGTTTGTTCTTAAGGAAACCCTGTCTTGGTGACAAATGATGAAGGGATCCACTGCCATTAGTGCCTGTAGTTCTGAGACTCTTCATGCTGAGGTTATTGCCAGTAGCAGGGCAGTCTTCCATGATATAGATTTTATTTCTGCTGAATTGGTTGGCTCAAAAGGAGGTAAAGTGAGTTTTTCCAAGACACAATTGAGGTCCCAAGTAGGTGTTGGTGCTCTCCAGGGCGGTCTTATGTTTTTAGCCCCTCTGAGGTACTGCTTTAGCAATGGATGAGAGAAAATTGGAGGATCTGTGTTGTAATGAGCCGAGATGGCAGAAGCGTGGATCTTAATGGATAGTCCTTTGTCCAGCATCTCAGTTACTTGTAGTATCTGAGGAATATTAGGGACAAGAGGGTCAAGGCTTTGAGCCTGGTTCCAGGCACAGAATCTCTTCCACTTTTCTGAGTAAGATTTCCTGGTGCTAGGCCTTCTGGCCTCCAAAATGACATCCATAACAGCTTTAGAGAGAGAAATTGCCTGTTTGGCTATTGAATCTGCCATGCAGCTAGGTTTAAGGTTTTGAGCTGACTGTGCAGTATCTGATTGTTTTGTTGAGTCAGAAGGTGTGGAATTTGAGGCAAAATCCAAGGTGGGCCCTGAGCTAAGTTCTTTAAGATTGGGTACCAGTGCTGGCGTGGCCAGTCTGGAGCAATCAGAATCATCTGTGGTTTGTCTTGTCTGGCTTTTAGGAGTACCTTTGAAAGGAGAGGCAGTGGTGGGAAGGCATAAACGCTTAGGTTTTTCCAGCTGAACGAAAGAGCATCCACTTTCCATGCTTGTGTGTGATAAGTCCGTGTGCAGAATTTTTGTAGTTGGCAATTCAGTGGGGAGGCAAAGAGATCTATGTCCGGGAACCCCCATTTTTGCATTATCATGCTGAAAACTTGTGGATTTAATTTCCACTCGTGAGGATCCATGATGTTTCTGCTTAGGTCATCTGCCAGAGTATTTATCTTTCCTGGCAGGAATTGTGCTTGCAGATGAACTTGATAAGTTATAGCTGTGTTCCACAAGGTCATGGCTTGCCTGCATAGGGGGTAAGAATGAGTGCCCCCTTGTTTGTTTATATACCACATCACTGTGGTGTTGTCTGTCTTTAATAATAATTGTCCTGGATGCAGAAGTTCCTTGAAAGCTGTTAGGACATTTTGTACAGCCAACATCTCTTTTTGATTTATGTGAAGAGGTATTTGTTCTGTGGTCCATTTGCCCTGAATACATTTTCCTGCCATGTGTGCTCCCCAGGCGTAATCCGAGGCATCTGTTGTTATAGTCTGCCTGGCTGTGGGAAGAGTGAAAGGCTGACCCTTGTTGAGGTGACATGCCTGTGCTCACCATCGAAATTCCTGTTGTAGGCAGGGAATTATAGGTATTACTGTCTCCAAGCTGTGAGAATGTTGAGACCAAACACTTTTTAGGTACCACTGTAATTTCCTCATATGCAGTCTTGCATATGGAATTAGTAGAATGCAGGATGCCATGAATCCCAAGGCCTGCAGAATTTTTCTTGCAAGGAGTTGGGACTTTGTTGCCATCAATTGAAAATACTGAGTCAGTTGTTCTTGTTTGTCTGGCGTGAGATAAGCCATCTGGGCCATTGTATTTAAGCTGGCACCCAGGATATTATCTCTTATGAGGGCTCTAGTTTTGATTTTTTTTCGTTTACTGTGTACCCTAGGCAACTTAATCTTTTTATGAATGCCAGATGCTGTAGAAGAATGTCCTTGCTCTCTGCTTGAATCAGGCAGTCATCCAGATATGGATATACTTGAATTCCTTTTTGTCTGCAAAATGCAATTACTGGTGCCAGGCACTTGGTAAAGACCCTAGGCGCAGTAGATAAGCCAAACGGCATTGCAGAGAATTGGTAGTGCATTGAACCAGCTAGGTATCTTCTGCAATTTTGTCTGATAGGGACATGCAGGTATGCCTCTTTGAGGTCCAAAGTAACAAGCCAAGCTTTCTTGCCCAATATGGGTAGGAGCTGTTGTAGCATCAGCATCTTGAATTCTGAACATCCAGGTAAGTATTTAGAGTGGAAAGGTCCAGAATAGGTCTCCAGGCTTTGTCCTTTCTGGGTACCAGGAAGAGTCTTGAGTAAAATCCTTGTCCTTTTTCCTGCTGTGGTACTTTTTGAATAGCTCTCATGTCCATGAGGGCTGTAATTTGTTTTTGTGCTTCTGCCCATTGATTTTGTGGCAGGTCTGGCATTCCTTTTAGCCTTGGAAAAGTGTGAAAGTGGAACCTGTAACCTTGAGACACAATATTTAGCACCCATTTGTCTTGGGTGATTGCTTGCCAGTTTTGTGAAAAAAGTGCTAGTTTCACCCCTAAGGGAGCTGCCAACAGGTAAGAGTTTGGCATTGGAAGGGGGAAGTCATTGGGACTGTTTCCTGTAGGGTTGTGACTTATCCTCACCTTGTTTTGGGTTTGAAGCACCCCACTGTCGTGGTCTGTAAGAGCCTTGTGGCTGAGATATGCCTCTTGGGCATCTGTATCTACCTCTTTGTGGCCTGTCTGATACTGGAAAGGACCAATTTTTTGCAGGCCAACTTCTGCTAAATCGTGGTGGCTGTACCTGTAAGAAATCCTTCATTGTTTGCATAGATTTTGCCTTATCCTCCATTTTCTTTAATACCTCTTCTGCCTTAATACCAAATAAATTATCCTGTTGCAAAGGAGCATCCAATAACTTTGCCTTAACATGATCTGGTAAACTTTGTTCTTTTAACCAAGCATGCCTTCGAATCACAGATCCTGTAACTGCTGCTCTACAAGAAGCTTCTAATGAGTCAAAACCACATTGCAAAGTATGCTTTTCCACTTGTTCAGCTGCATGCAATAAATCCTGCATTTCCTTATAGTCAGGTTGTTCTGCATTTGTACTCATTTTCTGTTTTAATTGAGACAGTAAGTATTGTTGATACTTAAGCATGTGAAACTGGCAATTTAGAGCCCTCACTGCTAAAGTTGCAGAGGTGTAAACTTTCTTCCCCCATCTGTCTAATGCTCTAGAGTCCCTATCTGAGGAAACAGGGTTCTTAGCCGTGGAAGCCTTAACCCCTTTGGGACCTTGGGAAATGGTGTCTGGGTCTGCAACAGGATTGTTATAAAGAAATTTGCGAGAGTCAGGGACTCTGTAGTATCTGTCTGGTTTGACTGGAGCTGGGGGTAAAGAATCAGGGTTTAAACTAGACTCAGAGAACACATCATCCACAATGTCCAACACTGGCGGAATAGCAAGGGGCCTGTGCTGAGTTAGCAAAAGAAAGTCTCTGAGCCTTTTCTTGGATTCTGAGTAATCCTGGCCCTCTCAATGAAAATGCTCCCTCATGGTATGTAAGGTTTCCCCAAAAGAGTAATCCTCAGGAGGAGA
This sequence comes from Protopterus annectens, assembly GCF_019279795.1. NCBI lineage: Eukaryota > Metazoa > Chordata > Ceratodontiformes > Protopteridae > Protopterus > Protopterus annectens. The sequence goes on along the minus strand of NC_056739.1, from coordinate 398,713,932 downwards.
CGCTGAAGAAATTGATTCTTCAGCATCAGAATCCTCATAGGGGGTAAAGAATATCCCTGGTCTGAAGAGGAATCAGAATATATTGAAACCTGGTCAGAGGAATCATAATCTGTATCCTGCCTAGGCCTTTTATCAGGAGGGGGATGGGAACCCCTGATCAGAGTTATCAAGTCTTCGGCCATCTTGAGCATCTGTTTTTTTAGGCATGGAGGCCTGTCCAGGTAAATGCTGTACTTGTTTATTTGTCTTTAATGTAGGCTTAGTCTTGGCTGAAGCTGCAATGGTTAGTGGAGTAGGCCTGAAAACACCCTCAGAAGCCGGTGCCTGCTCAGCGGCTCTGGATCCATCTGAAAGGTTAATCTCCAATGGCCCAACACCTTGAGGTTCCAGAGGCCTAGACACCTCCGTGTGGGAGTCGGTTGTGGGCTGTGGTTCTGAGGTAGTGGGTGTCAGGGGCTGCGAAAGCGCCTCACTGCAAACCGGGGAACCGGTGACTGGCCTAGAAGAGGCTTCGTCGTCAGTTTTGGGCCTCGGATGCCTTTCCTTATCTTTATCTTTGCGCTTTTTGTGCATTCCGGTCGTCGGCTGATCTGACGGCATTGTATAATTAAACCTTCGCGCAAAGTAATGTCGAGCAAAATCAAACCGACGTTTAATAGTGCGTTTGTTAAATCTAGCCAAAACCGACAACTAGTGACGTCGTGATCCGGGCCTAGCCATGGAATACAGTAAGAATGAAAATCCTTATGAGGTATTTGCTTCCCACAAGCAATACAATTATTAACTTTTTCTGACATCGGTCTGAGGCAAGAAAAAATTTCCCCAATGGGGTATTTAGCTTTATTGAAGACTTCGGTTCTGAAATCAAATTTGAAATCTCAGGAGTCGGCCGACCGGCACTTGCGAACTGCTTTTGCTTCGGGCACCGCGCGGCAAGAAAGACTGAAGAAAATGGCGTTTGCTGCTTCTTATATACCCCTGACGCACTGACATCAGGGAAGAGGCGACAGCAACCGACGCCGGACCAAGACTTAGGAACTCAGGCCGACTGCGGGCATGCCTGACGGCAGGATAACCCAAGTGTAATGACTGCAGCAGTGAAACACGATGACCATCCTGAGATGTCTGTGCACATCCAAGGAGTGCAGAATCCTTTCCCTTTATTCTGAGGATTAGGGAAAAAGGTTTATAAATGGATGGATTGGTTTAAAGCCATACTGGATATTGGTTTAAAGCCATACTGGATACTACCTTGGGCATAAATGATGGGTTAGTCCTGAGGGAAAGCCTGTCTGCATGGAAAATAATGAAGGGTTCCACAGCCATTAGTGCCTGCAACTCAGACACTCTTCTTGCTGAAGTAATGGCTAAAAGTAAGGCTGTTTTCCCATCAAAGTGGGAGGTTGGCATAATGGTTAAGGTGTTTACCTTGCAAACAAAAGGTGAAGGGTTTGATTCTCACATGGGGTAACTGCCTAGGCTTAAAATGGTCCACAAAGACAGTTAGCCTAGTACTAATCTATGAACCTATGAATCTATGAACCTATGAGAGGAATTTTAACTCTGCTGCAGCAGCAGGCTCAAAAGGGGAAAGCGTGAGCTTCTCTAGTACAAAGTTAAGGTCCCAGGCAGGGGTGGGAGCTCTCCTCGGGGGCCTTAAATTGTTAGCTCCTCTCAGGAACTGTTTGATGAGAGGGTGAGAAAACAGAGGTGGCTCAGTATTGTAATGAGCTGAGATTGCAGAGGCATTCATTTTAATAGACGAGAAGGATAGGCCTTTGTGGAGAAGCTCTGCTAGGTAAAATCCAGGATTTGAGGTAAGGTGGGCACAGCTGTGTCCTTTACTTGAGTCTGGCTCCAAGAACAACATATTTTCCACTTTTATGAATAGGATTTCCTAGTACTAGGACTTCTGGCCTCAAGGATGACGGCCATCACCTGTTTGCTGGTGGTGTATTCAGGGGATAAGCTAGGCTTGTAAGGTTCAGGGTTTGAAGCTGTGGATGCAAAATCTGTCCCTCCTGCTGGGACAGCAGGAAGGGGGTCTGATATAGGTGCCAGGGTGGGCACTGCTGTCAGACTGCATAGGAGTGGGCACCAGTGCTGGCTTGGCCAGTCTGGGGCAATAAGGATTGTCCTTGGCCTGTCCTGTTTGATCTTGAGTAGTACTTTCGAGAAGAGGGGCAGAAGAGGAAAGGCATAAATTGAGAGGTTTTCCTATGTAAAAGATAGGGCATCCACTTTCCACGCTTGGCTGTGGGGATTTCTGGTGCAAAATTTGCTCAACTGATAGTTTTTGGGGGAGGCAAAGAGGTCCACCTCTGGAGTCCCCCACCTGTGGATAAGAAGTTTGAATGAGTTGGGTTCCAGCTTCCACTCGTGTGGATCCAGCAGATTTCTGCTTAAGTCATCTGCCAGTGAATTTTGCTTGCCTGGCAGGAATTGAGCTTGCAGGTGCACTTGGTTGCTCAAGGCTCTGTTCCACAGGGCCATGGCTAACCTGCAGAGTGGGTAGGAATGAGTTCCCCCCTGCTTGTTTATGTACCACATACCTGTGGTGTTGTCTATCTTTATCAGTTGCCCTGGAAGGATAAGGATAAGGTATTTGAAGGCTGTCAGAGCATTCTGTACAGCTAACATTTCTTTTTGATTGATATGCAGGGGAACTTGTCCGGGGCTCCATTTGCCTTGAATGCATTTGCCTGCCAAGTGAGCCCCCCACGCATAGTCTGATGTGTCTGTTGTCAGGGTTTGGGCGGTGAGGCGTTGAGTGAAAGGAAGTCCCTTGTTGTGGTTGCATGCCTCTGCCCACCAAAGGAACTCTGCCTTTAGACACGGAATGATAGGAGTCAGGTCCTGAGAATGTTGACACCAGAGACTTTTTAAGTACCATTGAAGTTTCCTCATATGCAGTCTTGCATATGGAATTAGTAGAATGCATGAGGCCATGAACCCTAGGGCTTGCAGTATTTTTCTTGCAGATAGCTGGGTTTCAAAGGGAAGTGCAGAGAACTGATAGTGAATAGAGTCTGCCCTGAAACGTAGATATTTCCTGCAAGATTCCCTTATGGGGATGTGTAGATAAGCTTCTTTTAGGTCTAGGGTGACTAGCCAAGCGTCCTTAGCTAGCATAGGAGGAAGCTGTTGCAGAGTCAGCATTTTGAATTTTGGGACCACCAAGAAGGTGTTGAGAATTGACAGATCTAGGACAGGGCGCCAAGAGCCCACTTTTCTGGACACCAGGAACAGTCTGGAGTAGAAACCCTGCCCCCTTTGCTCTATTGGCACAGGTTGAATAGCCCTGATACTGAGAAGAGAAAGTACTTGCTTTTGAGCCTCTGCCCACTGGTTTGGAGGAGGGTCTGGCAACCCACTTAAGGTTGGCAGTGAGTGGAAGTGGAATCTGTATCCCTGGGATACAATGTTTAGGACCCATTGGTCATGGATAATGGACTTCCAGTTTTTTGCATGTAGGGTGAGTTTTCCTCCTAGGGATGCAAGTACTTGGGCCTTGCTGGGAAGCAAGACAGACAAGTAATTATGTTTTTCCATAAGGGGGTGGCTTACCATTCCATGTTTTAGTGGAGGGAGCACTCCATTGTTTAGACCTCTGCATACCCTGAGATTGTAGTCTCGGTGGCCTGTTACCCCTGGGTTTGGACTGAGAATGCCTGGGAGGGACTGGAAAGGACCATTTTTTAGAAGGCCAATATCTACTGAATCTAGGTAGCTGCACCTGTAAGAAATCTTTAACAGTTTGCATATATTTAGCTTTTTCCTCCATCTTTTTAAGAACAACTTCTGCTTTTGCGCCAAACAAACTTTCCTAGTTTAATGCAGCATCTAGTAAGTTTGCTTTGGAATGGTCTGGCAAAATTTGCTCTTTCAGCCAAGCATGCCTTCTCAGTACATACCCAGTGACAGCAGCCCTGCAAGATGATTCTAAGGCATCAAAACTACACTGCAAAGTATGTTTACTAACTTGATTTGTAGAATGCATTAACTCTTGTAAATCTTTATTTTCTGTACAATCTGGAAGCAACAACATTTTTTGTTTAATTAGTTCCATAACATATTGCTGCTACTTCAACATGTGAAACTGGCAATTCAAAGGCCTGATGGCAAGAGTTGCAGAAGTAGATACCTTCTTACCCCATCTGTCTAAAACTCTAGAATCCCTATCTGAATGGGTAGGGTTTTTGGCTGTAGTAGCCTTAATGCCTTTAGGTCCCTGGGAAATCGTCTCTGTATCTGCAGTGGGATTCTTAAAGAGAAATTTGAGAGAGTCAGGTACTCTGTAGTACCTGTCAGGCTTTCTAGGAGCTGGTGGTAAAGTATCAGGAGTAAGACTGGATTCCATGAAGACATCATCTACAATGTCCAGGACAGGGGGGTATAGTTAGAGACAAGTCTAAAAATTCTCTGAGTCTCTTTTTGGACTGACAGTAGTCCTGGCATTCCCAGTGGAAATGCTCTCTTAAAGTATGCAAGATTTCAACAAAAGACAAGTCATCTGGAGGGGAGGCAGTGGGTATGGAATCCTCTGCATCTGAATCCTCATAGGTAGATAAGGGTACATCCTGGGGATCACAGTCATCGGACTCATGGTCTGTAGAATCAGAAGGAAAATCAATTCTTTGTCTTTTAGAGGGGGAAGGCTGGCTTCCCCTAATTAAAGTTATAAGGTTTTCAGCCATTCTAAGAATTTGTTTCTGTGGCAAGGGGGCTTGAGCATGCGCTTTGGTCGTCAGTTTTCTAAGCGTAGTGTGAACTCTGGGCCTGAGAAACTTGGTAGTTTTAGTCAAAAACAAAGCTGCCGGTTTAATACGAACATCAGGTCGGAATACACCCTCAGAAGCCAGTGCCTGCACAGCGGCACCGGACCCATCTAAGGTAGAGACATCTGCAGGTTCCATAGTCAAAGAAGTATCTTACGGCATTCCGGACTCCGAATGGGTCTCAGCAGAGGCCTGCGAATTTGTAGAAGCAGGTATCAGGGGCTGCGAAACTGCCTCACTGAGTACTGGCAGACTGGCGACTAGCTTAATGGAAGCGTCGTCGGCAGTTTTGGACCTGTGTGGTCTGTCTGTCTCTGTCTTCATCCTTACATTTTTTTGGAAGATCGGTAGTCGGATAGCTTATCGAAGCCATTTCAGAATACGGAGAACGAGAGCGAAAAAATTTAGCAATAAAGATAACCTGACGAACAGTTTAGGCATTAAACAAGGCACAAAACCTACAGCGAGGAATGCCATGGTCTGGGCCCAAACAGATGACGCAGTAAGAATGAAAATCTCTGTGAGGTATTTGCTTTCCACAGGCAAGACAATTGTTAACTTTTTCTGACATTGGTTAGAGCAAGAAAAAGGATCCCCAACGGGGTACTTAGCTTATGAAGACTTCAGGTCTGAAACTTGAAAAATTAATATTTCAGGTAGCAGCCGACCGGCACTTGCGAACTGCTTCTGCTTCGGGCTCCCAGGCGGCAAGAAAAGCTGATGTAATGGCGTCGGCTGCATGTTTTATACCCCTGACGACCTGACGTCATGAAAGAGGCGACAGCATCCGACACGGAAATCACAAGACTCTGGTATTTGGGCCGACTGAGGGCTACCTGCAGGCAGATATCCCAAGTGTGGTGACTGCAACAGTGAAACACGAAGAACATCAGAGAGGGAGCATGGATATAGTTATCACTGAGCTCTTCAATCAAACAGAACTTCCTAGAACAAACTGCATCACAAAACATGAAGTTTTCTGTTGTTCACACATTAGCTTTTAAAGCTACATACTCTATTACACAACAAAATGAATATTTATGCTCCCTATACTTCATTTGCTTTGTCTACTGATGTCCAAAGTTGCAGTTATGTGACACTGGGGTTTTGTTATATTCAGTGTTAAGCAGTCATTGCCTACAGACTCCACAAGGTGTCTGAAATTGAAATCTTAAAAAGATTCATCCATTCAATTTTTTCAAGGGGGGGGGGGGTGACAAGTGATGTGAGTAATAGGATAGCTACAGAAATATGTGATAATGATTAAGTAAGTACTCTTAAGAGCAAAGATCAAGGAGAGTGATGACCATTACGTAATCAGGTCATTAAGTCTTCAGGGGCACACTACGCACCAGCTGTCATTTAATAACATGATATCCCATTTTATTACATTTCTACTCCATACAGTATTATAATGGATAATAATTCAGCTGTTTTTACTTAAGGCATTGATTCTGACCTACTACCAACATCCACAATTTCCTACCTACAAGACAAGAGATGAACAATGTCATAGAAAGCTGAGACAGCTTGCACGACATGAACTCAGGTCATAAAGAAAGCAACACTATCTTGAATTTAACTTCAGTTTCCAGTTACTTTGGATTTCTAATGTCTCTACTTTAATTTCATATTAAACTGAAAAAAAAGACAGAAGTCTAGAATAATGGATGCACTTACTCCACATAATATGTACCATACTGTGGGTCTTCAATCTTTTCCCAGCCATATGGAAGTTCTGCAATTACAAACAAAACATTAATGCCAAAGTATTTGTATAAATGTTAAATATCAAATGTTTACTATACAATAAACAGGGATACACATTATTTTTTATGATATCACTTCTGTTTTTTTTCCAGACTTTTTGCAGTACAGATGGTAATATGGACACTTCTTGAAGCAAATATCCACTAACACATTCTATTCTGCTCTTACAAACACACGTCCATAGATGGAGTCAAGCTAAATACATTCTGTGGCAGTATATGTAAATGGGGCTTTGGAAAAAGCACCTTAGTGTTCAAAAGAATTACAAACAGCAAATATTGGATGTGTAATTTTAATTTAAAATATCAGCCTCTGTAATGCATTAGAAATACATACACTAAAATTCTAATATATAGTATTCTAAAAGATACCTTTGTCTAAAATTTCACCTTTTAAACTTTCAAAAAGATTGCAAATTAGGATTCAAAACTGTGTGTTACTGATGAGGAAATAAAAAATGCAGCATCTAGACCAGTAAAGAGTAAGGTTGGCAAAGCTGCACTCATCTGTCAATATATAAATGAAAATCAGCCAATCACTGATGACTTTGACAGTCACCTAGTCCATTTCTGCCCATTGCTGAGTTTGTAGCTTATTAGGGTGCAGTTATGAGTCATCATAAAGCTACACCATCAGCTGATGTCCAGAAAAAAAGCAATGGTGCTGTAACCAGTACAACTACAGCTTTAAATTTAATATTTGAAAAAGAAAAGTACCTTTATTCATTCATTTATTTCTTTATTTTGACATTTGGTACTAGATCATTTACCACACTCACGGGAGCACCCATAAGTTTTTTCTCTTCCATTTTAATAAGAGGATGATAGCTGTGCATAAGAGACAGCTCATTCACCACCTTGGGCATAAAAGAAGGATTAGTTTGAACAGACACCCTGTCTCTGTGGTAAGCTAAGAAAGGAGCAACAGCCACGAGACCTTGAGGTTCAGACACTCTCTCGGCCAAAGTAAGAGCCAAAAGAACAGGCTTGCAGGCGCAATGCTGTAGGAAAGCTGAAGAAACAGGCTCATCAGGAGCCTGAGTTAATTTTTCAAATACAAAACTGAGGTCCCAGGAAGATGCAATGGGCCTCCTGGGAGGCCCGATATGAAGGACACCTTTAAGAAATTGCTTGATCTCAACTCTAGAGGCCAGAGGAGGAGTCCAGGGAAGACAAGCAGAAATTTCTGAAAGGTAAGCTTTAACTGAAGAGTATAATTGGGGTTGGGAGGGTGGTCTAATGGTTAAAGTGTTTGCCTTACAAACACAAGGTGCAGGGTTTGAGTCTCACAAGGGATAATTGGCTAGGCTTAAAATGGCTCTCACGGGCACTTAGCTTAGTACCAATCTATGAACCTATGATCACACAAATAACAGAGACCCAGAGGAACCTCCATAGATAGGGGATCCTGGTGGCAAGAGAGGCACCAGGCAGAAAATCGTTTCTACTTGGAGAAATATAATTTCCTGATAGTGAGTTTCCTGGCCTCCTGCAACACCCAATGCACATACTCAGAGAATCAAGTCCCTACCACCCACAGCATCAGTTGAAAGTGGAGAAGTAAGGATTTATAACAGACCCCTTATCTTGTATGACAAGATCCACCCTGTGAGGTAACTTGTGGTGATTGCACTTGGCCAAGTGAGAAAGAAGGGGAAGCCAATGCTGTCTGGGCCAAAAGGGAATCATTAGCAAGATTTTGGAAGAGTCCTGTCTGATCTTGTAAAAGACCCATGGTACAGAAGAAGGGGAGGGAAGGCATAGAGAAACATCCCCTTCCAAGGAAGGCAGAGCTTCCATTTTTAAAAAGCCAGAGGACTTGGGAGTCCAGAACAGAACAGAGGAAGTTGTCTGTTCAGAAAGGAGACAGAAAAATCTACTTGAGGAATAGCCCACCAATGGGCAATGTCCAGGAACACATCTCTTCGAAGCATCCATTTGCGAGCTTGTGTGCTGGACCTGCTCAAAGAGTCTGCCACTTGATTATGATCCAAGTGAATGTAAACTATCTGAAGAGTCACTTGATACTGGAGAGCTAGAATCTATGCCTGAACAGACAGTCTGCAAAGAAGATAGGACCTTGTACCCCCCTTGCTTGCTGATGTACCACATCACTGTGGTACTGTCAGTGAAATTTTTAAGGGGCCCAGGATGAAACAGGGAATAAAAGGAATGAAGAACTAGAAGCAGAGCCTTCATCTCCTTTACACTGATGTGGTCTGACCTCTGGTGAAGAGGCCACAGACCCTGAATCTTGGGAGAGCTGAAGGCTCACCATCCCCTGTATGAGGTGCCTGTAAAGAGCTCTTGAGTCAGGACTGGAGCCTACAAAGGAAGCCTTGATTTGAGAGAAAGTTGATGACTGGACCACTGAAGCTCAAGCTTCAGACAGGGAAGGAAGGGTATCAGGATGTCCAAGGGGTAGTAATGTTGGAGCCACATGGACTTGAGGTACCACTGTAGTTCTCTCATGTAGAGCATGGCCAGAGGGAGCATAGGAATGGTGGAAGTCATGAAGTTGAGGACCCTAAGAAAGTCCCTGGCCATGACTGAAGCCAAAGGAATACAATGGAAAGAGAGAGACAGGGCCTTTGGGCAGGCAGAGATGCCAGCATGGGGGTGGCCTGATGCCTGCAACCAAGGAAAATATGATCCTGAGAAGGAGTCAGAGATGATTTCTGGATGTTTATGGTGAACCTCAGACTCTGTAACAAGGAAATTGCAAACTGTAGATCCTGAAGCAGAGCATCGGAGGAAGAAGCTTGAAAGATCAGATTGTCCTGATTGGGAAAAATCTGAACTCCTCTCATCCTACAAAAGGCAATGACAACATTGAGGCATTTGGTGAATATCCTTTGGGCAGTAGGTAGGCTCAAGGGCAAAGCAGAAAACTGGAAATGCAAGGAAGAAACAGAGAAACAAAAATTCCTTCAAAGGGGATGGATGGGTGTATGAACGTGGGCATCCTTGAGACCAGAGAGACCATAATCGAAAGGAAGGATCCTGGAAAAAGGTGTTGACCTGGGAAAGATCCAGAATTGGTATCAAAGTGCCCTCCTTTCTGGGAACCAAAAACATTCTGTAATTAAACACCCTCCCTACCTGGGCAGGAGGAACAGCCTGAATGGTGCCCTGGACCAAAACAGAAAGGAGAACCCCTAGGAAAAGACAGTCATTCCCAAGGAGGTACAGGGATGACCAAAAAGGAAGGAAAGGACTTCCAAACCACGAAATATCCCTGGCAGACTGTTGGCAGAACCCAAGAGTCTGTTGTGATCTGCAACCAAATTGTAAAAGACAAGGAAAGATGGAGGGGAAATGGAAACTGGCTGAGGGAAAGGAAAACAATTTGTGAAATGGAACCTGGCTTATCCTGGTAAGAGATTTCTGTGAGGTAGGGATCTGAGTAGACTTAGCAGGAGGCACAAGTTTAGAACCCTTTCTTCCTTTAGGTGGAGGGTGAGACTACCTACAAACAAAAGCAGATTTGGAGGGGTAATTCCTGTGAAACTTAGGAATAGGAGAAACAAAAAACAAAATATCTTTCCACTCCTGCAAGGCTTTAACCTTACCCTGGAGAGACTTTAAAACTTCAGCAGCAGCAAAAAGATTTTTATCATCCAAAGGAGCATCCAATAGTTTGGCCTTAATGTCATCAGGCAAAGCCTGAAGATGAAGCCAAGAGTAACACCTGACAACAGAACCAAAGGCAGCACTCCTGGAGGAGAAATCAGCTATATTGTAGCTGCATTTGATAGCATGGCAAGCAACTTGAGAGGTAGAGATCAACAAGGAAAGGGCAGAAGCCCTCTCCTCACAGTCAGGAAGGTCAGAAATCACTTTGGAAACCTGAGAAAGGAGGGCCAAAACATACCTCATTATAGGAGTCTGGTAGTTGATGACCCAAAAGGATAAAGTGCCAGCAGTGTGGGCCAAAAAGGATAAAGTACCAGCAGTGTAAACCTTTTTGCCCAGCCTCTTCATGGCCCTACTATCCTTACCTGACACGGAGGAACTTGGTAGAGGGCAACGTCTTTGAGGGCTTGCCAGAAAAGACAAACCATGCAGATGGATAAAGAAAATTACATTCATCAGGCACCTTGCAAAATCCATCAGGTTTCTTGGGTGTAGGGGGCTGAGAATAAGGGGGCCACAGCAGCTGCTCCAAAGGTATCCTGGATGGCAGCCAGAACAGGGGGGAACAGCTCAAGCTTAGAAAACTATCTGGTGGAGCTCATAATACCTGAATGTCAGACACTTCAGAACAGTCTCACTTAAACTCCATCATGCAGACGAAAGTATCCCCAATGCGGAGTTCCTCCAAAGGGGAATATGGACTAATAGAATCCTCTTCCTCAAACATAGTTCAAGGGGAAGAGATGTGAGAAGAGTAAGTCAGGGACTCCTCCCAAGAATCTAGATCTTCATCTGACAAGACTAGTTCACTGGATCTTTTAAAAGGAGTGGAAGACCTGGGAGGAGCAGGCATAGACACCCTTAAGGAGGCTTTAAAGCTATTAAAGCATTAAATAACCCCAGAGTAAAATCCTGCCATTCACAATCGGGATCCTTAACTACTGGGAAATATGCCTGGATTTCTGTTTCTTCTTCTGTGGGATTTCCGCACAAAACACCCTTAAGGGTCAGAGCCCTGGTGACATTCAATAAGCATAGTAGGAATCTCCTCCATAAATAATATCTGTGGAATTCCCCTCTGTTCCTCAGATGTAATAAGCTGAGGTTTCCCCTTAACATCAGCAGCAGAGGTTCATAAAGCCTCCAAGGATGCGTGAGAAGTTAGATCCATGCTGGCCTCCAACAGTGTTGTGGTAGATGAATCCGAGGTAACCACCAGACAATCCTCTGGGCTTTCCACTAGCCTCAAGAGAAATGTCCAGGGGAGGCAGCCGTATCAGACCTAAGTTTTTTCGCCTTTTTCTTGGCAGATGCTTGACTCTCGGGACAGGAAGGCTCTGTCACAGCACCTTGAGCAAACATCTTAAGACACTGGTTTTCAAGGTAAATGGATAAAGAGGAGAGATGACCATATAAATTCTTATGGACAAAAGCCTGGTAGATTCAACACTGCATATGGTTGTGGGAAGCACCCAAATAGAAAAGACACTGATCATGATGCTCTTTATGAGGAATCTGCCCCCACACATTTTCCTTTTTCTGGATGATATGAACCCAAAAGCACTAAATAAAAAAGAAAGATAAGAAGAAACCCCTGAAACACGGACTGGTAACCAGCATAGCAGAAGGGCATTCAGACTGACATTCAATGACAACATTTGAACTGACAGCAAAGTTGTTCATCTGTATATTACTTTTATGCCCTACTTCTTGAGCAAGGAGCATACATGTAACATATGACACCTGTAACTACTAAAGGCTCTGGTATACTGTTCGGACGTTGGCTTATCTCTGGCAGGAGATCGTTTAGGTTAAGGGTACTGCAACAGTGATATGGAAGGATATCTAACAATCCTCCAAACTACTTGCAGGTAAAAATGCATCTTGTCATGGACTGGCATCTGCAAGCATTAGTTTCTCCACCTTGAATCTGGAAGTACCAGGAGAGGTCTGCTGACCATGAAATGGATAAAGCACTGCACTGGATAATGAATGAATATTTCTTTGCAACTCAAAGCTTTTCTTCTCCTTATTAGCATACTACTGCAGTTTAATACCAATGCAATCCTAATTCTGCACTGAAAATGCTTAACTGACTGTGCATACACACAAAAGTTAAGAAAGGTCTGAGCAAATTGCTGTTATAATTACTTCTGAACAGTATATTCAAAATGTGAAATGTACCATTAAAAAACACATTTAAAAAAATCTTGTTCCCATACATTTGATAAATGACTCAAGGAGAAGGTACAGTTATGTACCTTACCATAAATGTTGCTATTCGAGTGTATTCCCTGTTGCAGTCATCACCTGTGGGTTATCCCTGCTGTGGTAGCCCTCGGCCGGACCGAATACCAGAGTCAATGTTTTTCTGTGTCAGCTGCTGTTGCTTGTTGTCTGATGTCAGGTCGTTAATGCTATAAAGGAAGGCAGCTGACGCCATTACATCAGTTTTTCTTGCTCTAACCAGTCAGAGGCCCAAGTAAATATGGTAAAGTGGTCCAAGTGGCTAAAAGCCACTGTTAGAAACTTATGTCTCCCTAAATAAAGGAGAATATAACGGGGAAGGAGGGTGGGAAACCAGGACTGCAACAGTGAATACACTCGAATATCTACATTTATGGTAAGTGTACACAACTGTACTATGTTCTTTGTGTTTCACTGTTGTAGTCATTACCTATGGGAGGATTCCCAAAGCTGAGGAGAGGGGTGGTAGGATTAATAAGAGACCTAGTAATGGGTCAGCATGCCCTGCAGAACTGCAGAGGCAAACCCTGCCCTAGCCTTAGAAAATAGAAGTAGGTGGTAATGCTTGGTAAAGGTATGGACAGAAGTCCAGGTGGCAGCTTCCAGGATGTCCCTGGTGAGAACTCCTCTGAGGAATGCTGTGGAAGTGGAGGCTGCCCTAGCGGAATAGGTTCGAATAGACTTGGGGTGGCGTTTCCCATGCAATCTGTAGAAGAAATGGATATAGTGTGACATCCATTTGGAAATGGTTTGTTTGGAAATGGGCTTCCCCTCTACCCCTGGGACAAAGCTGACAAGTAGTTGGTCTGTTTTCCTGAAGGGTTTAATACAGTCCAGATAGTACCTGAGCTGTCTGTGCATGTCTAGTGAGTGCAGAATTCTTTCCCCTTTGTTTTGAGGGTTAGGAAAGAAGGTGGGTAGATGTATGGCCTGGTTGAGAGTTATATTAGATACTGCCTTGGGCTTAAAGGAGGGATTAGTCCTCAGGGAGACCCTGTCTGCATGGAAGATGATGAAGGGCTCAATGGCCATCAGTGCCTGAAGTTCTGAAACCCTTCTGGCTGAGGTGATAGCTAGGAGAAAAGCAGTCTTCCAGGAGAGTTATCTTAGTTCTGCTGCACCAGCAGGTTCGAAGGGAGGTAAAGTTAGTTTTTCCAAAACATAATTCAGGTCCCAGGGTGGAGTGGGTGGCATTCTGGGAAGTCTGATATTAGAAGCCCCTCTGAGGAATTGTTTAATCAAGGGATGGGAGAACAGGGGCTGTTCTGTATCAAAATGAGCTGAAATAGCTGAGACGTAGATTTTAATAGAGGAGAAGGAGAGGCCACTTTTAAGTAGCTCCGCTAGGTAGTCCAGGATAAGAGGGATGGGAAGGTTGTGAGGTATTGCCCCTTCTGGACTGGCTCCAGGAGTAGAATCTTTTCCATTTTCCTGCGTAAGATTTTCTGGTGCTGGGTCTTCTGGCCTCTGTGATAATGATTAGGACCTGTTTGCTTAACAGGGGCCCCTTGTTTGCCTTTAGAGTACTAACAATGCTGATAGTTTGAGTGCCTGTAAGTCTGGGTGCAGCATCCCCTCCACCTGAGTTAAGAGGTCTGAAATCAGGGGAAGCTGCCTGGGAGGCTGTAAGGTCAGGGTGCACAGTAAGCAGTTGTCTGGGCCAATCTGGAGCAATGAGGATGGCCTTTGGTCTCTCCTCCCTTATTTTGATCAGTACCTTTGGAATAAGAGGCAGAAGAGGGAATGTGTACATAAAGAGTCTGTTCCAGGGGAAGGTCAATGCATCTATTTTTCATGCTAGGTGGTGATATTCCCTGGTACAGAATTTTTTCAGCTGATGGTTGAGATGCGAAGCAATCCACCTCCGGAGTCCCCCACGCCTGAATGATTTGTAAAAAGATTTCTCTGTGGAGCTGCCATTCGTGGGGAGCCAGTAAGTTTCTGCTTAAGTGGTCTGCCAGGGTGTTGTTGATCCCTGGCAGGTACTGGGCTATCATGTGTGGTCCCATGGAAAAGGCTGCCAGCCAGTAGTTCATGGCTAGCCTGCACAGAGGGTAAGATCGGGTCCCTCCCTGTTTTTTGATGTACCACATTACTGTGGTTTGTCTGTTTTGTTAAGGAGAACCCCTGGCTTGAGATGGGGTTTGAAGGATGTCAGAGCCTTTTGTACTGCCATCATTTCCTTCTGGTTGATGTGTAAGGGAGGGTGCTGGGCAATCCAAAGACCTTGGGTGCACCTGCCTTCTAGGTGGGCACCACAAACTATGTCTGAGGCGTCGGTGGTAATGGTCTACCTGGTTGGGCAGGGGGTGAAGAAAAGACTCTGGGCACAGGCCCCTGCCCACCAGAGAAACAAGGCCCTTATACAGGGGATCAGAGGAAGAGAGGTCTCTAGAGGTTGAGAGTGCTGACACCAAAGGTTCTTTAGGTACCACTGACGTTTTCTCAAGTGAAGCCTGGCCAGAGGAATTAGAAGGATGCAGGATGCCATGTACCCCAAGGCTTGCAGGAAGTTCCTCATAGTGAGGTGACTTCTGGAAGCCAGCTGAGTAAAACAGAGAGGCAGAAAGCTCTGCTTTTCTGGGGAGAGGAAGGCCATTTGGGAATGCTGTGTCCAGCAGTGCTCCCAAGAAAATGATCTTCCTGGAGGGTGTTTGCTTTGATTGCTTCTCGTTGATGGCGCACCCTAAGGAGATTAGGAGGTTTTGACAAAGAGGAGGTCCTTGAGGAGCTTTTCTTTGCAATCTGCCTGAATGAGGCAGTCGTCCAGATAAGGGTAAATTTGTATATTTTTCTGTCTGCAAAAGGCTATGGCCGGGGCTACGCATTTGGTGAATACCTGGGAGCAGTAGATAAGCCAAAGGGAAGTGCATAGAACTGAATGTGTTCTGAGCCTGCTCTGAAGCGAAGGAATTTCCTGCAGGATTCCCTTATGGGAATGTGGAGGTAGGCATCTTTTAGATCTAGGGTAAGGCTATAGATTAGCTCGAATCACCACAGAGATGGAACCATTTTTGAGAAACCTGAACAACTTAGAGAATGATTTTCTAGTGAGAGGCTATGAAAGTCAGATGCTAAAAAACATCCTGGAACCCATTACAGAACTGAAAAGGACTGAAGCACCTTCACTCAACCTCCCCAGTAGAAAAATGTAAGTAATCCCACAGAGAATAACAAATGCAAAAATAGCTGCATCCTGACATACACTTTGGATTATCACAGTTATCAAAAATATTATTGAAGAAAACTGGGACATTGTCACAGGAAACCCTTTTCTGATTAACATCTTAGGTGAAGCCTCATCATTTGTTTATAGGAAGGCCAGGAATATTAGAAGTTTTGTTGAATTTAAACCTAGACCATGTGAGAAAAACACAAAAAGATGTGAAACTAATTGTACATTTTGTATATTTATACAGCAAGGTGATAGTTTTTATTGCCCTTATTTAAAGAAGATCATTAAAACCAGTGCAGGGGGTGACTGTAACACTAAAAAAGTAATTTACAGGGCACAGTGCAATGAATGTGATGCATTCTATGTGGGCAAGACTGTAAATAAACTCAAGCACAGGATTTCATGTCACCTGTCAGAAATCCGCTCTGGATGTAAAAATAATGCACTAGCCAAACACCTTTCTCTTCATAAAAGACACACAGGTTTTAAGTTCCAGATCCTGGATCGCATAGACATGGGTGATCTTGAAGGAGACATCCTGAATATTCTGGAGAAACAGGAACTCGTGTGGCAATTAAAGCTGAACTCTTTTAGAAAGTCTGGACTAAACTACTACTGTTCAATTAAAAGTGCACTGGAACTTAGAAAATTGCCACATTGTTTACGTGACTAAGTGTATTTTATTTTATTTTTTCTACAAATTGGTTTTAAATACCATTTTAAATCATTTGACATTTAAGTGTATATTTTGTTTCCATCATCATACATATATTTTTACTTTTTCTGGTTCTCTTTTTTCCACTTTATTCAAAATGATGGTAATAACAATACTAACTAATTATACAATTATATAGGTTTTTAGGGTTCTTGTACACAGACCTGAAGAAGTCTAGAAGGACGAAAGCGATCTTTGTTAACAATAGGTTATGAAAATAGAAACTGATTTTTACATGCAAAATGTATATGTATATATTTATATATAATTTTTGATCGCAAAATGAACTAAGGTTGATATATTTCCAGCCATGTAGTATATTGCCTTGTATAAAATCACAGACTTAATAATTTGGTTAAATAAGATGTACCATTAAAGTACATTAGGGCTATATATTATTATGACAGCTACTAGGTAGGGCAGGACCAGCTCGAATGTCACACTGATGGGGGAAGGGATGTGAATTTAACATGTGTAGCAATAACACTTTGTTTTACAGCACAGTAAACTATTCCCATACCTGATAAAAAGTATATATATATATATATATTTAGAAAGCTTGTGAGGAAATTATTACTCTATGTTTGTTTTACTTGGATCGCTTGTCTGTGTACTTAATAAAGGATTTTCGACTGGAAACAGACTACCTGCCTTGCTTGGATTACTTTCGAATACTTAGTAATACTGTAGAATTATATATTTTCTATTATTACTTTTTGACTTGATGAGTTTACGTTCGCTACTTCTACCACTATTGTCTGATCTGATTAATATACAGTGATTAACTAGAAATATATGGACTGAAAATCTTCCACACAGAGAAGTTTCTTACACTGTTTTGTTTTTAGACCCACTACACTTTAGTGGGTTGTTTTGAGACTTCCGGGATACCACGGAGATTACTTTTTTTTTTTTTTTTTTTTTTTTTTAGATCTAGGGTAACTAACCAGGCATTTTTTGTCAGCATAGGCAGCAGCTGCTGCAAAGTTAGCATTTTGAATTTGGGGACCACCAGGAAGGTGTTCAGAATGGATAGATCCAGGATGGGGCAACAAGTGCCCTCTTTTCTGGAAACAAGGAACAGTCTGGAATAAAAGCCTTTGCCTGTATGATCTGTGGGGACAGGTTCGACTGCCCCTTGGGATATGACAGTTTGGACTTGTTTCAATGCCTCTGCCCACTGATTTGGAGGTAATTATGGGTACTCTCTTAGAACTGGGAGACTGTTGAAGGAGAATTTGTATCCCTGAAAAAAGGTCTTCAAGACCCACTGGTCCTTTGTTACAGAAAGCCAATTTTCTTTGCAGAGGGAGAGCCTTCCTCCTAGTTTTTGGTGAGTGAAAACAGGGCAGAGGGGGGAGAAGGAGCCATTGAGAATTTTTGCCACAGAGGGATGGCTTAGAACTCCCTGCCTTTGGAGTGGAAATGGTCCACTGTTTAGTTCTCTGCTGTTCCTGGGATAGGAATCTGGGTGGTCTGTTCCTGTGGGGCTTACCTTGCCCCTCTCTGCTAAGTGCAGGAAAGGACCAGTGTTTTGAGGGAAAATTCCTGCTGAATCTAGGAGGTTGTACCTGAAGGAAATCTTTTACTGTTTGCATAGATTTTGCTTTGTTTTCCATCTTTTTAAGCACCTCTTCTGCTTTTACTACAAATAAGTGGTCCTTATCCAAGGGTGCATCAAGTATTTTAGATATGACATGATCAAGGAGAGATTGTTCCTTCAACCATGTATGTCTCCTAATGACAGATCCTGACACTGCTGCCCTGCTTGAGGCTTCTAGGGCATCATATCCACAGTGTAATGAGTGTTTAGCCACTTGACAAGTAAGAGTGCAGTAATTCTGCTAACTCTTTCAAACTGGCACAGTCAGGAAAGGTTGAAATATTTTGTTTTAACGGTTCCAAAGTGTGTTGTTGATATTTTAACATGTGAAACTGACAGTTGAGTGCTCTGATAGCTAAGGTTGCAGAGGTGTATACTTTTTTACTCCATCTGTCCAGAGCTCTGGAGTCCTTGTCAGAAGAAATAGGATTATTTGCAGAACTAGCCTTAGCTCCTTTTGGTCCCTGTGTAATGACCTCCGGGTCTGCAGCAGGATTTCTGCACAGGTATTTGTGATGATCCAGTACTCTGTAATACCTGTCAGGTTTTCTGGGAGCAGGTGGAAGTGTGTCAGGAGTTGAGCTGGATTCATGGAAGACATTATCAACCACCTCTAAGATTGTAGGGATGGCCAAGGGTCTGTGCTGGGGCAGGTCTAGAAACTCTCAATCTTAGTGGAAATGTTCCCTGAGGGTGTGAAGGGTTTCCCCAAAGGAAAGATCTTCTGCTGGGGAGGCAGAAGGAATGGATTCCTCTGCATCTGAATCCTCATAAGCAGTCAGAGGTTGTTCCTCTTCAAAATCTGAATAATCAGACTCCTCTGAATCCTGTTCTATCAGTATTTCAGGAGAAAGGTCTCTTTTCCTTTTAGAAGTTGTGGCCTGACTACCCCTGATAAGGGTGATAAGATCCTACGCCATTTTAAGCATTTGAGCTTGGGGTGGTGGAGCAGGAGTAAAATGGTGGCTAGAGGTAGTTTTCCTAGGAGTGGCCTTGCTTCTAGGCCTAAGAGTATCCCTCAGTCTGACAGAAATGGTAGTCGGAGAAGAAGTCGGTTTTCATCTAGATTCGGTAGTGCAAAAAAACTCCTCAGAAGCCGTGTTGGGGCTCCGGACCAAACCAAAGCAGAGACAAGCAAAGGCTCGGAAGATAAAAAAGACTTCTGTGGCATACCAGACTCCGAAAATGTCTCAGTAGAGGCGTGCAAAGGTATCAAATTGGACATCAGAGGCTGTGAAGGTGCCTCACTGAATTCCGGAGAACTGATTACCTGCTTAGCGGTAGAGTCGTTGGAAGGCTTAGCCTTGTGTGATCTGTCTCTATCTTTATCCTTAAGTTTTTTCAGTATGTCTAAGGATTGTTGGCTGATCGATGCCATTTCGGAATGCGAAGATGGAAGATGAAAATACCTGGCTACAATAAGAGCTCTACGACATATGGTTCTCGTGTTAAAATGGCACAAAACTGGGAATGGGGGACATTGAGGTCTGGGCCTAAACAAGCGACGCAGTATGAATGGAAGTCTTGCTGTGGCATTTGCTTTCCACAGGTAAGACAATTGTTAACTTTTTCGGACATTGGTTAGTGCAAGAAAAAAGGATCCCCAACAGGGTACTTAGCCTTAGACATTTTCAGCTGTAAACTCTGGTAGCGACCATCTGGCACACTTGCAAACTGTTTCTGCTACGGGCTCCAAGGCAAGAAAGACTGCTGTAATGGCATCGGCTGCTTTCCTTTATAGTACTGACAACTTGACGTCAGACAGCAAGTGACAGCAGCCGACGCAGAAAAACATTGACTCTGGTATTAGTGCCAGCTGAGGGCTACCACAGCAGGGATAACCCACAGGTGATGACTGCAACAATGAAACACAAAGAAAGTACAGTTGTGTACACTTACCATAAATGTAGATGTTTGAGTGTATTCACTGTTGCAGTTATCACACTTGGGTTATCTGCCTGCAGGTAGCCCTCAGTCGGCCCGAATATCAGAGTCTTGGGATTTCTGCATCGGATGCTGTTGCTTCTTCCGTGACGTGTCAGGAGTATAAAACAGGCAGCCGACACCATTACATCAGTTTTTCTTGCCCCAGATGTCAGGAGCCCCCCAAACAGAAAGCTAGTATATGGTGTGGAACACCACCAGTAAAAAGTAAATACCCCTGCCATAAAAAGTGGCCACAGAGAGGATAGGTAGAAAGGATAGAGAAGAACAGAGGGCTGGAGGGAGGGAAACCAGGACTGCAACAGTGAATACACTCAAACATCTACATTTATGGTAAGTGTACCCAACTGTACTATGTTCTTCGTGTTTCACTGTTGCAGTCATCACACTTGGGTTGATTCCCAAAGCTGAGGAAGGGTGGAGGCAGTCAAGAGGAGTTAGGGCAGGCTAGCAGGCCTTGTAAGACTGCTGTAGCAAATCCAGGTCTGGATTTAGAAAAAATAGGTAAGTGGTAATGCTTGGTTAAGGTGTGTACAGAACTCCAGGTTGCAGCTTCCAGAATGTCCCTGGCAGGGACTCCCCTGAGAAATGTTGTAGAGGTGGAAGTAGCCCTAGTGGAATGTGTTCTGATCCCCTGTGGGGTAGGTTTTCCATGGTGCTTGCAGCAGAAATGGATGCAGTCTGCTATCAATTTGGAAATGGTTTGCTCTGAAATGGCCTTGCCCTTTGTCCCTGTACAAAACTGACTAGCAGTTGGTCAGATTTTCTGAAAGGTTTAGTCCTATCAATGTAGAACCTGAACTGTCTGTGCACGTCCAAGGAGTACAGGATGCTTTCTCCTTTATTTTGAGGATTAGGGAAGAAGATTGGCAAATGGATGGCTTGGTTTAGAGCCACACTGGAGACCACTTTAGGCATAAAGGATGGGTTATAGTCTTGAGGGAAACCCTGTCAGCATGGAAATCAGTGAAGGGTTCCACAGCCATTAGTGCCTGTAACTCAGACACTCTTCTAGCTGAGGTTATGGCTAAAAGCAAGGCTGTTTAGCAAGAAAGGAATTTCAACTCTGCTGAAGCTGCAGGTTCAAAAGGGGGGAGTGTGAGCTTTTCCAGTACAAAATTAAGGTCCCAGGCAGGGATGGGTGCTCTCCTAGGGGGCCTTAAGTTGTTAGCCCCTCCCAGAAGCTGCTTGATGAAAGGGTGAGAGAATAGAGGTGGCTCAGTATTATAATGAGCTGAGATGACAGAGGCATGAATCTTAATGGAGGAGAAGGATAGGCCTCTGTGGAGTAGCTCTGCTAGGTAATCAAGGATTTGAGGTAAGGAGGGCACAGCTGTGTCCTTTCCTTGAGACTGACTCCAAGAGCAATATCTTTTCCACTTCTCAGCAAAGGATTTTCTAGTAGTAGGCCTTCTGGCCTCAAGAATGACATCCAGCACCTGCTTGCTGAGGGTTGCTGGTAGAGTATTCAGGGGATAAGCCAGGCTGCAAGGTTTAGGGTTTGCAGCTGTGGATGCAAAATCTGTCCCTCCTGCTGAGACAGCAGGAAATGTGTCTGATGAAGGTACCAGGTTGGCACTGTTGTCAGACTGCATAAGAGTAGGTACCAGTGCTGGCATGGCCAATCTGGGGCAATAAGAATTGCCCTTGAGCTGTCCTCTCTGATCTTGAGTAGTACCTTTGAGAGGAGGGGAAGAGGGGGAAAGGCATAAATTGAGAGGTTTTCCCATCTGAAGGATAAAGCATCCACTTTCCAGGCCCTGCTGTGAAGGTTCCTGGTGCAGAATTTGCTCAACTGGTGGCTCTCAGGGGAGGCAAAGAGGTCCACCTCCAGTGTTCCCCACCTCTGGATTAGAAGATTGAAGGTGTTGGGCTCCAATTTCCACTCGTGTGGGTCCAGGAGATTTCTGCTTAAGTCATCTGCCAGTGAATTCTGTTTGCCTGGCAGGAACTGAGCTTGCAGATGCACTTGGTTGCTCAAGACTGTGTTCAACAGGGCCATGGCTAATCTGCAGAGTGAGTAAGAATGGGTTCCCCCTTGCTTGTTTATGTACCACATAACTGTGGTGTTGTCTGTTTTTATCAGCGGCTGTCCTGGAAGGATTAGGTATTTGAAGGCTGTCAGAGCATACTGTACAGCTAACATCTCTTTTTGATTGATGTGCAGGAGAATTTGTCCTGCGTTCCACTTTCCCTGAATGCATTTGCCTGCCATGTGAGCCCCAAATGCATAGTCTGATGCGTCTGTAGTCAGGATTTGGATGGGGAGTGGTTGAGTGAAAGGCAGTTCCTTGTTGTGGTTGCATACTTCTGCCCACCAGAGGAACTCTGCCCTTAGACATGGAAATGACTGTTTCCTGGTCCTGGGAATGTTGGCACCAAAGAATTTTTAAGTACCATTGAAGTTTCCTCACATGCAGTCTTGCATATGGAATTAGCAGAATGCATGATGCCATGAACCCTAGGGCTTGCAGTACTTTCCTTGCAGATAGCTGGGTTTTGGTGGGCATGTGTTTGAAGTAGTTGTTCAAATAGATCTGTTTTTCTGGAGTGAGAAAGGCCATCTGGGAAGTTTTGGTGAAGCTTGCTCCCAGGAATACAATTTTTTGACTGGGCACCAGTTGTGATTTCTTTTCGTTGATAGTGTACCCCAATGAAGATAGGAGTCTTTTTACAAATGCCAGGTGTTGAAGTAGTAATTCCTGACTGTCTGCCTGAATCAGGCAATTTTCCAAGTATGGGAAAATTTGGATATTTCTCTGCCTGCTGTATGCAATGGCTGGAGCCAGGCATTTTGTGAATACTCTGGGCGCAGTAGATAAGCCAAAGAGAAGTGCAGAGAACTGATAGTGAATAGAGCCTGCCCTGAAGCAGAGATATTTCCTTTAAGACTCCCTTATGGGGATATGCAGACAGGCTTCTTTTAAGTCTATGGTGATTAGCCAGGCATCCTTGGCTAGCATAGGGAGAAGCTGTTGCAGGGTTAGTATTCTGAATTTTGGGGCCACCAGAAAGGTGTTGAGAATTGATAGATCCAGGACTGGGTACCAAGGGCCCTCTTTTCTGGGCACCAGGAACAGTCTGGAGTAGAAACCCTGTCCTCTTTGTTCTACTGGAACAGGTTGAAAGGCCCTGATATTGAGCAGGGAATGTACTTGCTTTTCAGCCTCTGCTTACTGGTTTGGAGGAAGGTCTGGAAACCCACTTGGGGTTGGCAGGGAATGGAAGAAGAATCTGTACCCCTGAGATACAATGTTTAGAACCCATTGGTCCTGAGTAATGGACATCCACGTTTTGGCATGAAGGGCAAGTTTTCCTCCTAGGGGCGCAAGTAGATGGGTGTGGCTGGGATGGATATTTGACAAATCATTGTGAACTTTTACCATAAGGGGGTGGCTTGCCACTCCCTGTTTTTGAGGTGGGAGCACTCCATTGTTTAGATCTCTGCATACCCTGAGACTGTAGTATTGGTGGTCTGGTTCTCCTGGGTTTGGACTGAGAAGGTCTGGAAAGAACCATTTTTTTGTAGGCCAATGCCTACTGTATCTAGGTGGCTGCACTTGTAAGAATTCTTTAACAGTTTGCATAAATTTAGCTTTTTCTTCCATCTTTTTAAAAACCTCTTCTGCTTTGGAGCCAAACAAACGGTCCTGATTTAAAGGAGCGTCTAGTAATTTTGATTTGACATGGTCTGGCTAGGTTTGTTCCTTCAGCCAAGCATGCCTTCTCAGTACAGATCCAGTGACTGCAGCCCTGCAAGATGCTTCTAGGGCATCAAAGCCACACTGCAAAGTATGCTTACTAACTTGGTTTGTAGAATGCATTAACTGTTGTAAATCTTTAATTTCTGCACAATCTGGAAGGAACACCATTTTTTGTTTAATGTGTTCCATAATATGTTGCTGGTACTTCAACATATGAAACTGGCAATTCAATGCCCTGATGGCCACAGCTGCAGAGGTATACACCTTCTTACCTCATCTGTCCAAAGCTCTGGAATCCCTTTCTGAAGGAGTAGGGTTTTTGGCTGTAGTAGCCTTAATACCTTTAGGCCCCTGCAAAATGGCCTCTGGATCTGCAGTAGGATTCTTAAAGAGAAATTTGTGAGAATCAGGTACTCTGTATTACCTGTCAGGTTTTCTAGGGCCAGTGGTAAAATGTCTGCAGTAAACCTGGATTCCATGAAGACATCATCTACAACATCCAGGACATGAGGTAAACTAGGGGCCTGTGCTGAGGCAACTCTAAAAATTCTCTGAATCTCTTTTTGGACTGAAGATAATCCTGGGATTCCCAGCAGAAATGCTCTCAAAGTATGCAAGGTTTCTCCAAAGGAAAAAAAATCCTCTGGAGGGGAGGCAGAGGGAATGGATTTCTCTGCATCTGAATCCTCAAATGAAGATAAGCGCATGTCCTGTAATCAGAAGGGTCAGAGTCACTGGACTCATGGGTCTATAGAATCAGAAAGAAATTCAATTCTTGGTCTCTTAGCAGGGGAAGGCTGGCTTTCCCTAATTAGGGTGATAAGGTCTTCAGCCATTCTAAGCATTTGTTTTTGAGGCATGGGAGCTTGAGCATGCGCTTTGGTCGTCGGTTTTCTAGGTGTACTATGTACTCTGGGCCTCAGAAACTCGGTAGTTTTAGCTGAAAATGAAGTTGTTGGTTTAATGCGAATATCGGTATGTCGAAATACACCCTCAGAAGCCAGTGCCTGCACAGCAGCACCGGACCCACCCAAGGTAGAGACATCTGCAGGTTCCATAGTCGAAGAAGCATCTCGCGGCATACCGGACTCTGAATGGGTCTCAGGAGGGGCCTGCAAATCTGTAGAAGTGGGCATCAGGGGCTGCAAAGGCACCTCACTGAGTAACGGCGGACTGGCGACTAGCTTAACGGAAGCGTCGCCAGCAGTTTTTGACCCATGCGGTCTGTCTCGGTCTTTATCTTTGCACTTTTTTGGAAGATTGGTAGTCGGATGGCTTACCGAAGCCATTTCGGAATATGGAGAATGAGAGAGAAAGAATTTAACTACAAAAATAGCCCAATGACAAATGGTTCGGGTGTTAAACAAGGCACAAAACTGACAGTGAGGGACATCGTGGTCTGGGCCTAAACAGGTGACACAGTAAGAATGAAAATCTCTGTGAGGTATTTGCTTTCCACAGGCAAGACAATTGTTAACTTTTTCTGACATCAGTTAAAGCAAGAAAAAAGAATTACCAACAGGGTACTTAGTTTTAGAAGACTTCAGGTTTGAAACTCGAAAAACGAAAATTTCAGGTAGTGGCTGACCAGCATTTTGTGAACTGCTTCTGCTTCGGGCTCCTTCTCAGCAAGAAAGACTGATGTAATGGTGTTAAGCTGCCTGTTTTACACCCCTGATGACCTGAGGTCACAGAAGAAGCGACAGCATCCGACGCAGAAATCCCAAGACTCTGTTATTCGGGCCGACTGAGGGCTACCTGCAGGCAGATAACCCAAGTGTGATGACTGCAACAGTGAAACACGAAGAACATCATCTAATACTGTGCAAAGTTTGTTGACCATCAGCTGAGCATTGCTAAACCTCATAGAAAATCCTAGTAAGTCTGGGGAAAGCTAGATCATAAGCTACTGCAGCTGCTAATGTAAGTGCAAATTATTCCTCCACCACTAAAAATTGTTCTAAACAATGTACTTTGAAGAGCTGCTATTGTACAACACACTGAACTAGCAGTGGCACATCAGAAAAGTCATGTTATGTTTCTGAAACCATTTCAAAATACCTTAATATGCACAATCAGGAAGGTAGATTCTTTGGGAAGCAAGGCAGTGATGGCTGACTGTCAGCTCACGAATGACTTCCATTACTAGTTTCCTTGCTTTTATGTAGCTAAAAGCACTAACTTAAATTGTCATAGCAATTAATTACACCTGCCACAGCTTATTTGCTTGGTCTAATATTTTACCTAATCACTCAGTCTGCCACCAGGTATTAGCTGAAAGGACGCCATGTGCTCCATTTTTGGTAACTATCAGACAGCCATTGCTACTACGGTGTACCCTGTCAACTGACACATTCCTCTTCATCATATTGGCATTTAGTTTCCCTCTGCAGTTTAACTTCCTTAAAACAACTATGGTCTGTCCTACTCCTGGATATTTGATCTTGCCAAGGTTCTTTGTTAGCTCATATAAATGGTTCCCTATTACACCGTCGCAGACGCAGGTTGTCAAATGGGTCTTTGTCAAACAGTAAAGTGCAAAAAGGCAAAATAGCGAACGCTACTTTGCCTTTTTGGCACTGTAGTGCAGTCTTGGAGTTGGTATATTTAAGTAGGGGTGTGTGGGGGCACAGCTCCCCATGTTAAGTAATGTTTTACTGTTTTTTTTTTTTTTTTTCCGGAACAGCGACTATTTTCTATTGGAAAATAATCGCTGTTCTCAAGTTTCGACGTTGTAAGCTTTCGCTTACATGTTTTCCATTGGAAAATAATCACTGTTCTTAAGTTTTGACGTTGCAAGCTTTCGCTTACATGGGGTTATCTGTCGTTCAACTCTTCTGACCGTGCGATATGACAATATAGACCCCCACATAAACACAGTATTTGAATTTTATACTCACGATTGTCAGAATATTTACAGAGAGGTGGGATAATTTTAAGAGATACAGTAAAGCCTGCTTTTGCTTGAAATAAATAATGCCATGTTAGAGCTCTGCTCACTTGGTTTTGACTATGCAAGCTCAAACTCTCAGGAAAGTAGATATGACTTTCTGCCAAGCAGAGCTAGTCGTAGTTCTGCTTTGTATTGCAGCTGAATAGTATTGGCTATGGTCTGACAGTGTTTCTCTACTTGACATGTTGTTAGATTTATTATTAGCACTGGACTCTGTACAGGCTACCACTTGCCCTTTTGGTCTTTTTCTCAGTCTCATTTAATACTGGACTGAAAAAAAAAACAAAGTACCTTTAAATATTGTGTCTATTAAGTCCTATGAAAAGTATCTCTAACCAAGATTAAAACCTCAGCAATGTTGTTTTATTAGCTTACATTTTAACGTCTACACTATGGACTCTAAATACTACTCACAGACCTTATAGTTGGGTTTTCAGCTTTGTTTAGCTTTGCATAAACCCTTTTTGTACTTTAACGTTCTTTTATTGTAGTATCTTTTGGTCTTGTGCATAAATATATTGCTGAACTGTTCATTTTAAGCTGGTGATTTTAACAGTTTAGTAACTCCCTTTTCATTACAGCAGTTATTTCCATCTGCACTTAGTTTTTTGAAATTAGCTCAACATTTTATAATGGATTTTGTTGGAGACCGAGATCTCTTGCTACTACTGATCAGCTCCTTTGGGCCTCTTATGTTCCTATCTAAAGTACAACTGTGTTAGTAACTTATGATAACTATATATAATTATAGATTTTGAGTATATCTACTTTTACCAGATGGCCGGCCTGATTTCCAGAGCTCTTCCTCTTTCCCTCTCTTGAATGAGCGGCAATCCACCCACTCAGAACTCAGGGTTTCAGCTGATACCATAGTCTGATCTTTCTCACTCTAGCAACAGGGATTCAGCACAAGGGTGCCAGAACACAGTCCACCCTGGTATAACTAGTCCACAGGGGGATATGAATCAGAACTAGAGGGGTTCATAAACTGCCTGGCCAGGCTGTTGCTAAAATCTGAAGAAGGGAGGTGTCTGATCTGTGGAGTAAAGAGGAGAATATGGAAAAGTTTGATTATGGTACTCACCCCAACTCATCTACACCAGGAGAAAAAATGAGACAGTTGGAGGGGACTGATACTAAAATAACGGATATACTATGACATCTACCATTATGGTAAGTTCTTAATACAATGATACTATTTTTTTTGTAGTATCCACTGTTTGACGTACCGACTCATTCAAAATCTCCCAGAGCTTGTAGACCAGAAGGTTGACTGCCATGAGAAGAGGCAGGGGACAACAGACCCTGCAGAATGGCTGTGTCAAAGACTGCTTTGGCCGTGGAGGCACTTCTCAGTTAATGGTTTAAAAACGTGTGTTAAGCAGACCAAGTTATTTTCGGTATAGACTGTGTGCCAATATCTCTCAGACAGGTGGTGATAGCTGCAGTGGTCTTTGCAGAGTGTGTCATCATAAGTCTGGAATTGTCTGGAAAAGGAGTTACAAAAGCAGGTACAATATGCTAACCATTCTGTTATACTCTATTTACTCACAGGCTTACCTTTCCTGCTCTTACCAAAGGAAATGGAACAGATGCTCAAATTTCCTGAAAATGTTTTACAGGTTCGTGGGTGTTTACTAGGTTAAAGACCACAAGGGCCTTTTTAAGCCTAACCATGCATCCCAAATCTCTGACACATTTTGGTACCCTTGATAAGTGTAAGCAGGGGCTTGGGAGATGAAACATTTACAAGCAGGGGCCTGGGAGAAGAACCATTTACAGGTTACCTGTGTCCATTAGAGACATAGGTGCCAACCCAGGGATGAATTTCCTGTTCCCCATCTAATTGCCCAAGTTACACTTGAGTTGGGTTAGGGAGGAACTCTGCTTCACATGGATAGGGAAGCCTGTTCCACAGACAGGGTAGTCTCTGGGATACATTCCTGTCTCTCCAGCAGGTCCTACTTATATCACAGGCATGGTTTAAGTCTTTAGAATGGGTAATTCTGGTGCTGTTTGCTTTGCTGATATGCAGGAGGTCCATCAGAGTGGGGTCTGACAATGCCCTGTATGCCAGGCATAGATCTCCCCTCAACAGCCTGTACGAGACAGAATACAGGGATAGAGCCTTGAGGGTAAAAATAACAGTTGCATCTCCCATTTTTACTTTTAAGAAATGCCCTAACCTGAAGCAGAAAATATGCTATAAGAAAATGAATGAAAAGAAGGTCCAATCTACTAAAATTAAAAGAAAAGGTACTGTTCCATGCTATAATTGTGTTTTTTGTAAACACATTGATCCTTCTGTTACTTTTGAGCATCCATGAGCAAAGCATATTTATGAACTGGATTGCTTTGCTACTTGTAACAGAAAATCTGGTTTATTTCGCTTTGTGCATAGCATGCACTAGTTTCTATACAGGCAGATCTAATAGAAAATTTAAGGAAAGAATTTCTGAATATTTTTCAGAAATTAGAATGAATATACTTGCTAATTCCATGGCTAAGCATACTCTTGACAATGGTACAGACCATGCATTTAAATTTAGAGTAACACAAAGGATATTTTTAACATAAGAGGTGGTGAAATTCTAAATGCCACTAAACCTGTAGAATACAGGTGGATTTTAAAAGTGCAGGCTGACCATGCACCTGGATTAAATACTTCTGTCAGTTTAAAACTTGTATTAAAACAAAAGCAAATGAAACTGCAGTGAATGTTGCTACTGTATCTGTTGTGCTTTTTAATTTGCTTTTGAATGTACTTTTTATATATGTTGCTGTGTCTTTAAACTTTAGGTTCTCTGTATAACAAGCTGAGCTCTTACTGGGTGATGGGATCACATGCTGTACTTAAAAACTCTGTATCTGAACTGTATTTTATATGCGTTGAAGAAGGCATTATTCACAAAAGCTCTGCTATTTGTTCTTGGATTAAAATAAGTGTGAGGTTTTATTTCTGGTGTTGAGATACGTTTTTTATTATTTTCACTATTTGTTGTATTTAATCCGTTGATCTCAAATACTTAGTTGCACTCCTTGAAGCTAAGCATTTTAAAGATTCTTAGAAACTGTCAGATAAGAATTCTGCACTGAACTTTTTTTTTTGCAGCAGTGCTTCTGTGTCTGTCTTTAGTTTTTCATTGTCATTTGCTCTCTCTCTAAATTCATCACCACTTATTTTTCACTTGTTCTGTATTGATACAGAGCATTGAACTGAACAATCTATAGTGAATAAAATGCAGACATCAGCTTCCAGTACAGCAGGGTGTGTGGTGTGGATGGTAAAGCATATGGAAATGGCTGTGGAGCAGCATGAACAGAAAGAGTTAGCGGAAGAACTTGAAATTGTGTGCTGCAAAATTTCCTCATTTATACTGACATGTTTCTCTGTAAACTACCATTTGAAATGTTTTGAACATACATAAAAAGTGTTTCAGTTTTTGCAGTCATTTCTGTGGAAACACGACTGCTGTTCAAGCTTATTATTACAAGATTCTTACATGCAAGCCTCAGTATAACAACTACACTAACGTTTATAGATATAGATATTACTTTAATAATGATACTCTGTATTATTTCTCTCTCTAGTGTTTTTTTTTTAAACCCTATTTGCCTCCCAGCATTTTAAGAATACACATTCATGTGGACTCGGGCACACATGAAAGCTTCAAGCTTTAATAAACTAAAAGAAACAAAATTAAGTGCAGTTGTTTAAGTAAAACTTAGGACAACAGTATATGTTTGAATGGTTTACTTTTATATCGTTAATCCTGATATGGGCGACACGACTTCCGCGAACGTCTCCAACGTCGAACTCCGAATAAGCAAATGACAAAACCTCGCTCCTTTTTGACCCATGGCAGCAATGGTGTGGAGGTATGACGCAGCCGGAAATGTCAAATGTTTGTCGATATTTAAAAATTTTCGCAATTTCGGTTTGCATAAACTGCGTCGATTAAGTGGCCGGTCGACAAAGTGTGATCGACGATATAAAGGTAAACCTGTTTGAATAGATCATTGCTGCAGTAGCTTCTAGCTATATGGGACTTATACTGCCAAGGACAGGACATCTGGCCAGTACATAACAGTTTGCGTTGGGCGCCTTCCTCATGCTCATAAATCTGTTGGAGCATGAGTGCGCTTGAATAAAAGGGGAAGTATGGGTGCAAAATTTAAGAGCCAAGAGAAACAATATGAGTACATCTAGGTCGTGGCAGAAAAAGAAGGAAAGAGAACCCCACCCTAGCCAAAAGAATGAAACAAATAAATAATAAGTTTATGTAGTGGAACAAGAATGAGCAAAAGTAGAAAGGGGGCTGGTGAGAGGGTGTTAGAAGCCCAACAGCAAGCTTGTAAAACATCTACTGTTATAGTAAGCTTTTCTTGCACAACTGTACTATGTTCATCATTAGATCACTGTTGCAGCAGAGGATTTTATCAAAACCTAGATTGGAAGAGAACAGGAAAAAAGGACCAGAGTCCAGGAGACCAAAAAGAATAGATCTAGTAAAGGTATTTCCAACCACTGAAAAACAGACGGTCTTACAATATTTAGTAAAAGTGTATGCAGATGACCAGGTTGCTGTCTCTTCTCTAGAATAGTTCTAGAGTCTGCCCCTTTCCAAAAGGCCCCAGAAGTAGCCACAGCTTTAGTGGAATGGGCATAATTCTGAAGAGAATTCTTTCCATGAGTAGCAAAACTGGATAGAAGTGGACAATCATTTTGAAATTTCTTGTTTAGAAACTGGAAGTCCTTTTTCCCTTCCCTCCCAGGACAGGAAGAATTTCTGAAGTTCTTAGCCATGTTCAAATAGTATCCGAGTTGCCTGTGGACATCCAAAGTTTGAAAAAATCCTTTCATCACTGTTGCTGGTTTCAAGAAAGAACACACGGAGACAGACAGATGCATTTAATGCTAATTCAGAAACGACTCTGGGCATAAATGAAGGGCTTGTTCTTAGTGTTACTCTGTCCTTGTAGAAGATAAGGAAGGTTTGCAATTCAGATTCTCTTTTAGCCAAAGTCACATCAGTGAGCAAAACAGTTTTCAACATTAAGAATTTCAAATTGTAACAGTTAACTTTTCCAGAACAAAGTCAAGATCCTATGATGCAGACTCCTGCTTTCTAGGTTGATGGATATGTAATAACCCCTTCAGAAATTACTATACTTGGAAAAGGGCAGAATAGGGGAATCCAGTAGCAGTTTAAACAGAAATAGCATTTAGATACACCCTGATAGAAATGCATGATCAGCCTGCTCTGAGCAATTCATACACGTACTGGAGAACCAGACAGCCTCAACTCTGGATGGGTTCTGGTCTTTCCCTTAGCAGCCATTAGAAAATCTCTTCCATTCTACCAAACATGATTTTATAGCCTCCATTTAATTACTGCTGCAAATCCCCAGGAAAAAAATGTGCCTAAATGGGATCAAAAGTTTATTATCCAGTCAAACGTAGATTCTACAGGTTGGAGTGGTTGAGTGATCCCCTGTCTTGTATGAGTAAGTCACTCAGTGGGGAAGGTTGTGGCAATTGCCTTTCAGTTTCATTAGAAGTGAGAACTAATGTTGTCTGGGACGTTACCAAAAGTACCTTCAGAGAGTCTTTCTGTAGTTTTAGAACTCTGGTTATCAGAGGAAAAGGGAGATGCCTACAGGTAAAATCCAATCCATGGAAAGAGAAAGCATCAGGTTTTCCAGGCCTTTATGCAAGGCATCATTGCACAGAATTTAAACTGTCTGTTTGAAATTGAGTTCTACTTGAGAAATTTCCTACAAGTAGACAATCTCCTACAAGACTGCTGGGTGTAACATCCATTCATTTGGGACTGTCTTGAATCTGCTTGGAACATCTGCTACAGTGTTTTGGTCTGATAAGATACAGACTGCCTGAAGGATAGGATATGCAGAATTGCTTTTTCCCAGGCAATCATGGCCAGTCTGCATAAGGGGTAAGACTTGCCTCTGCCTTCCATTTGCT
The DNA here is from genome assembly GCF_019279795.1 of Protopterus annectens. Classification (NCBI taxonomy): domain Eukaryota; kingdom Metazoa; phylum Chordata; order Ceratodontiformes; family Protopteridae; genus Protopterus; species Protopterus annectens. The sequence continues at coordinate 398,681,422 of NC_056739.1, read as the reverse complement.
TAGATACATCACTGTGGTATTGTTTGTAGTCACCAGCAGTGATCCTGCAGTCCACAGTTGATGCAAGGCTCTTAATGCATTTATCAAGGTTGAGGTTTATATTTCTTTTTGAAACGTGGAGCCCTAGTTCCATAAACCTTGATCTCCTTGGATACTTCATCCCCAGCAAAATCTCTGAAGCGTCTGTAAGAACGAAGTTCGGAGGGGTGGGTGAGTGGGTGGAGTGATAGGGGAAGACTGATCTGGGCCTGGTTTAGGTACACCTTTTCTGGAGGAAGAAATGCCACCATGAGGGATGTGGCTAGTAGACATCACAGAAATATTAACCTGTGAGAAGGTATTAGAGAAGATATTTTCAGGCTGAGACTTAAACCCTGGCTTTGAAACAGATTAACAGCAGAAGGGACATTCGGGAAATCTGAATGGATTCTGCTAAAATGAGGCGCCATCATCATCAGCCCCCTTTTTTTCCTACATGGGTCAGGGTATGGTTGTTAACTGTCGCCAAATCTCTCGATTCAGTGCCACACTCCTGCCTTCTTCAACACTCATGTCTGACTGTCGAAGACAATCTTTCACACAATCCAGCCACCTCTGTGCTGGACGTCCTCACTTCCTCTTACCTTCTTCCTGTCTGTCCTAAATCTTCCTCACCAGATTGTCTTCTGTTTTTCTGCATGTGTATCCAAACCACCGTAATCTGTTCTCTTTGATCATTTCTGCAATTGGAGCTACTTTGGCTTCTGCTTTTATGTCCTCATTTCTTTGTCTGTCCCACAGTGTGCATACTACCACCCTTCTCAGGCACTTAATTTCCATCACCTCTAGCTTCAACTGTTCTGCCTTTACTGCCCAGGTTTATGTACCATACAGTAGTACTGGTCACACCACTGTCTTGTACATCTTACTTTTCAATTTCTTTGGCATTCTTCTGTCACAGACTACACCTGACACTCTATGCCAGTTGGCTGCAGCCCCTCTGATTCTAGCTTTGACCCCTTCATTCAGATTTCCCTTCTCCTCAACCACCCCTCCCAGATACATACCTGAAGCTGTTTACCTGTTCACTATCTTCCCTTCTATCTCTATTCTCAGCTTCTTCTGATTTCCCCAATTTGCTGCCATTACCTCCGGCTTATCTGTGCTTAGTTTCATGATGAAATTCTGCTAAAATGAGGCAATCATCCAAATAAAGATAGCTATGAATCCAGTGCAGTCTGACAAAAAAAGTAATTAATGGGGTCAGGTATTGTGTGAATACCCTCAGAGCTGTTGAAAGACCAAAAGAAAAATAAGTAAATTGTAAATACAACTCAAACATCAAACCTTAAATAAGGGCTGACGTGTTTGTGAACTGGAGTGTGATAAGCATCTTTGAAATCTAGGGTCACAAGAAAGAAGGGTGGCGGATTTAATGGAAACATTTGTAAGGGAAACTTATAAATAGATTTAGAAGGAAACCTCTAGTACACGTTTCCAAATCCCCTTTTTCTTGTGTACCAGAAATATTCTGGAAAAAAAACAACTTTTCTTTATCGGGAAAGGGGAGATGGTTCTATTACTCCTTGTGCTAGCATTTTATAGACAGGACGGAATAAACAAACAGGTTTGATTTTTTTTGAAGATATGCAGGCACTCCTGATTTTGGAGGGTAAGATATTCAATGCCGTTAACCCTGCTGGATTATTTCCAGTACTCAATAAACTAAGGCAATCTGTTTCCACAAAGGAATGGAAAGAGATTTTTCTCTAATGTACCAGGATGGCGAAGGTGAGGAAATGGAGGCGAGGGGGAAAATATCACAATCATGGAGACTACTTTGTGAAGGACCCTGAGGTCCATTTCTTTTTTGTCTTGGTATTCCCCCTCCATTTATGTTTCTTACATTGTTTCCCTGACTTCTGTTGTTCACATTTAAAGGATTTTCTGACAATAGGTCTGGGGCTAGACAGGCATTTGCTGCTATATTTTGGAATAAGGGACGAGAAAATCAGCTCAATTCCCCTGAATAAACTTTCCTCTCTCATCTCACCACTGAAAGTCTCTGTAAAGGAGGTGTTAAATAGTGCTTCTTTGTTTGAAGAAGCATTTAAGATGTGGCCTTTCACATCCTCGGGGAGACTCTGAAATCTGAGTCAGGCATATATTCTCATCGCAGAGCAGCCTGTAGCTGCAGATCTGCATACTTCTTTCATCATATGAACACTTAAAAATATGTTTAATGACTTCAGAAACTGAAGAAAGTATACTGATCAGTGAAGATTTAACTTCTGAAGGAGGTAAATTAACTATTACCTGATTCATGTCAGAGAAGGTGGCAAGGATGAATTCTGGAACAGAAGCCTGACACTTTACAGCTCAAAAGGTTCATAGGTAGGTACTAGGTTATTGGCCCTAGGGCCTATACAAGCCTAGCCAAAAAGGTACCCTTTCTTCTCTTGAATGAGCGGCAATCCACCCACTCAGAACTCAGGGTTTCAGCTGATACCATAGTCTGATCTTTCTCACTCTAGCAACAGGGATTCAGCACAAGGGTGCCAGAACACAGTCCACCCTGGTATAACTAGTCCACAGGGGGATATGAATCAGAACTAGAGGGCTTCATAAACTGCCTGGCCAGGCTGTTGCTAAAATCTGAGGAAGGGAGGTGTCTGATCTGTGGAGTAAAGAGGAGAATATGGAAAAGTTTGATTATGGTACTCACCCCAACTCATCTACACCAGGAGAAAAAATGAGACAGTTGGAGGGGACCGATACTAAAATAACGGATATACTATGACATCTACCATTATGGTAAGTTCTTAATACAATGATACTATTTTTTTTTTGTAGTACTAACTGTTTGACGTACCAACTCATTCAAAATCTCCCAGAGCTTGTAGACCAGAAGGTTGACTGCCATGAGAAGAGGCAGGGGACAACAGACCCTGCAGAATGGCTGTGTCAAAGACTGCTTTGGCCGTGGAGGCACTTCTCAGTTAATGGTTTAAAAACATGTGTTAAGCAGACCAAGTTATTTTCAGTATAGACTGTGTGCCAATATCTCTCAGACAGGTGGTGATAGCTGCAGTGGTCTTTGCAGAGTGTGTCATCATAAGTCTGGAATTGTCTGGAAAAGGAGTTACAAAAGCAGGTACAATATGCTAGCCATTCTGTTATACTCTATTTACTCACAGGCTTACCTTTCCTGCTCTTACCAAAGGAAATGGAACAGATGCTCAAATTTCCTGAAAATGTTTTACAGGTTTGTGGGTGTTTACTAGGTTAACAACCACATGGGCCTTTTTAAGCCTAACCATGCATCCCAAATCTCTGACACATTCTGGTACCCTTGATAAGTGTAAGCAGGGACTTGGGAGATGAAACATTTACAAGCAGGGGCCTGGGAGAAGAACCATTTACAGGTTACCTGTGTCCATTAGAGACATAGGTGCCAACCCAGGGATGAATTTCCTGTTCCCCATCTAATTGCCCAAGTTACACTTGAGTTGGGTTAGGGAGGAACTCTGCTTCACATGGATAGGGAAGCCTGTTCCACAGACAGGGTAGTCTCTGGGATACATTCCTGCCTCAACAGCAGGTCCTACTTCTATCACAGGCATGGTTTAAGTCTTTAGAATGGGTAATTCTGGTGTTGTTTATTTTGCTGATATGCAGGAGGTCCATCAGAGTGAGGTCTGACAATGCCCTGTATGCCAGGCATAGATCTCCCCTCAACAGCCTGTACGAGACAGAATACAGGGATAGAGCCTTGAGGGTAAAAATAACAGTTGCATCTCCCATTTTTACTTTTAAGAAATGCCCTAACCTGAAGCAGAAAACATGCTATAAGAAAATGAATGAATAGAAGGTCCAATCTACTAGAATTAAAAGAAAAGGTACTGTTCCATGCTATAATTGTGTTTTTTGTAAACACATTGATCCTTCTGTTACTTTTGAGCATCCATGAGCAAAGCATATTTATGAATTGGATTGCTTTGCTACTTGTAACACAGAAAATCTGGTTTATTTCGCTTTGTGCATAGCATGCACTAGTTTCTATACAGGCAGATCTAATAGAAAATGTAAGGAAAGAATTTCTGAATATTTTTCAGAAATTAGAATGAATATACTTGCTAATTCCATGGCAAAGCATACTCTTGACAATGGTACAGACCATGCATTTAAATTTAGAGTAACACAAAGGACATTTTTAACATAAGAGGTGGTGAAATTCTAAATGCCACTAAACCTGTAGAATACAGGTGGATTTTAAAAGTGCAGGCTAACCATGCACCTGGATTAAATACTTCTGTCAGTTTAAAACTTGTATTAAAACAAAAGCAAATGAAACTGCAGTGAATGTTGCTACTGTATCTGTTGTGCTTTTTAATTTGCTTTTGAATGTACTTTTTATATATGTTGCTGTGTCTTTAAACTTTAGGTTCTCTGTATAACAAGCTGAGCTCTTACTGGGTGATGGGATCACATGCTGTACTTAAAAACTCTGTATCTGAACTGTATTTTATATGCGTTGAAGAAGGCATTATTCACGAAAGCTCTGCTATGTGTTCTTGGATTAAAATAAGTGTAAGGTTTTATTTCTGGTGTTGAGATACGGGTTTTATTATTTTCACTATTTGTTGTATTTAATCCGTTGATCTCAAATACTTAGTTGCACTCATTGAAGCTAAGCATTTTAAAGATTCTTAGAAACTGTCAGATAAGAATTCTGTACTGAACTTTTTTTTTTGCAGCAGTGCTTCTGTGTCTGTCTTTAGTTTTTCATTGTCATTTGCTCTCTCTCTAAATTCATCACCACTTATTTTTCACTTGTTCTGTATTGATACAGAGCACTGAACTGAACAATCTATAGTGAATAAAATGCAAACATCAGCTTTCAGTACCGCAGGGTGTGTGGTGTGGATGGTAATGCATATGGAAATGGCTGTGGAGCAGCATGAACAGAAAGAGTTAGCGTAAGAACTTGAAATTGTGTGCTGCAAAATTTCCTCATTTATACTGACATGTTTCTCTGTACACTACCATTTGAAATGTTTTGAACATACATAAAAAGTGTTTCAGTTTTTGCAGTCATTTCTGTGGAAACACGACTGCTGTTCAAGCTTATTATTACAAGATTCTTACATGCGAGCCTCAGTATAACAACTACACTAACGTTTATAGATATAGATATTACTTTAATAATGATACTCTGTATTATTTCTCTCTCTCTCTCTCTCTCTCTCTCTCTCTATAGTGTTTTTTTTTAAACTCTATTTGCCTCCCAGCATTTTAAGAATACACATTCATGTGGACTCGGGCACACATGAAAGCTTCAAGCTTTAATAAACTAAAAGAAACAAAATTAAGTGCAGTTGTTTAAGTAAAACTTGGACAACAGTATATGTTTTAATGGTTTACTTTTATATCGTCAATCCCGATATGGGTGACACAACTTCCGCGAATGCCGAAATGTGAACGTCTCCAACGTCGAATTCCGAATAAGCGAATGACAAAACCTCGCCCCTTTTTGACCCATGGTAGCAATGGTGTGGAGTGGCCGGAAATGTCGAATGTCGAATGTTTGTCGATATTTAAAAATTTTCGCAATTTCGGTTCACGTAAACTGCGCCGATTAAGTGGCCGGTCGACAAAGTGTGATAGACGATATAGAGGTAAACCTGTTTGAATAGATCATTGCTGCAGTAGCTTCTAGCTATATGGGACTTATACTGCCAAGGACAGGACATCTGGCCAGTACATAACAGTTTGCGTTGGGCGCCTTCCTCATGCTCATAAATCTGTTGGAGCACGAGTGCGCTTGAATAAAAGGGGAAGTATGGGTGCAAAATTTCAGAGCCAAGAGAAACAATATGAGTACATCTAGGTCATGGCAGAAAAAGAAGGAAAGAGAACCCCACCCTAGCCAAAAGAATGAAACAAATAAATAATAAGTTTATGTAGTGGAACATGAATGAGCAAAAGTAGAAAGGGGGCTGGTGAGAGGGTGTTAGAAGCCCAACAGCGAGCTTGTGAAACATCTACTGTTATAGTAAGCTTTTCTTGCACAACTGTACTATGTTCATCATTAGATCACTGTTGCAGCAGAGGATTTTATCAAAACCTAGATTGGAAGAGAACAGGAAAAAAGGACCAGAGTCCAGGAGACCAAAAAGAATAGATCTAGTAAAGGTATTTCCAACCACTGAAAAACAGATGGTCTTACAATATCTAGTAAAAGTGTATGCAGATGACCAGGTTGCTGTCTCTTCTCTAGTATAGTTCTAGAGTCTGCCCCTTTCCAAAAGGCCCCAGAAGTAGCCGCAGCTCTAGTGGAATGGGCATAATTCTGAAGAGAATTCTTTCCATGAGTAGCAAAACTGGATAGAAGTGGACAATCATTTTGAAATTTCTTGTTTAGAAACTGGAAGTCTTTTTCCCTTCCCTCCCAGGACAGGAAGAATTTCTGAAGTTCTTAGCCATGTTCAAATAGTATCCGAGTCGCCTGTGGACATCCAAAGTTTGAAAAAATCCTTTCATCACTGTTGCTGGTTTCAAGAAAGAACGCACAGAGACAGACAGATGCATTTAATGCTAATTCAGAAACGACTCTGGGCATAAATGAAGGGCTTGTTCTTAGTGTTACTCTGTCCTTGTAGAAGATAAGGAAGGGTTGCAATTCAGATTCTCTTTTAGCCAAAGTCACATCAGTGAACAAAACAGTTTTCGACATTAAGAATTTCCAATTGTAACAGTTAACTTTTCCAGAACAAAGTCAAGATCCTATGATGCAGACTCCTGCTTTCTAGGTTGATGGATATGTAATAACCCCTTCAGAAATTACTTTATTTGGAAAAGGGCAGAATGGGGGAATCCAGTAGCAGTTTAAACAGAAATAGCATTTACATACACCCTGATAGAAATGCATGATCAGCCTGATCTGAGCAATTCATACAGGTACTGGAGAACCAGACAGCCTCAACTCTGGATGGGTTCTGGTCTCTCCCTTAGCAGCCGTTAGAAAATCTCTTCCATTCTACCAAACATGATTTTATAGCCTCCATTTAATTACTGCTGCAAATCCCCAAGAAAAAATGTGCCTAAATGGGATCAAAAGTTTATTATCCAGTTAAACGTCGATTCTACAGGTTGGTGTGGTTGAGTGATCCCCTGTCTTGTATGAGTAAGTCACTCAGTGGGGAAGGTTGTGGCAATTGCCTTTCAGTTTCATTAGAAGTGAGAACTAATGTTGTCTGGGACGTTACCAAAAGTACCTTCAGAGACTCTTTCTGTAGTTTTAGAACTCTGGTTATCAGAGGAAAAGGGAGATGCCTACAGGTAAAATCCAATCCATGGAAAGAGAAAGCATCAGGTTTTCCAGGCCTTTATGCAAGGCATCATTGCACAGAATTTAAACTGTCTGTTTGAAATTGAGTTCTACTTGAGAAATTTCCTACAAGTAGACAATCTCCTACAAGACTGCTGGGTGTAACATCCATTCATTTGGGACTGTCTTGAATCTGCTTGGAACATCTGCTACAGTGTTTTGGTCTGATAAGATACAGACTGCCTGAAGGATAGGATATGCAGAATTGCTTTTTCCCAGGCAATCATGGCCAGTCTGCATAAGGGGTAAGACTTGCCTCTGCCTTCCATTTGCTTAAATACATCACTGTGGTATTGTTTGTAGTCACCAGCAGTGATCCTGCAGTCCACAGTTGATGCAAGGCTCTTAATGCATTTATCAAGGTTGAGGTTTATATTTCTTTTTGAAACGTGGAGCCCTAGTTCCATAAACCTTGATCTCCTTGGATACTTCATCCCCAGCAAAATCTCTGAAGCGTCTGTAAGAACGAAGTTCGAAGGGGTGGGTGAGTGGGTGGAGTGATAGGGGAAGACTGATCTGGGCCTGGTTTAGGTACACCTTTTCTGGAGGAAGAAATGCCACCATGAGGGATGTGGCTAGTAGACATCACAGAAATATTAACCTGTGAGAAGGTATTAGAGAAGATATTTCCAGGCTGAGACTTAAACCCTGGCTTTGAAACAGATTAACAGCAGAAGGGACATTCGGGAAATCTGAATGGATTCTACTAAAATGAGGCGTCATCATCATCAGCCCCCTTTTTTTCCTACATGGGTCAGGGTATGGTGTTAACTGTCGCCACATCTCTCGATTCAGTGCCACTAGGGCCTATACAAGCCTAGCCAAAAAAAGGTACCCTTTCTTTTGCCACCCAAGACAATTATTTTCCTGTGCCCCTTTCAAGCAGAGCCATAGAAGTGATCCCCGGGGTGAATTTCCTATTTCCCATCCAATCATCAAGATTTTTCTTGAAGAGTGCTAACGAGGAGCTCTGTTTGACATAGATAGGTAATCTGTTCCAGAGTATGGGAAGTCTCTGGGACAGGAATCTATCCCTCTATCATGTTCTGTTTATCATGGTGACAAGGTTTAGGTCCCTAGAGCATGTAGCTTGAAGGGATTGGGATTTCTTTAAGTGGAGAGTGTCCAACAGCTCCGGGTTTGACATAGCTTTGTATGTTAGGCAGAGATCGCCTCTGAGTAGGTGATATGCGACAGAGTAAAGCTGGAGATTTTTGTGACGGTCTGCGTAGGGCATCTGTTTGAGGCCAGTAATCCTCTTTGTGAGGCATTTCTGTGGCCTTTCCAGTTGTTGTAGATGTCTTGTGAGGTACATACCAAAAGTGGCATTGTACTCTATAATGGGTCTAATGAGTGATGAGTAGAGGGGGACAATGACCTCTTTTTTTCTGGATGAGAAACCTTTTGTGATGTCGATGTTCTCCATTTTAAGGCGAGCCTCGAGTGAGTGCATTTTGAGGTTTAGATTTCTAGCATTGAGCAGCATTACCCTCAGATTTGGCTTGCTTGTACCTGTTACGGCGGTGAATTTGTCACTTGAACCTTGCCTAAAAAAGTCACTATAGGGGTGGCAAGAGCCTTTGCTAGTATCCAGAATTCCAAGGGCGACAGGTACGGGCCATCTCTGGCAAAGCTTCATGGTCTGTCAATCATGCCATCCCAGGCAGACACATACTGGATTCCCTTAGAATGACACCAGAAGCTTAGCCAATTGTTGAAGTCAATCATTTTGTCCTTGTACTGTGGTATCATTCTGGGTGATGGCAGGATGCTACTCAGGGCTAGAGTCATACCTGCCTGGGCTACAAGATCGGAGAGCTCCTCCATCTCTCTTTTCATGTAGTCCAGGCAGGTACATCTCTGGTCATTCACACCAACATGGACAATAACAGAATCATATTTGTACTTGTTGTGGAATGACCTGAGTGCATGCGTTATGTGGCAAATCCTGGCACCCGACAGGCAGCTGACAGTAACTTTCTTCTTGCTTAGCCTGGTAAGTGGAACATCAGTGTGCCTGACTATAGAGTCACCTATGACTAGAGTGTTGGGTACATTATGCCTTATGGGCTGTAGTTGAGTGGCACACTGAGTTTGTGGGCTATGTGTCATTTGGGTTGTGTTGGGGGGGGGTGGAGGTTGCTTGCATTTCTGCTTTGGAGGTCTCAGTTGTTTGGGCAGATTTTTATTCAGAGCCAAGGCTGAAGGTTGAAGAATACAACTACTTGTCATAGCTTTCAAAAGCTGTTTCATCTTTGTCAAAAGGAGCTAGGTTGGAAGAAAATAAACTCTTTGAAGATCCATTTTTTTATTAAGTGAAATGACAGCAGGATCTTCTAAAGTACTTCTTAACAAATATTTATGTGACTTGGTCACCTTATAGATCTTATCAGGCTTTTTAGGAACAGGTGGCTGTATATCAGGTAAGGAGCAGGCAGAGTTAAATGCATCCTTTAGTGCATCTATAACTTGGGGAATAGCAAGGGTTTCAGTGAAATCAATGTGAAGGAGGTCATAGTACCTCTTCTGCATCTGAGATTTCTTTTCCCTCACACTGAAAACATTTATTTATTCTGAAAACAGTGCTTGAAAAATAAATTTCTTCCACTAAAGAGGCATAAGAAATGTTCCACTCCTCAGACTGACTCAAACTGAACATGACAGGAAAAGTACAGATGTGTACACTTACCATAAATGTAGATGTTCGAGTGTATTCACTGTTGCAGTCATTACATTTGAGTAATCTGCTGGCAGGTTGCCCTCAGTTGGCCTGAATTCCAAAGTCTTGGGTCCTGTGTCGGATGCTATCTCCTCTTCCATGACGTCAGGTCGTCAAGGGTATAAAACAAGCAGCCGACACCATCACATGAAGAGGGAGATCTCTCCTTTTTAATGCACTACAGAGACTGCAATGCACTGAACAGTTCCTTAGCAAAAGTGTACTATTCATCACTAGAACCCTTAGCACTAGAAGGAGGAGTAAAATGTGCTGTTTTGTTTTCAGATTTTTTTTTCTTAATTATCCAAATTAATGGTCTTGGAAGTATCAGACATCCATACCTTCATAAGGGAGCAAGCTATGTCATCCTAGACTAAAATCTAAGGAATCCTATCTGAACCTTCTGATGTCTGAAAACAACATTCTCCTTTCTTGGCAACAGCTTGAAATCTGGTTGAGGAAGATGTCTCCTTTTCTCAACCCTTAGCTGTGACTCATGGAGCAGCAGCAGAAGGGTTGGGAACCGTAGGCTGACAGTCCAAGGGCTAAATAATGGCCAGAGCAGAATCATCACTTTGTGACCAGAGAAGAAATTTCAAAGGCAGGGTTGCTTTGGAATCCTCTTTCATATACTTTTTTTTTTTTTTACTCAGAAGAGGGATGTCTGATGATGGAGAGATGGCTTCCACTGAGGAACGAGGGAGGGCTTTTAATTGCTCGTTCTCCAGAAAAATATTCAAACTACTCAGTCATGTACAAGTAGGTTTTGCTGTAAAAGTATGGCAAATCACAAAAGAGTGGACATTGTGAGATTCTCCAAAAAAAAAACAAAAAAAAGAGAGAGAGAGAAAGAAAAACTAAGAATTTGCCTAACATGCATACATTTCCATTTTCTATACCACATAACAAAAGCTTACCCACAATGTTTCTGTCAAAAGTAAAGAGAGGGCTCCCTGAGGTGCATTTATCTGCACAAAAGCTGACGTAATAGTCACTACCGAACTGCCTTACCAAACTTGGCTCTCCAGTTCATTTCTTAGCCTTTTGTTAATAGCTGTCATGTCTTTCCTGTGTTCACACAGGTTACTGCTGGGTGATCCAGTTTTCGCACCTATCCTAAATATGCTTTAAGTGATCTAGGGATTCTTCAAATCATTCAAAAGTGTGTGTCATGTGTGAGTGTCTCTCTCTATTTCTATGTCCTGAAACTCACTGGTATCCTAACCAGAATCAGGTTGTCTGCCTTGTACCACACTGTGTGCCAGGAAAGGCTACAACTCCCCTATTACAAAGAACTGCATTAAGTAGGCAATCAGAAAATGTATGAATTCCTTAACACATAAAAATATGATTGTAAATAACTCCATGTTATGGTTACTAAAGGAATTTTGTACTTCACCTACTACACCTAAACATATGGTTTGTTACCCATTAAATATTATTATTAGCTATCGTAACTTTATATTCATGCACCCTAAGTATAGGGAATGGAATTTTATTATATTTCCTATAAGGTATACTCAGGGTATGCTTTTGTCATCTACTTCTGAAGGAACTCATTTTGCTATAGATAATGATCTAAAGTACTGGTATCAGTCGATATCTGATAATAAAGTTAAAAATCTAGATTTCTTAAAACAAGAATTTGATCTAAGAGAAACTTGCTGGTTAGAGGTTCAAACCTTTAGACAACATCTCATTGATAGAATAGATCTAATGTCTATAACAGTTAAAGAATCTATTCCAACACTGATTGATTACTTGATATTAAATTTACAACATAAAGTTTCTGATAAAGGTAAACTTTCATACATACATAAAATTATCAGACAAGAAACTTTTTACAGTGTAGATACATACTGGAATTATTTCACTTCTATTAATGGGGACCCACCAAATCAACAAGATAAACAATACATATTGGAATCTGCCTATAGAACTACGTCTTCCATTGTCTGGAGACTTTATACATGGAAATTTTTACATAGATCTTTTTATACACCTTTGATGATGAATAAAATAAATAATAAAGATAATCTATGTAAGAGATGTAATGTAGAAATTAATGCTGACTGGGCTCATATGTTTTATGACTGTATAAAATTGAAAGAATACTGGAAGTCAGTTAATGAATTTTTGCAGGCTCTTTTACAGATAATTTCATTATTTCTAAATCTCTTATATTATTCAACACACCTGTACCTCAAAGTGTTAAAAAGGTTAAGCTTCCCTTGTTATGGTCTATTCTAGCAGTGGCTAGGAAAATAATAACCAGAAATTGGATTTCAGATACACCTCCTTCGTTCAATGAATTTAAAAATGTTATGAATATAGTGTGCCATATGGAAATAAACACAATTAGGTCAAGAACAACTAGAAAAACATCTTATTATATTGTATGGGATAATTTACAAAATTTGTTAAAAAAATCCTAATTTCAATAGCATGGTATTTTAGTTTAATTAATTGATCTGATTGTAGAGGATGTCTTTGTAAATACTTTAGTTGTTTTGTTGAATGTTATAATCATATCTATTTTTAATTACTTGTATAAAATTGTTATGATATTTTTCTTGTATGTTAAAACAATAAACCTGTTTTGAAAGAAAATGTATGAATGAATCTGTAACTACTCTTAGGAATGTTACTTACTTTGAAGGGGTCGCACATGATTTTGTAATTTACAGTTACTTTTAGAGAATTAAACAAAATATTTTTTAGAGTTTGAAATAACACAGTGGTTTATGCTATTTGCCAACACTTTGCTTGTCTTTGGTATAATTAATTGTACATATAAGGGAAGACCATTTTACATCTGGCACTAAATATCTGGTAAGTGCTCTGGGTTGTGTGGACGGTCCAATGTGCAGAGATGAGAAGTGAAAATGATGCTGAGCTATCTGTAATTGGAAATATTTTCTATTACACTGTCTCATTGGACTATGAAGACAGAAATATTACATTTCCAAGGCTTCTTTGTGAAAGGGAAGTCAGGTCTTCAGACTGACCACTGTGAACTAGAAACAGTCTGGAGAGTAAAACTCTGACTGCAAGATACCATCTCTACTGGGTTTATTAGCAAATGATTCATTAAATGTTATTTGAGATTTGTTGCACTTGGTGTGTGTGTGTGGGGGGGTGACTGTGGAACATGCTACCCTTGAAATTTCTGAATAACCTCTGCTGCAGAACCTCAATGAATTGTTTGTAAAACCCATTTTTCTATGTGCTTTTGATTTCCATGCCAAATAACTATCAAGGTTCCCCCTAAATGGATCAAACCCTGTCGCCACCCACTCTCTACACCAATAACCCTTTTTTCTCTTTTAATTTCTCCAAGTCTTTTGGGTTTCTAATATCATGATGGGAATGGGCCCCATTCCTAAGTCAAAGCAAGATTAAATATTAAAGTTCATGAATTTAGCATTGTTTCAGTCTTTGATGTTAGTCAGTAGTGCTCTTTGCAGTACCTGCAATGTGCCCGGTAATGACTCCTTCTGCAATTCATATGGAGTTACATGCATCAGTAACGTATCTAAGCATGATTGTAAATTCTTTTTTTATAAGACCCATTGCTCCTACTACTACTGGAACTGTCTGGGTATCTTTCTTCCATATTGCCCTTGTTTCTGCCTGCAAATCCTGGTATTTTATGTCTTTGTGCGTCTCTGTATATTTGACACTGTAGTCACTGAGTGTAGCAATTTCAATGATCAATGTGTCTTTTGTCTATTTTCATGGACTACTATATCTGTTTTTTTCACATCTATTTTTGAACTATTCATTATGGATATACCCATGTGATATAAACCATCATTTTCTATGATGTTTTGTGGCTCATGTCTCCAGTGTTTTTCAGCTACCTCATTATTATAACGTTTGCACAATCCCCAATGCAACAGTCTTGCCACAATATTATGTCTTTCAATCTACAGTCCTTCTGCCATTAGTATATCGCAACCAGCAACAAGATGTGTGATTGTTTCCAATTCTGTTTTATAAAACGTATATTTGTCCGTTTCTCCCACATGTTCAATGGACAATGTAAACTAATATGCATGTAGTCCACTATTTTGGGCTGCCAATATTAAACTTTTGTCTTTTGGTTTAAATTCGCCTCTCCTTAACCATTCTGCATTCAATCCTAATAAACATGAGGTTGTTCTAAGAGTTTTCTATACTTGCAACTGTATTTATGCATTTTCCACATTTTTTGCCTTCTCATGTGATCCTTATATTCTTTCTTTTGTTTTTTGGCACATTCAGTTGCTGTCCGATTTTTATCTACTTCTGGTTTGGTTTCCATTCCCACTTGACATGAATATGCTTCTGCTAAACTTAGAGTGAAGTCATCTTAGACTTCCACTCCTCATGTTTCAAAACTTTCACTATGGGTCTTGTGAGATCAGCAGATATGTATGCAGTCCCACAACTGCAGATCTATATGTGTAATCAATTTTGAGGAGGCCCATACTGCCTTCAGAAAGGGGAATATATAATATTGGTATGCACTGATTTTTATAAATCATTTGATAAGCATGAATCATCCTTCTTGTTTTTCTGACCAACCTATCCAACCCCTTTTGGGGCCAGTCAAGCATTCTAAAACTGTAAGCTAGGACATGAAGAACACATTACACACCTCTCAACCTCTAAGACAAAGAAATCTGGACAAAGCCGTATATAATGGGGGGAGAAAGGCCCAAAAATAGGGACAACTTTTAAATATTGCTCTTGCAAGCTTAGAAAGTTGATAGAATAACAGATTATGCATTACCATGAATTTTCTGATGAGTATGAAGTCTAACTCAAATGCCGGTCATTATTTTTTGACTAATTTTCAGTGATTTGCCAGAAAACCAACATTTTATGAGGAACAGACTAAAATATAAGGCAAAAATCTGGACATTCTGTGAAAATCTGTACAGTTGAGAGCTATGAGACATTGGTTTACAGTTGGACTTTGTTCCTAGATGTCAACGCTGTTTTCAGTATTAATTTTAGTTTTCTAAAATATTCCTTACCAAGTTTTATTCAGGTCTATAATATAAACTAGAAGCGTCAGCTCTACAAACACCTAAAAGACGACCTGTAAACAGCAAAAACTGAAAACCGTGAACGGCCACTTCCGTGAATTTTTTCACAGGAAAAAAATATGCTTGGCCGGCAGACAGACAAACTTTGCCCCCCCACCCCCCTAACTAAATATACCAACTCCAAGATCGCTCTGCATTGGAGAAAAGGGCAAATTCCCGATAATGACCAAGGACATTTTTCCCCTGTGAAAAAATTCACGGAAGTGGCCATTCGCGGTTTTCAGCTTTCGCTGTTTATGGGTCAACCATTAGGTGTTTGGAGAGCTGGTGTTTCAAGGTTCTAATATTGACATATTTTATTCACATTTGTTAATGTTTTATTGTTGATCCTCATCAATTCCCAAATATTTATACACTCCCTCTTGCTCAAGTTCTTTTATATTACATTCCTGTCCCAAACGGATGTTTTCTTGGTGCTGCAGCTTTCCTGCTTTAAAGGTTGCTTCTGCACATTTATCAAGACCAAATTACATTTTTATATCATCTGAAAAATTTGGACCACTTGCAGTTATGCTTTCAGTTCCTCATCTGATGAACTATATTATATTTTAAATCATCTACAAAAAGAAAATGAGAAGTCTTTACACTTTGTTGTTTTCTGGGAGTCAAATTGTAGCCATGACCTACTTTGTTAAGTGGACAGCTTATTGAGTTAAGCACAAGACAAAAGAGCAGCAGTGACAGTCACCCTGGAACATCCCCCTTTGAATTTTTATCCCTGAAATAATAATTTGTCTTTTATCATGGCTTAACTGCAGGGTGGTTTGTCACTGTTTCATGGTTGCTGTAATGTAATAGATCAGTGTACAGTATATCTTAGACATTTTTAAGAACTCTTTTGTCCATGAACGTGGGATACTGTCAAATGCTTTTCTGCAGTCTATCCATGCCATACATAGATTCTTCCCCTTTTTACAGTTCTCCATTATGACTTATACAGCAAATAACTTTCTTTTATTACCCTTTTGTTTTATTGTAATTATTGAGTTTTCTTCTATGACTATAAACTCTGTCAGCATCGATTCCAGTATATAGTTTATATGTCACTGGAAGGCAAGTTATTGGTCTACAGTTTTTAGGATAGCTGGCAGGTTCACTCTTAATTAGGAGTACTGTTTTTCCTGTTGTTAACCAGGTTGGTGTCTATTCAGGGTGCGCATATAAATAGTTCTTACTCATTGCTAAGTCTTCATGTAAAGATGTGAATACTTTTAGACAGAAGTTAGGTACTGCAACTGGGCTTGGGGTTTACCAGTTAGGAGCTTGTCTTAACTTTGTTTCAATCTGGCCATTACTTGCTCCCATTTCATATCCTGTACATATGCTGATCTTATTCTTTTACTTCTATCTGCTTAGCATCTTTGTTTTATTCCACACGTTCTTCATAGATATTTCTCCAAAATGCATCTATTTCTTCTTTTTTGGTGGTGTTTCTATTCCTTTTGCCTTTTTTCACAATTATATATAAAACATTTTTGGGTAATCAAATTGCTTATTTTGTACTTTTCCTTTTTATATACCTGTAAATCTTCTAAGTTTTTTTGCCTGTGCTGATATTTTTAGTTTATTTCTTGCGATAGTGCATGAAAGATCCTGATTTGTTCCGATACTGCACATTGCTTTTATTAAGTCTATCTTTCTGAGTATTTTTGTTGATCTGTTCTCTCATCTATACTCTTTTAATAGTGACACTGCTTCTCTTAATTGCTTTATAGTTTTCTCTATCCAATACTTATATGACAGCATTCGATTTATCCCCTTCCTTTCTCTTACTACCCCATGTTTTTGTGGTAAGACTTTATCTGTTATTAATTTAGTACACAGTAATATATCCCATTTACCTCTGTTACATCACATGAATCTCTATGGACAGTCCTAATTACTGTGTTCATTTCTTTTATCAAATTTCTAACTTTTTGGATTTTATTGTCTGTTGCCTATTTCCTTCATTAATCTTGATATATCTGCCCATTTCTATTAAACAAATTAAACTCTTCTCTTAGATCGTTTTCTTCTAAACTAAGGGTACATTCTTTGTTCTCCATTTCCTGCAGGAATTCTATAGAATGTTCCAGAGCATCTTCCTGTGCCACATGCTTTTCAGTTTCATCCTGTGTCATCTGTTGCTCTTTCATATGGGAGCTCACTGGCCTATCACTCCACAGCACTGACTGTGTCAGAGTTGCCACAATTTCCTGTTGCTTCTCTTGCTGTGCAATTTCAACTGAAAGTTTGTACTGGTTTCCTATGAAAGGCTCCAAAATATCTTCATATGGCAAATGATCAGATGTTTCCTGCTCCACTTGTTTCTCCTTAATATGTGGATCCATTGCTCTATTCTGCTGTGATGTTATCTGCGTTAGATTTTCTACACTAAATCCTTCACCTCGCAGGTAATCCATAACCTCAGTTTCTGTTTCTGTAACTTCTCCGTTACTACTCCTCATTTCTACTTTTCCTCTGTTTTCTTATTTTTTTGTATTGTAAAATTTTCCATGCCCAGATGCCTTTGCCTATATTTCTCTTCAAATATCTTCGGTGCTGCTCTTTTTGTACTGATTAGTTTTGCTTTCTCCTTTGCATAAATATTGCACCATATTAAATCTCTCTTTGTTTCCCATGCTTATATTTCTTCTTCAGATGTCTCCTGTTTCTCCTTACTTTGGGAACTTGTTTCACCATCCTGTGATGTAACCTGTGTTAGACATTATGGCTAAATCCTTCACTTTGCAAGTATTCCATAACTGCATCTTCTATTTTTTTAACTTCTACTTTACTAATCTTCTGTTCCACCTTCCCTCTTTGTGATCTTATTTTTTTTTATTGTGCATTTTTCAATATATGGATGCCTTTGCCTGTATTTTTCTTCAAATATCTTTGGATCTGCCTTTGTGTTGATCAATTTAGCTTTCTCCTTTGCATAAATATTGTACCATACCAGATCTCTCTTTCTTTTCATATCCATATTTCTTTTTTTATAGTTTTCAGAATTCTCTAGATTGTGTTCTTTACATATTCACACTTTCTCAGTAGCTTCTTTATCCAAATGGTCCAAATATTCTTGGTCTATATAATGTTTTTCATAAATCTGTTGTACTAATGAACACACATTTTTATTTGAAGTTTCTGACAGTTTTTCTTGTGGAAGTATTTTTCTTTCCTTTAATTACTCTTTAATCTTTTTGTAGATCTTCTGTCTGGAAATTCTGGGCTTCTTGCATAATAGTAACAATGCATCATTTCTTTCTTATCCTCAATAGTCTACTCTATCGTCTTTATGGCTCTTTCTGGCCTATCAGGTTTTGTGATTTTTGTTGACTGCTACTTCCTTCTGCAACGGGGGGGGGGGGCATCCTCCCCCAGGCCTGGCCTTGCCCCACTGTAGGAATGTTATTGTGTCTTGAGGATTCTGCACTGTCATATTTTCCATTCCTGGTACCAGTGTGCCTACCAGGACTGGGCACTTTTTTATCCTTGGTCTTGTGCACCCAGCTTTTTTATTTTTTAACCTACTTCTGTCCATGATATGCTACATAAAATACAATCTATATATCAGTGTTGTCTTGGTGAGATTTTGTAAAAAGCAGGGTCCAAGTCGTGAAGGTACTCACCAAGACTTGAGGATGAATTCAATTCTAGCAATACTACTGTCCTTTGCTTGCTGAACCCTCAGTATGGGAACTACAGTTGTCTGAGAGATTTCATACAGGCAGTCATAGGAGGCATAACTAGTACCCTTGCGGGCACCCTGGCAATAAAAGCATATGATGCATCACTAATCTAGCTACTCCGCTGGGTAGGGGATGAGTGAACTGCAATATCACAGTGACCAACCACCATACCTCATTTTGCAAAAAGTACAATCTTCTATGTATTCACAGTGGTGGCTAAATACCTGCTCCCTCCTCTAAGGAGTTATGGCCCTGGATCACTCCATTCCACTTCCTCCCCCAGCAGGGGTATGCCAATCCTCTTCATGCCAATTCCAACAGATACCCAAGGCCACTAATCAAGCTCTGTTCACTGGTGTCATAGTCAGGCTTCATCCTTCTATGCCAGTATAACTGGCTTAAAATGCATGTTTCAATGGTTATCACTTGTCACACAGGAAGGTGACTCAAACATACTTCCTAGGGAGTGAAAAAAGAACAGAGGACGTGGCAATCATTTTGAAGTTCTCCAGTTGTATTTGCCCTTTTAACTTCAAATTTTACTTTTTATCTCAAAACACAAATGTATCAAATAAAACAAGTAAATTCTAACAAATAATAGACAATTGGTAATTGGGATTAATGAATAAAACATAAAACCACTAGAATTAAAATGGAATATGTAAATATTATGATCTTCTCATCCTGTCAGATATTGTTTTAAAAGGTACTATATTCCACACGCGAGAGGTGAGGGGGCCTGAAATAAAAATGAGCAGAAACTAGATGTTTCAAGGCTCAGCAGTGGAACAACTAGCAGCCATGAGAAGCAGACTGCAAGACATGGGTGGGGTAGTATGCCACAACCAATGCCTTCAGGTAGGAGGGACCCAAGTCAAGAATGGAGATACAAACTAACACCATGACTTTATACATGATTGTATAATGGAGAGAGAGAGAAAGGCATAATATACTGGCAATGAAACACACCAGTTAGCAGCCTATTTGCAGAGTTCTTCACTATATGTAAACGATGAAGTTCCATGTTAGGAAGTCCAAAGTAGAAGGTACTGCAATAGTCCAGCCTAGAAGAGATCAAGGCATAAACCACCACCAACAGATCAGATTGAGATAAAAGGTGCTTACTATTTGACATGTTTTGGAAGTGGAAACAAGATGATTTATTTATTTTACTTATTTAAATTTGTTAACTGGGGTGGAGAACTGATCACAAATTACCAATTTCAGTCTCAGCCCAGGTGTAAGAAAGATGTACATTTCAGAAAACAGGCAATTGCATATAATTAACAACAAAACAGGACTGAAGAAAAACAGGATTTCAGTGATATACACCATTTACAGCAAGTTAAGTAATATATGCCGTCTGAAATGCAAGAGGATTAGAAAGGCACATATTCAGGTTAATTTAAGTGGTGAGAGAGATGCAAAAGAGATCCAAGTATAGTTTATGAAGATAGTGGGAGAAAGGAAGGAGACATTAGATAACACAGTTAGAAGAGAGGCAATGACACATAGTGTTTCTGGAGACAGCTGGGTTGAAATATTAGGTAGGATAAAACGTCACTGATTTTGGAGGGGATACATTCCCATACTATAGGCCCGAGTATGGAGAAACAGTGTAATGTAGGTGCAGTATGTCTTCTGAGGCTGTAGGGGGGTGTTAATCTAATTAGCTTGACTGCTAAGGGACATAAAGTTTGATTATTTAGTAATTTGAATAGTTGTGATCCTAAAAGAAGGCCAACTCTTGGTTTTACTGGAAGCCAATTTGCTCTTTCTAATTTTTTGCAGTGATGCTCATGTTTATGGAAGAGTGTGATGAATAAACATTTTAATGGTGACTGGATTGGTATGGAGTTTCTTTCTAATGCAGATGCACCAAGGAGAATGGCCATATCCCAATTGGGATAGAGCACTACTTCACAACAGCTAACATATGGCCCCTGGGTGTCAGACCAAAATTCAAAATATGACCCAGATTACACAGTTTATCAAGAAACTCAAGCTTGTTATGACCCCTTACATGCTGAAGTTGGAGATGGAAGGGCACATAAATCCTTCAAGGTAACATAGCCTGCCATGGCTTCAGTTCTGGAGATGATGAGTTTCAACCAATTATGTGTGAGCCAAGAATGTATGGCCTTTAAGCCATCAGCCTGGGAACAGACATTCAATATATCATCCTGCCAGGAGGACAGCCAAATCTGGGTGCGACTAAAGGTATGCTAAATATCTCTCCCCTTAACAGATCTCCTAACAGAGGTATATAAACTATGGGCAACAAAAGGTTTAAAGCAGTGTTCTGTGGCAGTCCACACTTTGGGAGGACAGCATAATGAGAAATTGATTCCAGAACAAACCTTTTATTATATGGTCAGACAGACATCATATAAACCACTTTAACACCACAGGGGAAAATATCACAAATAAGACTGTAAGCACTCTATCAAAATGCTATGACTGATAGTACCAAATGCTGCTGAGAGCTCTAGGATGACTAATATTAAGCATTACCACTGGTCTCTAGTCATAAGAATATCATTAACCACTGACACAAGAGCTGCCTCTGTATTATGGTGAGTGAGAAACCTAGGATGAACAGGATCAATGACCCCATTAACAAAGTGAGACTCAAGTTGATTGGATGACCTTCTCAATAACCTAGTGAATTTGACCTATAATTTACTTGCTTTCCTATATATACATTTTGCTGATGAAACTGCTAAGGAGTTCTTTCAAGTAACACTTTTTTTCAGTGAAAGTTTTTTGACAATGAAGCATAGGAGGTACTTAACACTGTGAAATAAAAACATTGTTCTGACTTCCATTTCTAAATAAACAGTATCATCATCAGCAGCTGTTTGACTAATTAAATCTTGTGTCATTGAAGCATGTAGTAATGCATATCTAAGGTCAACATCATTGTAAGTCTCTATTCTAAGCCATGCTAGTCTTCTCTAAACTAAACCTGACATGGCAACTCTTGTTATGGGATCTACAGCACTGAAAGTGAATGTAACTGAAAGTTCTTGTTAAGGGACCTACAATACCCCCCATGCAAATGTTACTGTAAGCTCTTGTTAGGGGATCTACAGTACCACATGCAAATTTTAGTGAGTGCTCTTGTAAAGGATCTACAGTATATCAAACAAATGTTAATGGCAGCTCTTGTTAAGGGATCTATAGTATCACATGCAAATGTTACTGAGTGAGATCTTGTTATGGGATCTACAGTACCATGTGAAAGTGTTACTTAGAGATCTTAAGAGATCTATAGAACCACGTGGAAGTGTTACTGAGTGATATTGTCAAGGGATCTACAGTATTACGTAAAAATGTTACTGACAGCTCTTTTTATAGTATCTCCAGTACCACATGTGAGTGTTACGGAGTGAGCTCTTGTTACAGAGTCTACAGTGCAACATGCAAGTGTTACTGAGAGAGCTGCAGTACCACATGCAAATGTTGCTGTGTCAGATCTTGTTATGGGAACTACAATACTATGTGCAACTATTATTGAGAGCTCTTGTTAAGGGATCTGTAGTACTACAT
The DNA here is from genome assembly GCF_019279795.1 of Protopterus annectens. Taxonomy (NCBI): domain Eukaryota; kingdom Metazoa; phylum Chordata; order Ceratodontiformes; family Protopteridae; genus Protopterus; species Protopterus annectens. The sequence goes on along the minus strand of NC_056739.1, from coordinate 398,659,015 downwards.
GCAAACTTTACTGAGTGAGCTTCAATTTTATCCACTGCACCATCTAACTTTATGGTGCTGCGGTAGCATTGTCGCCTCAGAGTAAGACGCTGTTTGGTTTGATTCTCAGCTAGAGCGTCTTCTGCGTGGAGACATGCGTGAATGGGCGCACCTTCGTTGAAGGGTGTGCGTCAGGGCTGGTAACTCTGCACGTAAAAATCAACTACCAATCATTAGCGGACCGGAGTTCCGCTGTGGCGACCCCCAACCGGGAAAAGCCGAAAGACGCAAACAAACCATCTAACTTCTTTATACAGTCACTGTTAGGAACAGATTGCAAATTCTGTTTAAAGCCAGAATTTGCTATGAAATGGAACACTGATGTGAAATGATGTGAACTAAATAATTTACTGTGGTACTATATGTGTATAATTTTCCTTGCCATATTTATCTAGTAACCTACAATTTTTATGTGGGGTAAACAAGCCAAGAGGTACAGCATTCCTACCGTGCTTAGATACTGAGAGAGATAGTATACGATCTGTATTGTGTTAGCTATTTAAATTCTGCCTAGCTAAAGGAGAGTCTTACAGCTTTTCAGCCTATTAGGGCTGTAGAATGTGAATCTGGGCACTGACTATTGGCTTTAAAACATCTTTAGAAGTCGATTAAAGTGGTTCACTGTCTACTCTGAATCAAGGACCATTTAACACTCTGAATCTATGAGCTTCTTATCGCTGTATCTTGTTTTTAGGGAAAGAGATATTCCCTATATTCCAAATTAAAAAAAATCTTCCATCAAGTTTAATCTTTCCATTAAGGAAAACTGACAGCAGTAATATCTATCTGAATTCTGATAACAAGGAGTGCTGTATTTGCATAAAAAATACATTTTCCTGTTCAACACATGAGCTATGAGAATGAGTTTTTCTTTCAACGTTCTTGTACTTTTTCAGGTACCTACAAAAGTTGATAACAATGGCACTCTATCCAAAGAATGATGCTGTACCAATGAAGATATAGACATGCACATTGTTTGAATCCAAGTTTCCTCTGTATAATTAAAATATTCACTTGCAAGGTTCTTGCAACTGCAGTGGATCCATACTGAATAAATTCTGCTGAACTGTTTGGCTATCTAACACTGAAGTCCCTGTATTTAATGAACTCAAAGGGAGCTCCAGATTTACTATGCTCTGCTACAGGTGATCATACAGATACCCATTTTCTAGTGTTATTTTAGTGCAGTACTGCACTATGTAGCAGATTCCCATTCTGCTAACATGTCTATCACTTTTTAAAACTATTTATCACATTTAAATGTAGCAAACCAGGTATTTAAAAACTGCAGCCAGCTGAATCATTTCATCACATCTTGGTTTTCATACACAGAATTAATTACAATCTTTCTCTAACATGATCAGGTAGTCTGAATATACTGCATAAAGTATGCTGTAGCAAATAAAAAAATCAGTACAAATGGAGTAGAAATAACATAAATAATGTGTTTTGTTTACTAAAAATGAAGTACTAACAGCCAGAATACAATCTCTATATGAACTGAATTGATAATATTGTGTGCTCTGCTTGGTAAAACCAACTGTCAAAACAACTGAGTTTTTTGCAAGACTTCACTGAGTAGTGTATTTCTTAACACACATTTGACATTTCTGTCAAATCTTGCATTAACAATTTGAGTAATGCAATTTACAGTAGCTTAATATGCATGCATGCTGTCCAAACACAATAGTAATCCTCAGGATATCAACTGAAACCAGCAGTTAATGGAGTCTCTTAGTTTCTAGGCCTTAAGGGCAAGCTGCTTTAAGGGTCAATTAAATACAAAAATGCAACCTCTCTCGCTGCCTTTCGTATGAATAGTAATTAGTATTTAACTGACATTAACTATAGAAATTACTGTTTTTAGAACATCAAAGCACTTACAAGTCATTATGAAATGGATTATTTTTTGTTCGTGAGTGTGTGTATATTCAAATTTGGTACCAAAGGTGATGGATTGTATTGGATATAATATGCTTTAGCTTCTCAACATCATTTAAGAGCCACATTATGCAGCAACTTGATGTAGAATTCCTACTGTAGTCACCACGAAGCAGCATTAATATTATTTGAAAATATTAAAGCAAGTGTGTCATTCACTAGGTCATAGTTTAAGTGGCATTATAATCGACTGCAAGCTGTGTGTCAGACCCTTCTGTTGAAACTGTGTCTAATTTCAGTTTTATACACCTATGAGCCTATGACACTGCTTGCATTTTCCAGCAGAATGCAAAAATAAAAGCAAACTGAGTTGAAAGTAGGCTTCACCACAAAAATGCTACAGACTCAAAATAAACTTCTAGGAAGCTGAGTGCAAACCTTGTGTGTGGTACATTCTATATCCTGGGTATATGTCATTCTCATTCATTTCATATTCAAGACCAGACCCCAAGACATACTGGCAGATGTAAGACTAATATTAAATAATTACATATTAAAGATGAAGCCACATATGGCCAGTATTTCTCAATAAGTAGTAACCAAAGTCATATATATATATATATATATATATATATATATATATATATATATATATATGTATACATATATATATATATATATATATATATATATATATATATATATATATATATATATATATATATATCTAGGACTATTGAATGAAAGTTCAATAGTCCGAATCCACAATTACCGAACACACTTTAACGAAAGTGCTTTTACCGAAAAAGTGCTTTCGTTAAAGTGCGTTAAAAAAAACAAAAAAAAAAAAAAAAAACAATAAATCTACTTTTATGCAGGGATGCAAGCCCCCAATGCACCCCCATGTGGGTGGCTGTGCCCCCCCCCCCTACTTTAATATTCTCACTCTGAGATTGCACTTCAGTGAGGAAAAGGGAATATTCTCTTATTCGCACCGCAGTAGATCTCCGCAACAGTCATTCCCCCACGACTCCCTGTAGCTGCAGGCATACTTCCGCGAAAGTGCTTTTACGGTAAAAAGCTTTTGCGGAAGTATGCAAGGCTGTTTGTGCTTCGGTGAAAAGTTCTTTTGGGGATCAGCACTGATCCCACATATACACATACATGCACACATATACATTGAACACTGCTGCAAAAAAAGATGATGTGGAGTGCGGGGGGAGGGCAATCTGGAAGATTGTGCACAAAATGTCAAAAATCCCTGCAAAACACACACAAAATCTCATATACACAGGTAGATGTCATATGACTATAATGGTAATATAAGCAAAGCAGATCATGCAGGCAATAACAATCTTTATGATTTGTGTGAGGTTTTCTTTATCTATTTCTCATAGATTTAGACATCTGCTTACCAGAGAGTTCTGTTCTCCGATCCAAACTGTTTATCAATCACTAGGACTTAGCACATCCGTTATGCAATATGCAAAAGATTTCTTACACTGGCCATATTCTATGTAACTCTAATTTCATCATGCCAGAATCAGCAAATATTTGGTCAAGTCTATTTTCCTTAGTGACTGAATACTTTGTTCAGCGAGAGAATATTTGCTCTTCCAATTACCATTCTTTACCTCTTGTGAGCTTCTTCATGGCTATTTTATGAGCAAATGTCAAAATATGCATCAGTGTCATCTGTTTCTTTAAATATAAAAGCAATGAGATATCCTAATTAATTTCAGCGGGGAAATGGAAACTATGATATCTGCCTAGAGTTTCTGTTTGAATTTATGGCTACTTGTGCAGCAAAATAAAATTCATGATTGGTTGTGGTTCAATGCATATGATTCAGTCCTCTTGATATAGAAGACCGTCACAAAGGCAAGTAAGCGTATAATAATATGTAAAGTATGGTCCTGTGACAGAGTGATTAACAAAACCCTACAATGTGGAAATAAACTGTTACACTCATTGTGATTACAATTTGAAATAATTAAGCAGGAATCATGACTATAATTACTTCTAGACTGAAAGAGAAACCATAAAACAAAAGTCCCAGTGTTGATTAAGACTAGTATATTGTACAGATTATTGACTATTTCAGAGCTCTGCGTGAGTGCTCTGATACACTGTGCAGTGCTGTGTAACACAAATTAGCTCCACAGCACTTCTAAATAAAGTACGTCTTCATCAATAACAGGAATGACTAAAGAAAAATGCCTGTTGCATGCCCTCCATATGCTCCATTATTTGACTACCAGACTGTGAGCTCAAAATTCAAACAGCAGCCTCAACACTAAAGTAATGCATTTCTTCAATTCATTCATGTCTCGAGTAGATCCACATCATCACTCCACTTCCTCACTTCCTTTTCTAAATGATCACTCCACGTCTCCCAAAAAGCTGTATGGCAACAATAAAACATGATTACATGCCTGGTGTCTATTTACACCTGCTTACCTCCATCATCACACTCCTCAGGGGCTTTTGCTTTCTTGGTCAGTCGTGGATCAAGCCAAGTGGTTGTTTTAGTGTTATGGCTAAACAGCAGGAGAAAATAACAGTGAGAACTGTATTGTAAATACAGACAATACATAAAATACACAGGGTAATTTCTGATCAGTAAATTGCAACTAACGTGGACTTAATATGCTTCAGACTATGTAATATATTATTCATACTTTAGTAACTTATTTACCAATTGTTACTAGAGGCACAGTAAGCTGTGCTCAGTATGCCATATGCCTCAGTATGACAGCAGACAGACTGATTTTAAATGATAAGGGGGGACCTAAACAAAAATTCAAAAACTTTCAGATTTTCTTCATGAGTAGAGGAATCATGCTGTTGGTTATATGTGACAGTACAAATTGTTAATGCATTTAGACATAATTTTCAGTGTGTCTGTTTGAGGAAGAGGATACAACAGATTTGTATTTATTCCAGTACAGTGCAGGACATAGGACCACAACAACCAGCAATTGCTTAATCTTCCAGTTAGTATTTTATTTAATATTTACAACAGTACATATAGAGTGCACATGAACCTCAACATCTATCAACCATTTAAGATGGCACATTTCCAAATCAGTTGTCTTTTTATTTGTTATCTCTGTGGGTAGACTGATCCACAGGCCTTCATCAACCAGAATTAAACACATATTGTCAAGCACAATTGCAGACAACACCATGCATATTCATTATGAGGGCACAATATATGTATAAAAAGGAGTACTCGATGCATGTTACTGCACTCCCTTATGTACTTTTTAAGACATGTTCAAAGTAGCAGTCATGGGTCTACTTTACTGGCTATCATATAAGTACACATCGGAGCCACAGTGTAGCACAGGTAATTAAATGGAAAGATTGCAAAACAAAACATCAATGGTAGTTAAAGATATGGAGGGATTGGACTAAAAGGGGAGGGAGGCTGGGCAATTGAGCCATTATGTACAGGAGGCACACGAAATAGGGGTATATTACAAGTGCATAAGAGTAAGAGTAAGAAAAGGGATTGTGAAGCAGATGAAACTAAAGAGGGATGGAGATTGTGACAAACTTACAGCTGCAGATACTGAGAACATACTGTACCTAGACATCAGGAAGTTTTACTTTACAAAGATGGTTGTTGATGTATGGAATGAGTTATGTGATCTAAGTGATGCCTTGATTAGGGCTAATGCCAGATGGAGGGAGAAAGGGAAGTAAGAATGAAGGGGCTGCAGCATGCTACTAATAGTAAAACAAAGGCAGACTAAGTAGGCCAAATGTGTCCATCAGGCAGTAATAAGCTTGCATGTACGCAACATGACAATTTATACATTCAGTGTGTTCCAATTCTATGATTCTGTGTTTGTGTCTGGATACTACTTCAGCACTGTCACTTATTTAGATAATAAATTATTTGGTTTACAGTGTGAAGATGCTAAGAATAAAGCACAGACAAGACAAAGCTGAAACCCCGTCTAGTGGCATCATTTGCTTCATTAACTGCACAAATGGCAAGGCAAATTAGCAGTCTTACAATACTGCTGTTTTGTCATCACCAATAGTGGCTGAACTGGAAGTAATAAGATAGATATTCTTTGAGGTATTTACTCTTAGGTAAGGGAACTAGCAGCCTTCTGAAGGCAAGTAATAACAGTAACAGAGTTAATCACCCTGTGTTGTTAAGACTAATGTAATGAAATCTATTTAATAATAATAGCATTGCAGATACAAAAAAAATCAAAATGTGCAGAGCTGATGTCAAGATCATGCTTGTTCTGTGCAAGAAATACTTCAGTGCACTGCATCTCAGGTCTACAAAGAACAGTTAGCAACATGGAGTCTTTATGAAAGGTAAATGCAGCAAAACAAAACTCATATTAATGAAGCATACTGACAAAAATAATCTAAAATTCATTATGCACTTCATGGTATTTTTGTCTGGCTTTTTGAATTGCTGTATTTATACAGGTGTTATCTTACCTGCACATACTCAAATAATTTATGTCAGCCCAGTGCTGCATGTAAGCTTGCAATGAAGACTCTATACATTGGTTTGTTTAGCAGCCCAGGTGCAGGAAGGCAAATTAGTGAAAGGGAGAGTTGAGGATTAGATGCCATACTGTCTGGCAGTCATTACTGGAGGACAAGGGTAATGCAGTGTCCAGTGGATCACATGCTTTTTTCCTGCACTGATATTAATGTCCAACATATAGTAAAGAAAAGGGGAAGATTAGCAGATAAGTCATAAATAAGAAGTCTCGACTCTGCAGTAATTGTCTCAGAAATTCTACCAAGCAGTCATCACTTCAAGAGTGAATAAACAGGGTAGTTGATAGCATACAGATTCCCGAGGCTTGAAGTTGGGTAGGGGACAAAGTAAAACAATAAAGAATAATGCATGATTCAGAAATTGTACAAATTATGATCAGAACACTTTTCCATACTAGTAGCTTAGCTTCTAAATTATGCAAAGCCATCTTCAGGAAGTATTAATCAGTGCTGTGAAACATCCTGCATCAAGATGCAAACTTTGACTTAATATACAAATACTGAGCCTTTCCAGCTCCATGGCATAGAGTGATGGAGTCCTGACTGCAACTCAGATGACCAGTTTTCAAACAGAAGTTACAACAGTGGACAAAACATGCAGGAGGATGGGAATAACTGACTTTTTTTTGGTTCACCCCATCCAGGGGAGAGGGACTTGAGTTTCTCTTCACAACTGGGCACCTTATATTGGAAGTGGGTACATATAACCCAGTCAAGAAGCAGGCTGCCATTTCACTGATAGTTGGGAGAGATGGAATAGGCATGTTATCATTAGCAGTGATGCATGTCACATCATAAATATGCCCTGGAAATGTTTTCTCCATCCCATATAACCAATAAAACAACTCTCCCTGTATATTTGATGCCTGCCTTCCAATCTTGTCATTGAATATGGACAAGTGGTACAAGAAAGATGATGTCACAAGATACCATGCGAGACACCCTATCTGAAAAATGGGAAAAATAATCAACAAGAATGGGAACAGGAATAGGTAGGAGGCGTTTGCAGTACGGTTCACGCAGGTACAGTGGCTTTTCAGCAGTGAATGGGATATGGGGGTAAACTTGATTTAATATACAAATACTGAGCCTCAAATACTCAGTAATATTGCTGCACTATTATAATCAATTTCCCTCTAGTAGGCATGAAAAAATATGTACTTACTGCAACTTTATAACTACTATGAATTACTTAACACTGACAAATTTATTGCTGCCTCATTACTTGTCCACACTGACCCACCATCCAACATGCCCTAGGCATTGCACAGCAAAAACAATAATAAACTCAATCAATAGGCAAATAATTAAATCACTGTTTTAGGAGGGGCACAATCTCCCCTGTACCTCCCAATGTGTGACCTTTGCCACTGTCCAACTCCCAGGAGTACTAAACATACTAATTCTGAAATTGCTCTAATTTAGGAATAGATTCCTTTTACTCAGGCAATGTAACTTTATACTATGTATATTTATTTAAACAGAGGTGTAAGAGGCAAAGTTCCCTCACTGTAGTGTAGACCTCATGCAAAACAAATTCACAAATGGCTCTGAATTTTTTTACTCAACAAATTAAAGTTGGCCAGTAGGATAGTCTGAACAGACCAGATTGTGGTGATAAGCTCATCAACTATACATAACATAGACCTGTAACTACTGTCTAATACCACCCTTCCTTTGGCCTTTCACTTCATGTACTGTAGTATTGGTCAGTTTTCATACCACTATCTGAGCCATCTATAAAAACAATATTTTCATGAACCTTGCAGTATTCTTAGAATTTATACTTATCTGATATAATTAGATGAAACAAACTCCACCTTCTCATATATTCACAATCACTTACTAGTGTTGATGAAATACAGCACAGTTTCAAAATATAAGCACTTTTGTGCACTAGTCAAGTACTATGCTTTTGTTACATTTTAATTTAAATATTGAAACTATCTGCCATACTGGGTAGGCTAACAATGCAGAAAAAAAAAAAAAAGAAGAAGAGACATATCATTCAAGGAAAAGTGTTACAGTAAATATACACAGATTTCCAGGGAGTAACTTAGACCAAATAAGCTTTATTTACACCTGTACAGTTCCAAAATGTCTCTTAATACAATCAGCAAAGGTCAAGGTTGCTGCTCATCTTGACCTTTGCAGACCACAGGAAACAACCGTCTAGCACCATATAATTCGGCTTAAAAATGAACCACTCTACTTCTGCATTAATTTCCTAGGATGCTGTGTATCATTGCATCTGTAAAATTCTGTACTTAATATTTTATTCTGTATGATGAGTGTTCTTTGTTGTAACCTTTTTCTGAAAAAAATCTGCTAGGATACTTTTTTAAAAATGCTATTTAAAAACCTCATGGCCCTTTCTGCTACAGTGCTTGCAACATTTTAAGTGGCAGCAGACACTTGATAATGCCCCAGCATGCTTTGGCAGACACGAAGAGTTGGTCTTGGGGATAATGAAAGGATCTGGCAGCAGGTAAGGCCAACTCTTAGAGAATAAACACTCAGGATAACAACAAACGTGGTGATAGGCTTGACAAATTGGCACTGGCAGCAGTCAGTAGGTAGTGGGGAGTAAGTGTTTATCACTGTACATCTCACCACCTACATGTTTTGAACAAGATACCCTCCTTGTAATATACAGTGAATCACTTCCCGTACAACCTCAATCCCCAGTGGGCAGTAACTGTAGTCTGAGAAGGGAAGGAGGTATCTAATTTTTAAACACTGGTCAGGAATGTAGGAAGGTAAAACAGATGGGGCAGTCAAAATATTCAAGCTGAGGTACACTCCAATGTCCAAATGAAGATAAATGTATATTTACATTACAGAACTATTAAGCCAACAACAAGCTTAACTGATCTTGTACACTTGCAGGAAATATGAACATACATTGCCAAGGCTTTGTTTTTACTCCTAATTATAAAATGCCTTTTTTTAAAGATATACCAAATGAAGATGCCCCAGAGATTTACTATGAAATGTACAGAGTAAAGCAACCTGTATAGCAAAAATGTTTTGAGTTATTGTGTGAAAAATATTAGATGTGTATTAATTAGGCACATCCCATTTCATCGTGCATCCTCCTCAGATTCCTACTACATGAAAAAAAAAAAAAAACAGCATGCTGACTGACCCTGTTTTTCTCAAAAACCCTGAGGAATGTAACCTGACTTTAATATCATCCAAACAGATCCCAGAAAACACTAACTAGGGGGAAAATGGGCACAGTCGACAATGCACAAAATAATAAAACAAGCTGTTCCTCCATGCAAAACCTCACCTATACCTACATGAGGGAGGATAAGTGACCCCATATCTCCTGCTATTTATAGACGGATTGTTCCACAGTCTCCCAACCACTGAGGAAGTGGAACAACCAGTACCCTGTAAAACCCATGTGTCAGGATGGCAAAGAGATGAAACACCAAAAATTATGGGAGAAAATGACAAAGTGGAAATTGATGCAATTGGCATCAATGAAATGGGGTGCTCCCGATCAATCTACTAAAAATTACTGGATTTTGAGTTTGTTTAAAAGGAGGAATAAATTTTCAAAGTTAGCTCAATATAATACAAAAGTGTGGTGGATATGTTTTCTTGAAGGTCCAGATCCTTGTTTTTCGTTCCCAAATCCTTTTATTTCTGGAAGCAATCATCTAGTTTTTCAGACAAAAAGTGCTGTATCTGTATTTATAAAGCATTTTTCCTGTGGATATTCTGCTCAACTTGGCATTAAGGCTCATTAGATTAAGACCATGAGCTGCAAATTACTTTTAGTTTATTGATCTGTTTGATTTTCATAATCTCCACAGGCATACTCTGTGCGTCTCTGATCCAGTTACTTAGCAAGATCAACATTCCCAGGTCAACTGACAAAGGGGCATTTGTGTCTAGTGGAACCTAACAGGTTAATAAAACATTTCTTCATTTTAGAAGATGTGTGAACTAGGAATCCTGCTGTATAAATATCACTTGCTTGAATCTCATATCACTCAAGTAAATGCAAAAAACACAGTTTGACCAACAGCACAGCAGAAAGAAAAATACCATTCAAGATGCAGCAAGTCTTGAATTTGAAGGAGGGGAGTGTAAAAGATGGCATTCCACAATGTAAAACAGGTACATATACCTTCATTCGAGAATACTTTCCTGGAAAAAAGAAGCTATGTGCTCACCATAACGTTCCATCTGTATGTCCATTTTTATTGTTCTTCAAGCTGTGGGGGTTTGGTTCCGATCCTCAGAACCAACCCCGCTGCCACAATAGCTTGTGGGAACCAAAAACTCTCGAGCTCATCCCTTACCTACAATGCACCTATCCCAATTACCTCAGATTGAGTTTGCTGACAGAAAAAGACAAAGGCTTTCATGGCAACAAGATCTGCAACTGCAAAATATACCAAAAAAGTAATGATCTATTTATCACTCGTTCTACTAGAAGTCAAGGTTAGGGGGTTGCGTAAGAATGAAAATGGACAACACAGATGGAATGTTATGGCGAGTACATAACTTCTTTATCTGATATTGTCAATTTACATTCTATCCTGAACCTGTGGGACAGAGTCCCCAGCTACTTTACATCCTGGGTGGACTTGGAAGGATGCTCCTAAGCGCCATTGAAGCCAAATGATGCTCTACTCCTGGAGACCAGATCCAGTTTGTAATGAGTTATAAAGGTAAGGGGAGTAGCCCAAGTTGCCACTGCACAGATATCATCCATGAAAGCTCTAGACAGGAATACAGCTAACTTTACTATGGTCCTGGGTTGACTGTGCTCACAAGGGTTTTGTCAAGGAAATGCCCAACTTGGTACAGATGAATGAGATACAATTAGTGAGTCATCTGGCTAAAGTTATTTTGTTCACACGTTTTCCCAGTCTGGTATGTGAAGATGAAACAAATAAATGGTCCAACTTCCTGAAATCTTTTGTTCTGTGAAGACAGAATCTTAACGTTCTGTAAACATCATACATATGTAAGCAATATTCATCTTTGTTAGAGAACTTGGGGAAGAACACTGTCAGGTTAATACATTCATTGATATTGGTCTCTGAAACCACCTTAGGCATTGGAGAGTGGTTGGTTTTGGACGAGACTATGTGAAAAATTAAGTTGGTGGTTTAGAAGACAAAGCTAGAATCTCTGAAATCCTTCTTGCAGAAGTTACTGCCACCAAGAAAATAGTTTTCCAAGACAGGAATTTAATATTACAATCATTAGCTGGTTCAAAGGGAGATTGAGTGATTGCTTGCAACACCAAATTCAGGTCACAAGGAGGAGTAGGATCTTAAAAGAAGAGTACCTCTCAAAAGGACTTTACAAAGCTCGTGAGAAGCAACTGAGGAGCCTTGAAAGCCAATGGGAAAATTGGATATAGTTGCTAACCATACCCTTATCGTGGAAGCCGAAGCCACTTCATTGAACAGCGAAGCCAAAAACTGTAGAATATCATGAATCAGAACCAAAAAAGGTTCAATGTTATTCTGGAGTGCCCAGTGTGCAAATCTCTTCCATTTTCTACAGTAAAGCTTTTGTATGGAAGGTTTACGAGACGATAACAGTGTGTCAGACAGGTGAGGAGAGCATAGGCTGTCTGGCTACTAATGAAATTGGAGAAACCAAGCTGTCAGCTTTAGATTTGGAATGTCTGGATGAACCCATGCCTGTTGGGTGAGACAGGAGATCTGGAGTTAGATCCAGAATCCATGCCTGTCGAATTAGGTGAGGTCAAAGGAAGGGGAACCAAATCTGTTGAGGGCAATGAGGATAACTGCTCTTCAACCTCATTGCATTCTGTAGGAACTTAGGAATTAATGAAATTAGTAAAAGGCATACAAGGAGACTGGGGCCCAATTGTGAAGAACAGCATTGCTTGGTAACTCCCCCTCTGGGGGGATCAGGGCAAAAATTTGCTGCATTTGTTGTTTAGGGGAGAAGCAAACAGGCTGTAGCACGGCTGACCCCATCTTCTGAACTTCCTTTCTCACACTTTCTGATTGAGAGACCACTCGTGAGGTAAAAGTATGCACCTGCTCAATTTGTCTGCTATCACACTGGACTTCCCTGGAATGTGCATTGCTATGAGAAAATGGTTGGATGAGATCGCCCACTGCCACACTCAGAGCTTCTCAATACAATGGGTAGGATCTGGTTCCTCCTAGTTTGCTGATGTACCAAACTACGGACATGTTGTCCGTTTGAATTGCAATTGTTCCCAAGGGAAGAGCATCCTGGAAAGCCTGCAACTCTAAAAGTACTGCACTCATCTCAAGGACACTGACTTTCAAATTGGCCTCTACTGGGGAACAAGTGCCTTGGACCATCCTTCTCCGATAATGCCCCCCACCCTAACTGGGAAGTGTCCATTGTTACTGTGGCCTTGGGCTGAGGGGGAATTGAAAGGCTGACCCTGTAAAATCTGATCCAACTAAATCCACCACGTGAAATCTCTTTTACATACACTGGTGATTATAACTGGTGTTGACATCGGTTGTTAAAAGATGGACCATTGTGTTGCAAGCAGCCATTGTAAAATTCTCATGTGAAATCTGTCCAAGGGAACAATTGTTACAGATGCTGCCATGGACCCCAGTGCCTGAAGAACTAATCTTGCTGGTAATTTGTTGCTGTTGATTCTCCTGACTTGAAATCGGAATGTCTCCAGTCTTTGTGTGGGAAGGGAGGCAACTGCAACCTTTGTGTTTAAAGGAGCCCCAATGAAATCCAGTGTTTTTGTTGGTTTGAGGTGAGATTTTTGGCAATTTATGGTTATATCCAGGAAACAGCATGTTTGGAGAACTTTTTCTCTTGCTTCTAGCAGTCGATGTCTGGTCGTGCAGGTGATCAGCCAGTCATCCAAATATGGAAACCTTGCAGTCTCAAGTGAGCTGCTACTACTGCCATGCACTTGGTGAAAACCCTGGGAACTGTGGTGAGGCCAAACATCAGTACTCTGAATTGGTAGTGACTGGCTCCCAGCCATAAGAGCAAGAACCTTCTGGATTGTCTGTGTATCTTTACATGGTAGTACACATCCTAAAGATTTATCAAGCAAATCCAGTCATCCTGTTCCAAAAAAGAATGGACTGAACTGTGACCATCTGGAAAGTGGTTCACTGAACTGACTTGTTAGATTGCTGAAATCCAAAATCAGTATCCAGTCTCCTGTCTTTTTGGCACTAAAATGAACCTGAGTAAATTCTGGATTTTCTCTGGTCTGGTGTGACCTTTTGGATGACTCTTTTCTCACAGCTTTTGTATTTGTAGTGCTGCTTGTTCCCTTTGATTGGTTGGAACATCTGGGAATTTTTTGCAAGTGGATGGAGAAAGGGAAAACGGCATAATATAACCTCTGGATACCTCTGCACCCACCTATTGAAAGTTATTTGTAGCCAGCCTCTCTGATGCAGGGACCAGCAACCCCTGACTGTTTCCAAAGGAGAACAATCAGACCTCCTTTCAGGAGTGCTGAAAGGGTTTACCAAAGAAGGAATCTCTATACCCTTGGTTTTGCGGGCCCCCTCTGCCATGAGGGCAGCATCTCCCATTACAGTTCCCCCTGGGGGAACCACCACCAAGTGTGTCTTGAAAAGACCCTTATGATTTTCTGAACCACATTTTCCCACCACTGCATTGATTCCTGGAAAAGGATCTTTGTGGAGTGGAAAAACATACAGCCACAGCAAAAAGGGTTTTCCAATGTTTCTCACACCTGGTCAATGAGACTTTAACTTTAGGGCCAAACAAGGACATGCCATCAAAAACAGTACTGATGAACAAAGACTTAAAGGGCTCTGCAAAGTCACATAAGTGCATCCAAGTATGTCTCCTTATGGCAATGCCTGAACCTGCTTCTCTCGTTGTTCCTTTGGCTACATGCGAAATGAGCCTCATGGAAGAATTAGAAATGGAATTTAGGGTGGCCAACTGAGAGATACATTCCCCAACCTCTTCAGAAATGGCTTTTGAGAGGGTTATCTGAAAGTTCTTTAATCAAATTCCTCTGTAGTCTGGTGAAATGTGCCAGGTAGTTCAAGGACCATAAGGCAAAGGTTGTTGCCACAAACTTGCTTCCCAGAGCTATCCATCTTTCAAGACTCCTTTTTTGGAGGATGGATAGAGGAGCTTTCCTCTGCTAGTTCCTTTTTTGTGGCTGTCACTATGACCATGGCATCCAGAGGCAAACCTTTTGTCCAGAATGACTTATTGTTGGGAGTAGTGATAATTTTGTCCAGTCTCCAGGGAATCGCCTCAGTGGAATCAGAGGCATTCCATGCCCACCAAGAGCTCAACTCAATGAGCTTATCGGCGGGTGGAGTTACCCAGGAAGTAGACTGATGGGCACAAAAGGCCTGCAGGTACACAGATTCCTCAGATGAAGGATTGGTACACTTCCAATCACCTCTCTGCTTAAGGATTTCTAGGACATCTGCAAATGAGACATTAGGAGGTGACTTGGGGATCCTTCACACTGATCAAAATCCATGTCTTCTGTGATAGCTTCTTCTGGTGAATCCAAGTCTTTCCTCTTGCACTTCATCTTCTTCCTAGGGACCTCCTCAGTGGGGTGGTCTGGGGAGGTATATGAAGAACAGGAGGCACCCAAGATGTGACAGTGCTGGCTGTTCTGAGAGGGAAGGAATCAAATGACTGACTGATGCAGACATGGCTCTATCCATAACCTCGAAAGGAGATCCACCCAGAAAAGGAAAGGGCCCAGGAACCAAGAGGGTGGACCTCAGAGCCACAGTCCCTCCCTGCCCAGATGAGATCTCTCCAGAGGCAGAAGCCGGAGCTGAGTTGAACTATGCCAAAGCCCTGAGGTGCAGAGATGGCTCTGAAAAAATAGGAGTCGACTCCATCCCCTTGGAACTGACAGAATAGATATGGTTCCTAGAGGTCTTTGGTTCTGACTGAACCTAAGAACTCAGAGCAATTGTGAGATCTGGAGGTAAGGATGGCTTTGGATCCAACACAGTTGGTACCAGATAGCTCAGAACCATGGTCTCTGAAGCTTCCAGTGAAGTTAGAGGAGGAATTAAAGGAGGAGTAGTTAAGACTGCAGTCCCTGACCTGTGGGGGGAAGAACGCAAATGTTCCCTGTCACACCTTGCGCCCAGAGAATTTTCCTCCGCAATCTCTCCACATCGTCTTCAGTAAGACTTCTCGAATGGGGGGGGGGGGGCATGACAGAGATCTGGGTCTTTCCAAGAAGGGAGAAGGAAGTCTGTCTGGAAATGTGTCTATTGTTGAATATTGAGTCCTAGGTATGAAAAAGGTAGTGGAAGACAAATCTTATATGAGGCAACGGTTCTGAAGAACCTAGCACCAAAACATACCTTTTTTCTTGAACTATTGGAGCCAAAGACAAGGTCGGATTCAAAGATTTACTGGTAATACTTTCTGGTTCTAATAATTCTGTTGGAGCTGAATGTTTGGACAATTCAAGAAGACAGAACTGAAACCCCTGCCGTCTTCAAGCTCGAACCAATGGAGAAGTCAGAGTAGAAGAACTTCTCTTCTTTGCCTTCTCTGAGACCTTAGAGGAGGAAGAAGAGGCAAGACTAGAAACATCAGATTTATCTTTATGTTTTCCTTTAGATAAAGACGTCGTTCCAGATATAGCCTCCCCAAAAGAGGAGGGAAGAAGTCCTTTAAGTATCAATTTGTTTTTTCTCTCTACAAGAGCTTGATGGCTGAAAGAGTGGTGTAGGAGTCCTCTTGAAGATGGAGGAGACCCAAACAATATACACATAGAGAATGTGCCTTGGAATAAGGAATTTTGTGACCACATTTCTCACAGTGCATAAAGCCCACGGCACCTTTTTCTTTATCCGCCATTTGAAGTGGCAACAATGCACACACACACACACACACACACACACACACACTTGCGCATTCTCAACATGTTTTAAAGAGGCAGAGACAGACAAACTGGGTTTTTTTTTTTTTTTTTTTTTTGAAAAGGGGAGTCTCAACAATGATATTTCAAGGCTACACAAAGTGTAGAGAAGATGGGAAGTGAAAGAAATATCAACAATGCTATTCTATAAAGCTAAACAAAAGTATAGAAAAAACGAAAAAATATGTTTAGAAGGGGAGATACTAGCAATAGTATCAAAGAGTACCAACTTCTGGTAGGGTAAGGTTTAAGAAGACAATAAGGAAAATTAAGGCTTATAATGGAAGGAAAAAGAAATAAATCACTTATTTGGCTAGAGAGAATATGGCAATACGTCTGACTCACAAAGTGGCAAATGAGATCCGAGCTAATTGGGACAGGTGCTTTGTGGGTAAGGAATGAGCTTGAGACGTTTTTGTTCCCGTGAGCTATTGTAGCAGCAAAGTCAGTTCCGAGGATCGGAACCAAACCCACAGGTTGAGGATAGAATGAAAATTGACATTAGACCAATATTTCAGGGCAATAAAATCAGAGAATTATAAGGTAGAGAACCTCACACACTTAAAATATTCTGTTGTTGTATACATTCATGCTGTAGCTGATGTCAAACACTTAATTTATATTATTTCTCCTTTGCACTTACTAACACAGTATACTCTTTTTCTTTAGAGTGAAGGAAACATTCTGTCAAAAAGGGGACAAACTACAAGCTGCTGTCACCAAGCAAATTCTGCTTTCAACCAAGACAAAAATAATGATTAAAAAGGAACTTTTGTACCAGAATGGACATAGAGATTAGGCCACATGTAACAGCTTTTTTTTCCATTGGGGAATTTCCTTTATTCAATATGAAGTTAACAGATTAAAATAAATTATGCCCTTAATGGAAAAAAAATTAACTATTCAGTACAGAATTACAGCATCTTTATGTAGTTTGACTTAAATAAACTGACAAACTTTTTTGTACAGCATGAACAAAGAACTTTGTGTATTGTAACTCTAAGGCTGGATTGTCTATTGCCAGGACTAAACATTATTACCAGATTGATTGATCAATGAATGCATGTTTCATTCCTACAGCAAGTGTTTTTCTGTACAGTGAAAGTGTTAGGGTATATTCACTAAACCAGAACATCTGCATCCAAACTGAAGCTTTCTCTTGAATTCAATTCTGGTAATATTTATTAATTTGATTTTGCTACCTGTCCTGCCATTTAGGAGGAGGAGGAGGAGTACGAGTCCACTGAATACATACACACACACACACACACACACACACACACACACTTTTTTTACATATTGCAATTTAACTCTGTCAAGAGCCTCTCTGTTGGGTGTTCTCTTACATCTCAACTGTACAGATTTTCACAGAATGCCCAGATTTTTGCCTTATATTTTTGGGCTGTTCCTCATAATTTTTTTTTTTTTTGACAAATCACTGAGACAATCTAAGGACTAAAGTTATTAAATAATGACATGCATTTGACTTCATATCCTTCGGAAAAATTATTATAACACAAATTCTGTTATTGTAGAAACTTTCTAAGTTTATATGAGCAATATTTAAAATGTGTCCCTAGTTTTGGGGCTCTGTCCCCCCATTATGACAGGCTCTGTCCAGATTTCTTGGTTGAGAAGTATGCCTGCTCTTCTTTCATTAGACTGTATGCACTATTAATGACCTGATGTGTCTGAAGTTTGACAAATGAGTTTAAACATTCCGGAAAGCAATTTTGTAAGAAAGCTTACATTATGCCCAATTTCCTCAACATTGTGCACATCAACTTTCTTAAACACTTTGATTATCTTCATGTGACCTCTGACACAGACTCTGTCCATTTTTACTGCTCTCCCCTACAAAGTTTTTATACTATTACAGACATATGGCCATATGCTATATATAACTATATATCAATTACTGGATATGAAACCTTTTCACACTTGGGTATTCAGCTGACCGTTACTTTCTAAGTTCTCGCTCTACGGGTAGCATTATGCTAAAAATATTATGCAAAAAAGTATGAATTGGTACTAAGTGACTGTAGCATAAATGCCACTGATATAGATATTTCATAAGAAGGCAAATGAAGTTCAGACCACCTTAAAAGAGATCCTTAGAAAAAGGATGCAATTTTCTAACAATTCCAAAATGAATTACTGTTTTCCCTTTTTTAAGCAGAGATAAAGAAATTGAGATCCTTCTTGATTTTTAATGTTTCTGGTGCCAACAAAACAATTACTAGAAAATGGAAACTGAAATCTAAACCAACTATAATTGAAGTATGGAATAATGTACAGGAGATAAAAGAATGTAAGGTGGGATCTATAGAAAAGGGAAGGGGCAAATTATATAGAAATAAATGGAATTTATGGGAACAGTGCATACAGAATAATGTTCAGGAGGAAGAGTGAGGTTTAAGAGAAGGCAAAAACTAAGCAATTTAAGTAACGTAGGAAAAACAAAACATACATGTATACTGCATAAAAATGTGTTCGTTCTTTTATCTTATATTAATATATGTGTACCTATGTCACAGTCTGACATGGGATTTATTAAAGATGTTTAAAAAAAATGCATCTTAATGAGCCTAGTGTCCTTGCTACATAAAAACCTGACCTGTCTCAGAATATCAGGGTCCCTATTAATTATTCGAACTTTGAAAAGTTTGAGTGTCATATGGTCGACACCATATGATCAAACTTTGAAAAGTTCAAAGACTAAAAGCAATGGCTCCATATGGTGCAGAATGGGAAAATTTCCCTTTTCTGCACTGAAGTGCGATCTCGGAGTTGGCATATTTAAGTAGGGGGTGTGGGAGGTGCAGCCCCCTGCTCAGAGCATTCAGGTAAGTTTTTTTGTTTTCATTTTTTATTATATTTTCGAAGTTTCAAACTTCGCTCATATGTTGTCGAACATATGAGGTTCGAAGTTTTGAAACTTCGAATATATAATATAGACCTGAATATCAATGAATGGATCAAATTCTGATAAAGGACATTTTGGAAATAATTGTTTTTATATTTTTTTTCTCAGAGAAACCATGCTATCATAAAATCATACAGATCATTTGTTTAACCAAAAAATTCTTAAGTTCAGCCACAAAATACATTTTTAACAAGGAAAATTAGCTTAACAAAACATGTTTGAGGAAGCACCTTCAAGAGGAGGTAAAGTTATTCATTCTAATATGAAACTACTGAGCAGGGAACAGCGAGAACTTAAAGCGCATCAGATGAAAGATTTTGTGTATAAAAGGTTCTGGAAAAAAAAAAACAGGAAAAAGTTGGCTGAGTAAAAATGCTTTTATTATTAGCTGAACCTTGATAATACAAAACGCAGGACAAAAGTAATCCAGCAGAACACAGGAAGAACATGACATTGTGAAAGAGAACATGAAGCAGTCTGAGTAGCGCTTCCAATTACTGTAGTAAGTGTAACAGTCTATATGAGTTAGACCAAAATCTGAAATACTTCCAGGACCAGGCAATTGACCAGCACTGTTTCTGGTTTTCTTAAGTTTCATATGCTGAAATCTGGTAAATTCTGAATTACAATGTACAGGGGATGCAGGATGGAGACAAAGCCTCCCAAAGGAAAACTATAAAGAGTTCTGTTTGGTTAGGTAGATTCAACCAAACTATCTATGATGAACTGATTATTTAAGAAGCCACTTATACCCAAAATAATTATTACACATACACTGCTGCTGCTGCTGAGCTGCTTTTTGCACTCCGTAAGCTTGGAAAGGAAGTCCTAGAGATTCACCTGTAACTGGAAAAGCAGGAGTCACACATAAACCCAATGGCATCTGAAATCACTATGCTGAAAACTATGCTGAAAACCTAAGAGTTGAATTCAAAGACTATGCCAAAAGAAGAAACATTACAAGGCAGACCTATAAGAACTTCAAGAACATCTGAATACCTTAGCTGCTGTTGTGCTAACCGGCAGGGAGAGAAAATTTTTCCTGCGTGACTTGCAGGGAAAAAAAATTTGCTGAATATGAGATAATGGAGGAATGGCTTACAGGAGACTATCCTACTACATGGATACAAAATCATATGGCTGGGTGACCTTGCAAGTATGGAATCACAGCAAAGAATAATAAATTATTATCAAAGGAGAGGATGGCAAACAATCTGAGCAATGTTTGACACCTACCCCTCAACTTTTTGAAGATTCTGGCAGTCATCTGGGTATACAACAGCTTTTTGGAGGCAGTCAGCAAGGACTGACAGAAAAAATTGTGTTAATATTTTCAAAAGTCCAGAAGTTGTAATTATTATTAATCTTCTAGAAGTATAAATTCGACAACATAGTTACATAATTAGACAATACATAACATCAGCAGAAACCAACAGCACAGATGTGGAAACCAATTATTTACCCACTACGTAGGTTAGCCCTAGTCCTTGTCTTTTTCTGTGGGGAAGACTTTGAATAACCTAAGAATATATCTTTATAACTCCCCAGTTCATATCATCACACAGAATTTTCCAGTCAATCCAACCAACTTGTCTGATGGACTACATGCATGTACAGTCATCACTTCTGAATTAGGTCAGAACTCTCCACTCATTCAACCGTTATTTCTTGAGAAGTATCAACGTTCTTTATTTCAGCAGTTTCCTTGTCTATTTCAATTCATTTGAAATTTTTCAAGTATCACAGGTAACACTTATTTTTCCATTGATTACTTCTGACTTTCAAAGGTCAACACACTTTTACTATTCTAGAATACCTTTAAGCTAGCGGTAGATGATAAATTTAATGTCACCTTAAGAGTAATAATGTTCTGCAAATACAGGTGTACCAGCCACATTTTTTTGTTTTGATTGGCTGCTGTAAAACTTCCACAATACCTACTTACTTTTCACAGCATTTCAAAAGCTCTGTCAATATTAGATTATATTTTCTATATTTGACTTCCAGTTCTGGCAATGGCAAATATTTAACAAATGCTATTACCAAGGAATCTTCCACAAACCCAGGTCAACTCCAAGTTCATCTTTTCCTCATTTTCCAAAACACCATGCAGCTTCAATTTCTTTCTCCAAGTTCTGCTTGATCTGGCCAAACTGATTTACAGTCAGCTGTAAAGTTCTGCTTCTCACACATTTGTGGTTAAACAGGTGCAATGACTAACGGCTGGTTATCTAAGTACTCAGTTTCCATCCACTGTAAAAATTCCCAAACATTTCAAACAGTCTGGTCAGATTACACAACTCAACCTTAATGTCCTCTAAACTATTTGTATCCTCTACAATGGTCTGTGTTAATACATTTTTAAATTCTCTATTTGATGGATGCAGACCATCATGGCAACCCCAATGTGTCTCCCGAATAACTTCTTCAAACCACACAGATTCTTCTACGCAATCCATTTGATCCACTGCACAACCATACAATGACACCTTCATTCACTAATTCACCAAAAACATGTCAAATACAGTATTTTACGTCACTGTTTAACAGTTCTAATTTATAGATGGAATGACATCAGAAGGCAAGCAATTTTAACAAGCTCTGCATTTGTACAGCTTGAAATATTGGTTTAAATGTTTCAGTTTCTAAGTGCAGACTGTTAATACACAAAAGGATGTTTTATGCAACTCACTATTTTAACATGACTTTAATGTAAAACTATTTTGTTACACAACTCAAAATAGAAACCAATGCCACAATTATTAATATTATAAGAAGTTTCATACCAAATGGTAGAGCTGCTTACTTTCTAGGTGCTTTTCTAGCATCATCATCATCTTCTTTCGGCTGTTCCCATTAGGGGTCGCCACAGCTGATCACCTGTTTCCATTTGTTCCTGTCCTCTGCATCTTGCTCTGTCACACCAACCACCTGCATGTCCTCTCTCACCACATCCATAAACCTTATCTTAGGCCTTCCTCTTTTCCTGTTACCTGGTAGCTTCATCCTTAGCATCTTTTTCCCAATATACTCCGCATCCCTTCTCAGCACATGTCCAAACCAACGTAATCTTGCCTCTCTGGCTTTGTCTCCAAACCTTCCAACCTGGGCTGACCCTCTAACATACTTATTCCTAATCCTGTCCACCCTCGTCACACCCAGTGCAAATCTTAACATCTTTAACTCTGCCACATCCAGCTCAAACTCCTGCCTTTTTGTCAGTGCCACTGTCTCCAACCCATATAACATAGCTGGTCTCACTACCCTCTTGTAGACCTTCCCTTTCACTCTTACAGGTAGTCGTCTGTCACAAATCACTCCTGACACTCTTCGCCACCCACTCCATCCTGCCTGTACTCTCTTCTTCACCTCTCTTCCACACTCACCGTTACTCTGAACTATTGACCCCAAGTATTTAAACTCATCCACCTTCACCACCTCTACTCCTTGCATCCTCACCATTCCTCTATCCTCCCTCTCATTCACACACATATATTCTGTCTTAGTCCTGCTGACCTTCATTCCTCTTCTCTCTAGAGCATATCTCCATCTCTCCAGGGTCTCCTCCACCTGTTCCCTACTCTCACTATAGATCACAATGTCATCTGCAAACATCATAGTCCATGGGGACTCCTGTCTGATCTCGTCTGTCAACCTGTCCATCACCATTGCAAATAAGAAAGGGCTCAGAGCCGATCCTTGATGTAACCCCACCTCCACCTTAAATGCATCCGTCACTCCCACCGCAGACCTCAATGCTGTCACACTACCCTCGTACATATCCTGTACCACTCTTACATACTTCTCTGACACTCCTGACTTCCTCATACAATACCACAACTCCTCCCTAGGCACCCTGTCATATGCTTTCTCCAAGTCAACAAAAACACAATACAACTCCTTCTGACATTCTCTGTACTTCTCCATCAACACTCTCAGAGCAAACATCGCATCTGTAGTGCTCTTTCCCGGCATGCAACCATATTGCTGTTCACTAATCATCACATCCCTTCTTAACCTAACTTCCACTACTCTTTCCCATAACTTCATGCTGTGACTGATCAATTTAATCCCTCTATAGTTACTACAGCTCTGCACATCACCCTTATTCTTAAAAATCGGTACCAAAACACTTTTTCTCCATTCCTCAGGCATCCTCTCACTTTCCAAGATTTCATTAAACAATCTGGTTAAAAATCCCTATGCCATTTCACCTAAACACCTCCATGCTTCCACAGGTATGTCATCTGGGCCAACAGCCTTTCCAGTCTTCATTCTCTTCATAGCTATCCTTACTTCCTCCTTGCTAATCCATTGTACTTCATGATTCACTATCCCTACATCATCCAACCTTCTCTCCCTCTCATTCTCTTCATTCATCAACCCCTCAAAGTACTCTTTCCATCTCCTCAACACACTCTCCTCACTTGTGAGTATGTTTCCCTCATTATCCTTTATCACCTTTACCTGCTGCACCATCTTTGCTAGCTCGGTCCCTCTGCCTAGCCAATTGGTATAGGTCCTTTTTTCCCTCCTTACTGTCTAACCTTTCATACAACTCTTCATATGCCTTATCCTTAGCCTTCGCCACCTCTCTCTTTGTCATGCACCTCATCTCCTTATACTCCTGTCTACTTTCTTCATCTCTCTGACAATCCCACTTCTTCTTTGACAACCTCTTTGCCTGTATACTCTTCTGTACTACCTCATTCCACCACCATGTCTCCTTGTCATCCTTCCTCTGTCCCGATGTGATACCAAGCACCTTTCTAGCCGTCTCCCTTACTAGCTCTGCTGTAGTTACCTAGCTATTTGGTAACTCTTCATTGCCACCCAGTGCCTGTCTTAACTCATCCCTGAACTCCACCTCACAATTACCCTTTTTCAGTTTCCACCATTTGATTCTTGGTGCTGCCCTCACACTCCTCCTCCTCTTCTTGATCACCAACGTCATCCTACAAACCACCATCCTATGCTGCCTAACTACACTTTCTCCGGCCACCACTTTAGTCTCCAATCTCCTTCAAACTGGCCCTCCTACAAAATATATAATCCACCTGTGTGCATCTTCCTTCACTCTTGTACGTCACCCTATGCTCCTCTCTCTTGTTAAAATACGTATTCACCACAGCCATGTCCATCCTTTTTGCAAAATCCACTACAATCTGACCTTCTGCATTCCTTTAACACCATACCTACACATCACTTCCTCAACCCTCTGTTCCCTTCACCAACATGCCCACTGAAATCTGCTCCAATCACCACTCTCTCACCCTTGGGTACAGTCATCACCACTTCATCCAATTCACTCCAAAATTGTTCTTTCTCATCCATGGCACACCCAACTTGTGGAGCATACACAGTAACAACATTCATCATTACACCATCAATTTCCAGCTTCATAAACATCACTCTATCCGACACTCTTTTCACCTCCAAAACACTCTCAGCATGCTGTTCCTTCAGAATAACTCCTATGTCATTTCTCCTCCCATCCACACCATGATAAAACAATTTGAACCCACCTCCGATACACCTAGCCTTACTCCCCTTCCATCTGGTCTCTTGCACACACAATATACCAACCTTCCTTCTGTCCATCACATCAGCTAGCTCTCTCCCTATACCAGTCATACTGCCAACATTCAAAGTTCCGACCCTCACTACCACAGTCCTAGCCTTTCTCCTCTCCTCCTGCCTTTGGCCATGTCTTCCGCCTCTTCTCCTCCTTCCGCCATGTCTTCCGCCTCTTCTCCTTCTTCGGCCAACAGTAGCCCAATTTCCACCAGCACCCTGTAGGCTAACAGTACTGGTGGCGGTCATTGTTAACCCGGGCCTCGACCGATCCGGTGTAAAAAAATTTCTTGGTGACTGCATGAAATGTTTTGGCAAAGTTTTACGCCAGATGCCCTTCCTGACGCAACCCTCCCCATTTATCCGGGCTTGGGACCGGCACAAAGAAATGCACTGGCTTGTGCATCCCCAGTGGCTGGGTTTAGGTGCTTTTCTAGCATCACCAATTTAAAATTCACTAGACCATTTTTATTACATTAGATAAATCCATTACTAAAAAGACAATGAGGTATATTTATGCAGCCCATAGTAAAAATATGTGGGTGTCCTTTATTTTAAATATGCAGTGAAAATAATCGGAATCAGTATTTTGACTTCTTGCAGCAGTGAGATACTTTGAGAGCCTGCATAAAAGATTTAATTGCAATACAATACTAAATGTTAAGCCTATTGTACAGCTTACACTTATGGAAGTAGATGTTCACAAGATCCATGTCCTATATATTTACAACTCTCTCTAATAAGTTGGACTGTTTTAAGTGACACTAATATTTTTGATAAGCTATGACAGTTAAAGTATATCCTTTTGTTGAGGTAGTCTAGGGTGTTGCGTAATATATACAATATTTCAGTACTAGATTCATTCTATTAAATTTTGATATGGGAAATAAGTTCTTTCAGTTATTGAAATGAATATTACATTAAGTGCTGGCTCTCTGTTGTCAAATGTATTCGCCAGGAAAGAATTTGTAATTTATAGGGTTGGGTGTTTAAATAGCAAGAATGGGATACAAGAAGTTTACATGTCATTTTATTTTATATCAGGATGTTATTGAGATTTATGATTGTACTTAAATCATGAAGACTGCTTCACATGGCAGGTGGACCACCACTCTGTAGGAATTTATGAAAATTAACAGGGAATCACTTTAAGGAGATAATCAGTGATATGGATGTAATTTGCAGTACAGTGTAACCAGGTATAGCTATAATAGCTACATGGCCAGCAGTACAGTGAAAATTGTTATCCCAGGGCCCAGCTCCACGCTGCTAGATTCTTTACACCATGGGCACAGGCATAGCTTCCCTATGCTCAAAGCAGATTAGAGATAATTTTTCAAAGGTTTTGTATAGGATGCAGTTCACCACTTTGCGGAAATTTATTCCACAAAAAGCAAATACAAAAGGTTCTCAGGTTTCAGGTTGTACTTAATTTTCCCCCTACCTGTGCACATCCATGAACTCTGTAAAAATGAGCTCTGTGACTTGTTTCTAATTTAAAGCTATTTCAGTTGTAAGAAGGGTATTCTATGTTGCTCATCTGATAAGTAAGGGCACTGCAGGCAGAAAAAAATATAACCTCACTGTACTCTTCATTGATCAGGCCAGTAATTGAGTACAATGCCCCTTTTGGTATGTACCTTTCCAGGCACCTGCAGCAATTGGAGAAACAACAAAGGATCCTCAGAAGGAAAATTCAAGGTCTTCAGTATCTGTACTATGTGGATCGTGAAATCACTGTCACTTTATTTTGTTTCATAAACACTACTCAGAGGCGATCTCTGCCTTGCATATAAGGCAATTTCTGACCCTGCTTTACTGGAAATGCTGTATATCTGCAAGTCAAATGGTACACAAGTTACTCGCTCTAAAGACCTTAACCTAGTATGTGACATTAATGCAGCCTGATGAAGGGACAGATTTGTCTCCCAGAGGTTACCACACCTTTGAAACAGACTCTCACTTCATGTCAAACAGAGTACCTCATTGGTCCTATTTGGGCAACTGGATTTGGTAACCGTAAATTCACCCCGGGGGTTCTATCTGTATCCCTCTTAGACATGGGTATTAGGGTGCTGATCATGGAAATAAGGGTAGAACTTGGCTAGGCTTGTAAGGGCCCCAAGGTCATTACCCTAGTGACTTCCTATGATCCTATCTATTTTTCAAACAATGGAAGTCACTTAGTGTGGCTCTAAGTGACTACCTCCCCTGTATATAAAGAGGTGTGTTTTCATCAGGAAGAAGAATGGGGACTTGTCACATTAGTCATGTACATGAGCCATTATAAGCAGGCACTATACACCTGGCTGATGTAAACTGTGGCTAAGTGAAAATGGTATGTTAAATACTGCATATGTGAAAGACTATCACACTATTAAAGGCATACATGCCTTCCTGGGCTGGACAAGTTTTGGGATGAGAAATTAGTAAGGAGAAAGAGCCTTGTCAATTAGACCCATATGGTGAAAATAAGCTTAAAATTACTGCAAGTAAGACTTTTGGGGGAATTAAATACTTCACAAGTAAACTGTCTTAAAAGAAGTGACACAAGCTTATTCTTGTAAAGCCTTTTAAATACAGGAAAAATAATTTTTAAAGATGTCTTTTATTTTTCTTCCCCATGTTTTTTGCCACGGTGGTGCAGCGGTAACATTGTCACCTCCAGCAAGAGGTTCTCCCATTCAATTCTCGGCAGGAGCACCTTCTGTGTGGAGTCTGCATGTCCTCCCCGCAGTCGAGTAGCATTCGAAAGACATGCGTGAATGGGCATGTTTTCATTGAAGGTTGGGTGTTGAGCTGGCACCTCGGCACCGTAAAAATCTACTGCCAATTCTTAGCGGACCGGAGTTCCGCTGTGGCGACCCCTAACTGAGAAAAGCCAAAAGAAAAACAACAACAACAGTGCATTAATTTAACTCAACTCTATGAATAAGTGTTTTCAGAGATTTATTTTTCTATATGCTTCTTCCATTTCTGCATTGCTGACCATCAAGCCTCTCTCAACTAGACCTGGCCCATTCACTCCCTGGCAGTAAGGGCCTCTGTCCTTTAGATCCACTAGGATAAGAGCCATTCAGAGGGCCAGTCATCCTGTCAGACAGTGTGTTTCTGCTCTCACTTGCATCCCATCATCAGAGCTCTATGAATTAGCCTAACCTTACTCATCATGGCTGGGGAACGAGCTAACTGCATTACAGCATGGTCCCACAATGTTATCCTCCTGTTAATGACAACTATCACCATATGCTAGCTTGGTGGATAAAAAGCCCAGCCTCATACAGCCTGATCACCTCCTCCTTCTCCTCTTAACTGCATGCATAAGGTACAGATCCTGCTCCATCCCACAAATAATAGGTATTGTCTATTCCTCCCTGCCTATGAAGTTACACTGCCTAAGGTAACATGGGCTGTTACTTTTAACAGTAGGGGAAACAAGCAGGCTGACCTCTTATCTTGGACCAGCTATTTTTTTTTAATTAATTAGGATTACACTGAGTATTATATGCAATTAATGAGATGGTTAATGGGCTACACTGTGGATTAATGTAGTTATACAGACTTTCTTCTGGCAGGTTTACACAGTTATTACTTGAAGCAAATAAGATAAATTAGGATCAACTGGTAGGGATACACTGCCTGTTAGTATGTAAACTAAATTAAGCAAATTAGGTTTATATGTTTAGATGTACAACACCTAACTAAATGACGTAATTTAGGTTAAGTTGCAACTGTGAAAATGAGTCATTGAACTACTGTTGAGAATGAGCTATATAGAGCAAATATATGAGCTTTGCACAGTGTGGAGCAGTTATGAGCGACTCAGGGCAGTGTGGAGCAGCTGCAGGCTGATAGAGGCTATCTTGAGTATATGTGGTATATAGAGCAGCTTGTTGCACAACTGGGGGCAGCTGGCTGCACTACTCAGTACTGCTAGTCACACTAACTGATAGGATTAGGGAGTGATAGGTGGAATTAAGACAAGCAGGAGGTAATGTCGCCTGCATCTTAGTTATTTTAAACAAATATGGGTATATACCTTAACACAGCCCACATGCATGCATATAAATAGTCTGAGGGTACAGAATTTGAAGATCCAGTTAGGCTGCTACAGACTTACTCTATGTTGTTTCACTAATACTAATACTAGCTACATATGTCAACTCCCACTACCTCAAATGGTGAGCACAAATGGAAGCATGAATACTGCTTTTTTACCACTACAAAAGACAAAAGTATAATCTCAAGTAAGTGCAATTAAAAATTGTGTTTTGGAGGGCAAAATAAGTTCTAGCAGTAACTCTGAAGATTTATGGAAGTTAAGTGTCAGCTGGAAGATGCAGTTCATAATATTAGCAGCCTATCTTCAGTCAATAGTCAATGCATAACACTGATCATACTATACATGTACTACATTCTATGTATGTGTGTGATATATGACTACATACATGTATATATGTGTTTATATTATATCAAATAAGGCAGAAGAGGCAACAACTCTATAAAATGCTGTGGTTTTATAAAACTGAAAAAAATGAAGACTTCTTCAGTAGAGACAAAACAGAAATAAATCTACTGTCTAGAGTCCAAAGGTGATTTCATAAAGCTTTGTTCTATCTGGATTCTTAATAGAAAATCTCCAGGCTACTTCAGGTTCTTCTAGGTAGTCACTGTGATGACCCACCACTGCTAACCAGTAATCAAGAAGTCTCAATCCTCACCACTGGCAACAGTGGGGGACGTTCACTGACAGGATAAGAGGTACACACACAGTATTTTCAGATGCAGCTCTCTGCATCAAGTGCAATTTCCCTTACGAGCACACAGAGACCACAGTCAGTCCGGGGCTGGTTTCTCCCTCTTTCTTAAGATTCCCAATAAGACTCCCCACTGGCAAAGCTACAGAGTTGAGATCTCAGGTGAGTGACCAAGCCAAGATTTCCAGTACCCTCTGTCCAACCAGTGCTTCGTGTCTCTGCCCAAGTAGCTGACACACACACACACACATACACTGAGGTTTGATTTACACACACACACACACACACACACACACACACACACACACACACACACACACACACACACACGGGAAAGGCTGGCACAGGTTTACTCACTATGCCCCCTTCTGCCCAGACTATAAGGTAGTTACCATTGGTGGCCAGTCACTCCTTATCAGCTACTTTAGGGCCCTTAACAAAGGGTATCCAATCTTGCTGTGCAATATTAACAGCAATACAAATGGTAGTTAAACCAAGAGCAAGGCTAGTAGGAGTGGCCCACACAGTGTCACCAAATAAATATACAAGTACTCTCAAAACGTAACTTTCTCTACACAGATCAGCCACAATGAAAGGTTTAAATATATTTAATAATAAATAATAAAAGAACAAGACAATACTAAATGTATATTCACAGTGACAGAGTTCAAAATCACTGGAAACATTTAAAATAACATTGCAGTACAGGATCACACAAATAGAGAAAAACAAAATCTAAATTAAGCTTTGCTATACTCCTGGAATTATGCTATTCCCTAGTAACTTGCTATTAGAGCAAGGCAGATGATGTGGTGAATGGTTCTTCTTGTGACGTCCAAGACAGAATACAGAATGCTCTGTCTCACTAACAGACTTCTCAAAATAATATCTAAAATATCACTGCTGGAATAGCCTACAGAATTACATAATTTCTGGTCATCTGACTTCTAGTTCCCAGGCAAAACCCCCATTGCCGAAGCTGGCAGTATACAGCATCTACCTGTAAAAATACTGATACAAGGGCTTTTGTACAGATCTTTGGCAGATGGTAGAAGTCATAAAACAATTGCATTCTTTCATGCTTTCAGAGGAGCAATTAGTTCACCCTACAGACAATAAAGACAGCTTCCTAATACATACTTTGTGCCTCTAGCTGCATTGAAACCTGAAAGATAGCCTCTTTATGACCTAGCCTATAAAGTTATTTAATTTCAAATATGTTTCTAAAGTTTTGCTGGACTGAGGTTTACCCTCCAGTTTCCTCTGTTAGCATATACATTTAAACAGTTACAATACTGCATGTACATTTCTGTTCTGTTCCAGTAGAGCACACTGTGAAAACATTTTAAGTACAAGCACTTTACAAATACCTTTTCAACACAAACATCTGTACAAAGCTGTTCGATATACACATGATATACAGTTCTAATGCATTTGTAACACAAGCATCTTATATGACATACAGTTCTAATACATTTGTAACAGCAGCATCTTGTATAAATTAGTTTGATATTCACAAATGACATATCATTATTTACAAAATTCCAGCTAGCTGTGCTGGCAGTATCTCCTTTTGTCACAGTTACTTCTTGCTACAGCAAACTTGCTAGAACAGCTGTTGTAGGCACAAACTATCCTGCACTGAGAGGCCAACAACTCTGATTTCATAGGTAATAGTCATCCTTTTTTGTACAACACAGAATAGGATGACTGCTTGTTAACAATACTCTCTGTTGGAACCTTTCCAATACAAAATGTTTGCCTATTTGCCTTAAAGGCAAACACAACATTTACAAAACACTAGGGTGAGAACTACTAAACTGTTAGTATTTTATCCACACCCACATATATGTAAATACAGATACACACGGGTATGTGTGTGTATATATATATATATATATATATATATATATATATATATATATATATATATAGATGCACACACACACCCCCATCACCATCAACCCCTTTTTCCCCATTTTCTGCATGGGTTCGAGGTGTTGTGTTAATTGTCTTCTTCTCTCTCCATTCAATGCTACACTCCAGCCTTCTTCAACACTCATGCCTTACCGTCACAAATCTTCTCTCACATGATCCATTCACTTCTTTACTGAATGCCCTCGTTTCCTCTTACCTTCTTCTCGTCTGTCCTGAATCATCTTCACCAGATTGTCTTTTGCTTTTTTGCACATGTACCAGAACTACTGTAATCTGTTATTGTTGATCTTTTCTGCAACTGGAGCTACTTTGGCTTCTGCTCTTATGTCCTCATTTCTTCGACTGTCCCACAGTGTACTTCACTTCTATCACCTCTAGCTTCTTAATCTGCTCTATCTTTTGTGTTGTGCCACTGTTTTGCACACCTTACTTTTCAGTTTGTTTGATATTCTTCTGTCATACACTACACCTGACACTCTATGCCATTTGGCTGCAGCCCCTCTTATTCTAGCTTTGACCTCTTCATTTAGACTTCCCTTCTACTTAACTACCCCTCTAAGATACTCAAAGCTATTAACTTGTTCTACTGTCTTCCCTTCTATCTCAATCCTCAGCTTCTACTGCTTTCCTCAATTTGCTGTCATTACTGCAGTCTTATTTGTACTTAGTTTCATCCCATGTGATATAAATTTTTCATTCCATTCCGCTATCCTTTGCTGAAGTTCTTGTTCAGATTCTGCCTGTAATGCCACATTGTCTGTATACAACAACTTTGTTGATCTGTCCCCTCCAACCTGTAGCCCACCACGAGTATGAGTAAAATCCCATGAGTGGAGGAGCTCCTTGGTCAGCCTCAGTAAGAAGCTGAGATCCCTTATGAGATCCTCCAAAGCTAGCTACGAAAACAAAATCGCCACTCAATCCAAGGACAACAGCAAAGCATTCTATAGCTATGCCAAGAATCTAGATGGCAACACCCAGATCAGCTCCGAGTTACAGCACAAAGGCACGAAAATTACAGAACTAATTGATATTGCCAACATCCTGGCAGATCAGTTCAGTGCTAACTTTACCCCCCTCTCACCCCCTAAAGGGCCCATATCTATACAGGAAGAATGCAGAGTCCCTGTAATGACAACTACGCAGGTAAAAGCTGCACTCTCTAAAGCCAAAAACACAGCATCCATGGGACCGGACAACATCCCAGGCTGCATTTTACACGAACTTCAGAAAAAACTGGCTCCCCACTTAATCACCATGTTCAGTAATGGCGCACAGCAACAGTTATCCCACTCCACAAAGGGGGAGCCACCTCTGATCCCAGGAACTATTGACCTATTAGCCTGACGAGCCTGGTCTGCAAGGCCATGGAATGTATCATCATGGAACTCATAAACAAAGACATTGGTAACCTCCAAACTCTGGATCCCACCTAGTTCAGGTTTGTGAAAGGCAGATCATGCCTCCTGAACCTGATCGACTTCTTTGAGGCAGTCACCAAAGCCATGGATGAGAGTAAGGTGGGTTCACACAGCCTATCTTGACCTCACCAAGGCTTTTAACACCATCCCCCATTCTGGAATTATAGCTAAACTCACTAAACTAGGTATAAATCCCTACGTCACAAGATGGGTTGCCAACTGGCTCACTGATAGAACCCACACTGTAAAAGTCGTTGACTCCAAATCTGACCTCAAAGTAGTGACAAGTGGAGTACCACAGGGTTCCATCCTGGGACCTCTCCTGTTTGGTATCTACTTCTCCGAAGTACAGGCTAACACAGAAGGCCTCTGGCTACTGAAGTTCGCAGATGACTGCAAACTAGGAGTCATAATCAAGTCTCCAAATGATGTGGACATCCTACAGAAGGGCCTCACCGAGACAGATGCCTGGTGTCAGAGCCATGGCCTCAAGCTCAATACCAAAAAGTGCAGTGTCATCCCCTTTGGTAAAAACTCTGTACCCATGAACTACCACATAGGCAGCAATCTACTTAACACTGAATGTGTGATAAGAGACCTTGGGACCCAGGTGGACAGTAGTCTCTCCTTTGATAGTCACATCGCCACAGTAGTCAGGAAGTCCTCCTATGTGGCACACCTCATCATAAAAGGGTTCTCATCCAGGAAAAAAGAGGTCATTGCTCCCCTCTATTCGTCACTCATTAGACTCATTATAGAGTACAAAGTACAGTTTTGTACCTACCATAAATGTAGATGTTCAAGTGCTAATACAGCTGCAGTCATAACAGATGGGTTCTCCTGCCGTCAGGCGGGTCCTCAGTCGGCCGAATTCCAAAGTCTAGGTCCGGCGTCGGTTGTCCTCACTTCTTCCCTGACGTCAGTGTGACAGGGGTATAAAAGAACCAGCCGACGCCATTTTCTTCAGTTTTTCTTGCCCCAGATGTCAGGTGCCCCCAGAAGGAAGGCAATACATAAATTTATGTAATAATGCAATGCAATATAACCAAAATACAGTAGTTGCAAGCAAATACACCATAAAAGAATACCCCAATCAGGTTGTATGAGGAGGTGTTAGCCAATAGGCCTGTCCCAAGAGGGGAAGGAGGGAGGGAAACCTGGACTGCAGCTGTATTAGCACTCGAACATCTACATTTATGGTAGGTACAAAACTGTACTATGTTCATCGCGCATACAGCTGCAGTCATAACAGATGGGTAGAATCCCAAAGCTAAAAAAGGGGCGGTAGGCACTAGGTGGAACTAGGAGGAGCCAGGATGCCCTGCAAGACTGCAGTGGCAAAGCCTGCTCTAGTTTTGGAGTATAATGATAGGTGGTAATGCTTGGAGAAGGTATGCACAGAACTCCAAGTGGCTGCTTCCAAAATATCTTTGGTAGGAACTCCTCTGAGTAAAGCTGCAGAGGTAGCTGTGGCCCTTGTGGACTGAGATCTGATGCCTGCAGGTACATTTTTACCATGAAAAGAGTAACAAAAGCGTATGCAGTGGGCTATCCATTTTGAGATTGTCTGTTTGGAAATTGGCTTCCCTTGAGCTCCTATAGCACAGGACACAAAGAGTTGTTCTGATTTTCTGAAAGGCTTTGTTCTGTCCAAATAACAGCGCAGCTGTCTGTGGATGTCCAAAGAATGTAGTAGTCTCTCCCCTTTGTTTTGTGGATTAGGGTAAAAGGTAGGTAAGTGGATAGCCTGATTCAAAGCTACCCTGGATACCACCTTTGGCATAAAGGACGGGTTGGTTCATAAGGAAACTCTGTCCTGATGGAAAATGATGAAAGGCTGCACAGCCATGAGGGCTTGTAGTTCTGATACCCTGCGAGCTGAGGTGATAGCCAGAAGGAAGGCTGTTTTCCAGGACAAATATTGCAAATCTGTTGAGGCAGCTGGCTCAAAAGGAGGCAAGGTCAGCTTTTCTAGAATAAAATTGAGGTCCCAAGCAGGTATAGGTTGTTTCCTTGGGGTTTTATATTCTTAGCCCCTCTGAGGAACTGTCTTAAGAGGGGGTGAGAGAATAAAGGTGGATCAGTGTTGTACTCTGCAGAAATGGCTGAAGCATGGATTTTGATTGAGGAGAATGAAAGTCCACTGCTTAGCAGCTCAACTAGATACTGTAATATCTGAGGTAAATTCAGTTTTTCAGGATTCTGGCCCTTTTTCTAACTCCAGGCACAAAACCGTTTCCATTTTGCGGAGTAAGCTTTTTTGGTAGACGGCCTTCTGGCCTCCAAAATGACATCCTGGACCTCCTTGGAGAGTAGGGTCTGTTGTGAAGTTAAGGAATCTTCCATGCGGCCAGATTGAGTGTTTTCAGCTGACTGTGAAGAGTTTTGAAGCTGTGCTGAGTCAGAAGAAGAGGCATTAGAGGCAGGGTCCATGGTGGGGAATGCGTCAGGCTCCTCAGGAGTGGGTACCAGTGCTGTCTTGGCCAGTCTGGCGCAATGAGAATCATCTTTGGTCTGTCTGCTCTGGTTTTTAATAGAACCTTGGGCAGCAGAGGAAGAGGTGGAAAGGCATAAACTGTCATTGTTGTCCAACTGAAAGAGAGAGCGTCCACTCTCCAGGCCTGTGGATGAAAAGTCCTTGAGCAGAATTTTGTCAATTGGTGATTTTTGTGTGAGGCAAAGAGATCTATGTCTGGCCTTCCCCATGCTTGAATTATTTCTGTAAAAACTTGAGGATGCAACTTCCATTCGTGTGGATCTGTCATATTTCTGCTTAGGTTGTCTTGCCAGCGTGTTTTCCTTGCCTGGCAAGTACTGTGCTTGAAGTTCAATTTGTAATTCCAGAGCCATGTTCCAGAGTGACATGGCCAGCCTGCATAGGGGGTATGAATGGGTTCCTCCCTGTTTGTTTATGTACCACATTACTGTAGTGTTGTCTCTCCTTATTAATAGTTGACCTGGATGCAGAAGGTCTTTGAAAACTATAATAGCATTTATTACTGCTAGCATTTCCTTTTGATTGATGTTAAGGTGCTTTTCTTTTTGGGACCATTTGCCCTGAATGCACCGATCTGCCATGTGCGCCCCCCCCAGGCATAGTCCGAGGCATCTGTTGTGATGACTTGCTTTGCTTGAGGCTTGCAGAATGGGAGACCTGTGTTTGTTTGGCATGCTTGAGCCCACCACAGAAATTCCTTTTGAAGACATGGAATTAGTGGTATTATTGTTTCTAAACTGTGGCTGTGTTGAGACCATAGGTTTTTCAGGTACCATTGAAGTTTCCTCATATGCAGCTTTGCACATGGGATTAGTAGGATGCAAGATGCCATGAATCCCAGAGCCTGCAGGATTTTCCTTGCAGTCAGCCTGGTGAAATTTGCTAGTTTTCTGAAGTATTGAGTTAGTTGCCCCTGTTTCTCTGGCATGAGGTAGGCCATCTGGGTATTTGTGTCCAAGTAGACACCCAGGAAAATTATTTTCTGAGAGGGTATTAGCCTTGATTTCTTTTTGTTGACTGTGTATCCCAGAGAAGTCAACAACATTATTACAAACGCCAGATGTTTCAGAAGTATGTGCTTGCTGTCCGCTTGGATCAGGCAGTCGTCCAAATATGAGTATATTTGTATCCCTTGAAGTCTGCAGTAGGCAATTACTGATGCCAGGCATTTCGTGAATACTCTGGGCGCAGCAGATAAGCCAAAGGGCAATGCAGAGAATTGATAATGGGTTGAACCTGCAAGAAATCTGAGGCATCTTCTGCAATTTTGTCTGATTGGGACATGCAGGTATGCCTCCTTGAGGTCCAATGTTACCAGCCAAGACTCCTTGCCCAGCATGGGAAGAAGCTGCTGTAATGTGAGCATCTTGAATTTTGGCATGAGTAAAAATGTGTTTAGGAAAGATCGGTCCAAAATAGGTCTCCAATCTTTTCCCTTCCTTGGTACCAGGAATAGTCTGGAATAAAAACCTTGACCTTGTTCTTGAGTAGGTACCACTTGAATAGCTTTCATGCCCATGAGATCTGAAATTTGTCTTTCTGCCTCTGCCCTTTGATTGTGTGGCAGGTTTGGCATGCCTCTCATTTTTGGAAGGGTGTGAAAATGGAATCTGTAGCCTCTGTTTATAATGTCCAGGATCCATTTGTCTTTTGTGACAATATGCCAATTTTTCGAAAATAATGCCAGTTTTCCGTCTAAGGGTGCTGCCATTTGAGCCTTGCTTGGCATGCAAAGGGGAAAGTCATTGGGTTTGCTTTCTGAAAGGCTGCAAACTATCCTCACCACCTCTGTGTAGGAGCTTGCTATTGTCTGCCTCTAAACGATCCTTGAGATTGCCCTCTGCCCCTCGGGCGCCTGTATCTACCTCTTTGGGGTCTGTCCGTGGCTGGAAAGGACCAATTTTTGGAAGGCCAATTTCTACTGAAACGTGGAGGTTGTACCTGTAGAAAATCTTTCACTGTTTGCATTGATTTAGCCTTTTCCTCCATTTTCTTTAATACCTCCTCAGCTTTAACACCAAATAATACATCCTTTTGTAGAGGGGCATCTAGTAATTTAGCTTTGACATGATCTGGTAAGGTTTGCTCCTTGAGCCAGGCATGTCTACGTATGACTGAACCTGTAACAGCAGCTCTACATGAGGCCTCTAGAGCATCAAAACCACATTGCAAGGTATGTTTACCCACTTGTTCTGCACTATGAATCAAATCCTGCAACTCCTTCAAGTCTGGTTGTTCAGGTTGTGACATTTTGCTTCTCAACTGTGATAACACAAACTGTTGGTACTTTAACATATGGAACTGGCAGTTTAATGCCCTCATGGTTAAGGTGGCCGAGGTGTATACCTTTTTCCCCCACCTTTCTAAAGATCTGGAATCTCTCTCAGAAGGTAATGGATTTTTAGCAGTGGAGGCCTTAATTCCCTTGGGGCCCTGTGAGATGGTTTCTGGGTCAGCCGCATGGCTTTTGTATAAAAAGTGGTGTGAGTCAGGAACCCGGTAGTACCTGTCAGGCTTGACTGGGGCTGGAGGTAAAGAGTCCGGGATAAGGCAGGCCTCAGAGTACACATCATCTAGTATGTTTAAGACAGGAGGTATAGCCAGAGGCCTGTGCTGAGGTAGCAAGAGAAAATCCCTACGCCTTTTCTTGGAGTCTGAGTACTCTTGGCCTTCCCAGTGGAAGTGTTCCCTCAAGGTATGCAAGGTTTCCCCAAAAGAGTAATCCTCTGAGGGGGAGACAGAGGGAATGGACTCCTCTGCATCAGAATCTTCAAAAGGGGAGAAAAAATGTTCCTGTTCATCAGAGTGCTCTGAAATAATGGAGGCCTGGTCAGAGGAGGGGGATTCTTCCTCCACTCTGGGCCTTTTGTCCGTGGGGGGTTGAGAACCCCTGATAAGAGTAATTAAATCCTCAGCCATTTTAAGGATCTGTTTTTTTAGGCATGGGGCCTGGAGAAGGGCCCTGTGTAGCTTGTCTCTTAGAATGCATGGCTGCTTTAGACTTAGTGAAAGCCTTGATCGAAAAAGAAGAGGAAGGTCTGAAGACCCCTTGAGAGGAGGCAGACCTGTCTACATTTTGAGTTTCACCACCGAGAGTGGCTTTGGTATCTGTAGTCGGGGTGTGGGCCGAGGAGCCTGCGACCTCGGGCACAGTAGACACCGCCAATGAAGTGTCGTCGGTAGGCAGGGGCTGCATAGGCGCCTCGCTGAGAACCGGACCACCTGTAGTCAGCTTTGGCGTGGTGTCGGTAGAGGCCGCGGACCTCATGTGTCGGTCCTTATCTTTGTGTTTTTTAGACAAAACTGGAGTCGGAGTATCTGACGACATAATGTATTTAAATTTTTTGCCAAAATAGTGCTGGGCGAACTCCGCCCGACGCTTAATGATGCGTTTGTTGAATGTAGCACAAAAACGACAGACCGAGACGTCGTGGTCTGGGCCTAAGCAAGGAATGCAGAGGGAATGAAAATCCTTATGCGATATTTGCTTACCACATGAAATACAATTATTAACTTTGTCTGACATCGGTCTGAGGCAAGAAAAGTTTCCCCAACGGGGTACTTAGCTTTCAAGAAGACTTTGGTTGCAAAATTTTCATAATTTCAGGATCTGGCTGACCGGCACTTGCGAACTGCTTCTGCTTCGGGCACTGCGCGGCAAGAAAGACTGAAGAAAATGGCGTCGGCTGGTTCTTTTATACCCCTGTCACACTGACGTCAGGGAAGAAGCGACGACAACCGACGCCGGACCTAGACTTTGGAATTCGGCCAACCGAGGACCCGCCTGACGGCAGGAGAACCCATCTGTTATGACTGCAGCTGTATGCACGATGAACATCGCCTCTTTTGGAATGTACCTCGCAAGACATCCGTAGCAGCTGGAAAGGCCACAGAAGTACTTCTCAAGGAGGATCACTGGCCTCAAACAAATGCCCTACACTGACCGCCTCAAAAAACTCCAGCTTTACTCCGTAGCATATCGCCTACTCCGAGGTGATCTCTGCCTATCATATACAGCTATGTCAAACCCAGAGCTGTTGGACATGCTACACCTAAAGAAATCCCAAGCCTTCCGAGCTACACGCTCTAGGGACCTAAACCTTGTCACAACAATAAACAGGACATGCTGGAGGGATAGATTCCTGTCCCAGAGACTTCCTATACTCTGGAACAAGCTACCCATCTATGTCAAGCAAAGTTCTTCATTAGCACTCTTCAAGAAAAATCTGCTGGACAGTGGCACAGGAGAATAACTTTCCTGGGTGGTGTAAGCTATGAAACCTTGCTGGCTAGGCTTACACAGGCCCTTAGGCTGATAGCCTAGTACCTAACTATGAACAGCAGTGGGCTCAGAGCTGAACCCTGATGTACACGCACTCCCACAGGGAACCTCTCTGTTCATACTTGAGTGACTGGGTCCTTGTACATAACCTGCATTAATTCTACCAATGTTTTGGGGACTTCGAACTACCATAGTACTACTACCCAAATCAGCTTTCTTGAGACCTTGTCATATGCTTTCTCAAAGTCTAAGAATGCACAGCTGAACTCCTTCCTTGTCTCTAGCTTCTTTTTAACTATCTGTCTCATTGCAAACATAAAGTCAGTTGTACTGCATCCTGATCTGAATCTGAACTACTCATCTGGCATAATGGTTAAGATACTTGTCTTACAGACAGAAGGTGCAGTGTTTGACTTCCATATGGGTTCATTGGCTAGGCTTAAAATGACCCACAAGGGCAGTTAGCCTAGTACTAATCTATGAACCCATCTTACTTTCTATTATTCTGTGTATCAGTTTAGTCACCCTTTCCACAACTTTCATATCTCTGTACTGCTTACAGTTGTGGATGTCCCATTTGTTCTTGTACACTGGCATAAATATGCTTATTCACCAGTCATCTGGGATATGCCTTTCTCTCCACACTGTTATAAGTATCCCCAGAAGCCATTTCTCCCCGATCTCACACAGCATTTTTATCATATCTACTGTGACCTCATCTTAGACTTGTACTTTCCCTGACTTCATTTTCCTTAGTGCTATTCTTACTACTTCTACGGCGGATTCCTCTTCTTCTCTCATCGTAGGCAGTGTTTGGGGCAGTAAAGCTTCGGTGGGGTTTCTTCATTTAGAAGCTGCCAGAAGTACTCTTTCCAACTGCCTTTGAAGTCCTGTGGATTGGTTAGCAGGATGTTGCTGGCATTCCTTATGAAGGGTGTCTGACTATCTGCTTTACCTTTCGATCTTTGCCTTGCAAATTGATACAGTTTCTTTGTGCCACCTACCGAGTTACTTTCCAGAAGCTGATAGACTGCCTCTGATGCCCTTTGCTTTGCTA
Source organism: Protopterus annectens (assembly GCF_019279795.1). Lineage (NCBI taxonomy): Eukaryota > Metazoa > Chordata > Ceratodontiformes > Protopteridae > Protopterus > Protopterus annectens. Next base: position 398,618,185 of record NC_056739.1, on the reverse strand, counting down.
TTGTTACTCCTTTCCTATCTTCTTTGTTAGCTAACTAGTATTCCTTCCTAGCCTGGTACATTTTTTCTATCTCCTCCCACTTTTTCCTGCACACCTTCTTTCTTTTGATGACTTCCTGGACTTCTACATTTCACACCAGCTTTCCTCATGTACCTTATTTCCATACCTTGCTTGGCCAGATATCTGTTGTGTAGTCCTCACACATGCTGTTGTAGGGTGCTGCCATTCTTCTTTAACTGTACCAGTTTCTAGAATGGCCTCTCCTTCTTTATTCCTGTTGCTCCACCCATGTGGACCCATGCGGTCCTCATATCCTGTTCTGTCTGACTAGATATGTGAATTCAAGTCACCCATTATCAACATCAAATCATGCTGTCCTGCTTTATCTAGTAGGTCCTGCTACTGCTGTATGACTGCAACCTTTCCTCAGTGTCACAACCCTGCCGTGGGGCATAGGCTGACATTATGAATACTGCCCTATCATTACACTGGAATCTGATTGCCATGAGCCTGTCACTAATTCTGATGATATCCTTCACTGCCTTCTGAAGTTTCTTTCGCACCACAATTCTAACACCATTTCTAGCCTGTTCTCCATCTAAGTAGTAGGCTGTGGATCCCAATCCAACTGGCTCTGCTGCACTCCCTTCCATCTTGTCTCTTGGATACATAAGGTGTTCAGCCTCTTCCAGACCATCATGTCATCCACTTCCAAGCTCCGTCCTGTCAGTGAACCTACATGGAGTGCAGCAATTCTTAGTTCATGTTTGGCAGGTTGATTGGTTTTATGTCCAACTTTTGCTCAACAGAGCTATTCTCAGTAACTCAGGCTGAGCAACTGGACACCTTCTGGCCAGTAGCCTATTGACTCTGGGCTGCTGGGCTTTACAGCAGACATACAATGGACAATAGGGGAACATACACCCCTCTGACCATCAGCATAGGTCCCAGGCATAGGTCAGAGTAGACTGGATCCTCAACGTACTTATCACCGGTAACTCCCCATGGCCATATGGTGACATTAGTCAAGAAGACTGAATTATCTACAGCCATATTTACACCATCAAGTTGATAGCCCTGCCAGAGCACGTAGTCTGTGATCTGTGTTCTCCTGTCTTGAGAATACTGTGCACCACATTAGATGCCCAAAGTGACTGGTCTGTACAACTCTTCCCAATCTAGGGCACCATGTAGAGTCTGTGTTGCTGCCTACAGCTCCATTTATTGATGAGTTTGAGATGGAAACACTCAGCATGTCTTTTGGATGGGGGGAGGAACCCCACAGTGACACACGGAGAACATGTAAACTCCAAATAGGCATTGGCTGGAGATCAGGATCGAACTCTGTACCTTGTGCATGGGAACAAACACACAGACCAAAAATAAACATATGTAGGTCTAGTGGGTAAGGCTAATTCAGCATTACGCTGACATGCTTAACATCGACAAAGTAATGTTGACCTGCATAAGGTAAACATGCTTTTGCACATACTCCGAGGTTACTTCTTGGAACAAACAGCGCATCAAACAGTATTTTTGCAGGCTAATCATATATACTAGTCCATACAACTAGCAACAATACGAAAATCAAGACCACTGGTTCAGACCCAAAAGTATTTTATTCTGTGGCGCCTCGGTACAAAACCTTCCAGCAGTTACAAAATTCAGCTAAAAATGTGCTACCTTTTATACAAAAAAACAAACTCAATCAATCACACAAACAATTAAATAAAATACTTCCAATTAACCTCTCCATTCAGTCCCATAGGGACTAAAGTATCATATTTAAGAATAAAGACAGACTCTTTGTATAACAGTTTTTCTTTCAAAAGAATTTCATCATCATTTTCAACAAATACTAGCTTAAAATACAAGCTTGAAACATGGAAATTATCACTGCCATGTACATCTCTAAAATGACATGCCAAAATCTGGTCTTCCTTTTGATTTTTTTTTTGTCCCTAATATGTTCCATTAACCTCACTTTAAAACTTATTTTGGTTTCACCAATATAAGGGAAACCACACGGGCATCTTAAGGCATAAATAACCCCCTTGCTGTTACGTGAAAAATGTCCCCTTGGTACATATTTGACTTTATTCACATATTCAAGGGAACATATTATATATTTACAAATAGAACAACTGTTGCATTTATAAGTTCCGATAGAGGTTGGACAAACACTTAAGTTATTTTCTGGTAAGACAATATTTCCATAGGTAGGTACTAGGCTAGCGTCCCAAGGGCCTATGTAAGCCTAGCCAACAAGGTTCCCTGGCTTTTGCCACCCAAGAAAGTTATTTTCCTGTGCCCCTGTCGAACAGAGCCACAGAAGTGATCCCTGGGGTGAATTTCCTATTTCCCATCCACTCGTCAAGATTTTTCTTGAAGAGTGCTAATAAGGAACTCTGCTTGACATAGGTAGCTTGTTCCAGAGTATGGGAAGTCTCTGGGACAGGAAAATATCCCTCCAGCATGTACTGTTTATTCTGGTGACAAGGTTTAAGTCCCTGGAGTGTGCATCCTGGAGGGATTGAGATTTCTTTAGGTGTAGCTTGTCCAACAGCTCTGGGTTTGACATAGCTTTGTATGTTAGGCAGAGATTACCTCAGAGTAGGCGATATGCTACTGAGTAAAGCTGGAGTTTTTTGAGATGGTCAGCATAGGGCATCTGTTTGAGGCCCGCAATCTTCTCTGTGAGGAACTTCTGTGGCCTTTCCAGCTGTTGCAGATGTCTTGTGAGGTACATTCCAAAAGGGGCATTGTATTCAATAATGGGTTTAATGAGAGCCGAGTAGTGGGGAACAATGACCTCTCTTTTCCTGGATGAGAACCCTTTCGTCATGAGGTGTGCCACGTAGAAAGATTTTCTGACTACTGTGGCAATGTGATTATCAAAGGACAGACTACTGTCCACCTGAGTTCCAAGGTCTCTTATCACACCTTCAATGTTAAGTGGACTGCCTCCTATGTGGTAGTTCATGGATACAGAGTTTTTACCAAAGGGGATGACAATGCACTTTTTGGCGTTTAGCTTGAGGCCATGGCTCCGACACCAGGCATCTGTCTCAGTGAGGCCCTTCAGTAGGATGTAGACGTCATTTGGGGACTCGACTATGGCACCTAATTTGCAGTCATCTATGAACTTCGTCACACAGACGCCTTCTGTATTAACCCTTACTTCAGAGAAGTAGATAACCAAACAGGAGTGGACCCAGGACTGAGCCCTGTGGTACTCCACTTGTCACTGGTTTGAAGTCAGATTTGGAGTCTGCAACGTTTACAGTGTGGGTTCTGTCAGTGAGACAGTTGGCAACCTATCTTGTGAGGTAGGATTTATACCCAGTTTAGTGAGTTTATCTATAATTCCAGAATGGAGGATGGTGTCGAAAGCCTTGGCTAGGTCAAGATAGGCTGTGTGAACTGCCTTACCCCAGTCTACAGCTTTGGTGACTGTTTCAAAGTCGTCGATCAGGTTCAGGAGGCATGATCTGCCTTTCACAAACCCAATTGGGGGTCCAGAGTTTGGAGGTTACCAATGTCTTTGTTTATGAGTTCCACGATGATATGTTCCATGGCCTTGCAGACCAGGCTCATCAGGCTAATAGGGCGATAGTTCCTGGGGACGGTGGTGGCTCCCCCTTTGTGGAATGGTACAACTTTTACTGTGAGCCATTCAGTGGGTACAAAGCCTAACGTGAGGCTATGATTGAACATGATGCTTAGGTGGGGGGGACAGTTTGTTTTGAAGTTCATGTAGAACGCAGTCTGGGATGTTGTCCGGTCCCCATGGATGCTGTGCTCTAGGCTTTGGAGAGTGCAGTTTTTATCTGCGCAGTTGTGATTGCAGGGGTTCTGCATTCTTCCAGTAAGATATGGGCCCTTTAGGGGGTGAAAGGGCGGTAAAGTTAGCACTGAACCTATCAGCCAGGATGTTGGCGATATCAGTTGGTTCTGTAAATTTCATGCCATTGTGCTGTAACTCAGAGCAGACCTGGGTGTTGCCACTGAGATTCTTGATACAGCTATAGAAGGCTTTGTGGTTGTCCTTAGCATCAGTGGCAATCTTGTTTTCATAGCTAGCTTTGGAGGATTTTATGAGGGATCTCAGCTTCTTACTGAGGCTGATCAGGGAGCTCCTCCACTCATGGGATTTTACCCTCTTCTGCAACAGTTTCTTCCTGCTGTAGAGTTTTATAGCAAGGGACCACCAGATTGGCTTCCTTTTTTTTTGGAAGATAGCATATTGGTTCTGTTAAGGATAGCATGATCCATGCACTCGTGTAAGTGCTTACAGAGTGCATTTGTGTAGGATTCTGCAGTCATAACTGTATTGTCCATCTGCATGGGTGTCGTGAAGTTTGCCACTTCTGTCTTAAGAAGCATGAAGTTGGCTTTGGAGAAATTGTTTACAGTGGTTTCCTTAATGGGGGGGGGGGGGGGGGGGCAGGATGTGGATATCTATGGTGATTAGCTTATGGTCAAATCTGACTAACAAGGAGTTGACTTCAGGTATGGAACACTGGTCACTCATGTTGGTAATGACTAGGTCTAGGATACTGTTGCCCCTGGTGGGGGCGTGGATATGTGGATCCAGGGCTCTGGAGTTTATGAATTCTAGAAAGGGTTGAGTGAAGGAATTGGTACACGAGTAGTTTTCCCAGTTAATAGTGGGGTAGTTGAAATCGCCCTTTATTAATGTGTTTGGTTGGACCCTAATATTTTCCAGTACATCAAGAAAAGAGGAGTGGGAGTCCTGGTGGGGCACCTGTAGTAAGCTACAATTTGGATTGCAGTTTTGCCCAGAGTTAGTTGCACTTGGATAATTTTAGATGCATTATGTTGGGCAACTATGGACATGCCTCCGCCTTTGGTGTTCCTGTCCAGGTTAGATGGCTGAACGTTATGGTATGAGTTATAGCCTGGTAATGCAGGGGTGCTCTCTGGAGCCTTGAACCAGGTTTCAGTCACTGCACAGATATTGATGTTCTCCATTTTAAGGAGTGCCTCGAGTAAGTGCATTTTGAGGTTTAGACTTCTAGGGTTGAGTAGCATTACCCTCAGTTTTTGTTTGCCTGTACCTGTTATGGTGGTGGGTTTGTCATTTGAACCTTGCCTAAAAAAGGCACTATAGAGGCGGCAAGACACTTAGCCAGTATCTGGAATCCCAGGGGTGACAGCTGCAGGCCATCTCTGGCAAAGCATCGTGGCCTGTCGACCACGTCGTCCCAGGCAGACAGATACTGGATCCCCTTAGAATGACAACAGAAGCTTGTTGAAGTTGATCATTTTGTCCTTTGTACTGCCGTATAATTCTGGGCAAAGGTAGGATGCTACTCAGGGCTAGGGTCATACCTGCCTGGATTATAAGATCGGAGAGCTCTTCCATGTCTATTTTCATGTAGTCCTTTAAACTTCTTCCCCGTTTGTATGACATCATAAGGTGCTTACTTAAAATTTTTACTCAAAACCCCATCTTTGTGAAGAAAATTCCAATATCATCTTACAATCCTACTTACTTCTTCACTTTAAATGTTATATGTGCTAACAAAATACATTTGTTCATTGTTGTTTTCACCATTCTCTCTACCCCCCCCATTGACCCACAACCTGTTAAATTATTTCTTGATTTTAATACAAAAACTTTTTGCTTGGCTTCTTCTATTGCTTTCCTACTATAACCTCTATTATCAAACATAACAGAAGTATTGTATATTTTTTCCAACAAATTTGTCTCAACATTGCATATTCTAGATAATTTTAAAAATTCACCATATGGCAAAGATGACAGAACATGGGGGGATGACAACTAGTAGTATACAAGTACTGGCTCCATCTACAAATGTCCAGGGGTCTATATCACATAGTCGAAGTTCCATAACTCCGAACACCTAATGGTTGAACCATTATGTTCGAAGTTACAAAACTTCGACTACAGAAAAAAAAAAAAGAAGAAACAACAAAAACGCCCCCCCCATACCCCCCCCCCGCTACTTACATATACCAACTCCGAGATCACACCACATTGAACAAAATGAAAACCTCCGCTTATGGAGATTTCCAATCAAACACTCAAACTTATGGTCTGGACCATATGTGGTTCAAACTTGTAAAAGTTCGACTACGTGATAGGAACCCAATTCCTATGTACCCCAGTACAAATTTTGCCATTATCCAAACTGTTAAGTGCCAGATCTAAATCAGAGACCTGGGTTCCATATTGTAGCCCATCAAAAGACAAACTGAATGTATTTGTTGTAAATCAGCAACAAACTGCAAACTTTCACCCTTGCCCCCTTCACATACAAAAATTAAATCTTCTTCTTCTTCTTTCGGCTTTTCCCAGTTAGGGGCCACCACAGTGGATCACCTGTCCGCTCATGATTGGCAGTGAAGTTTTATGGTGTCGAGTTGTAGCCCGGCACCCAACCTTCCACGGAAGGCACACTCATGCATGCACTCATGCCTAGAACCAATTTAGAGTATCCAATCCACTTACAGCATGTCTTTGGGATGTGGGAGGAAACCGGAGCACCCAGAAGAAACCCATGCGACCACAGGGAGGACATGCAGACTCCGCACAGAAGGCACCCCAGCCGAGGATCGATCCAGAGAACCTCTTGCTGTGAGGCAGCAATGCTAACCGCTGCACCACTGCGACCGCCCACAAAAATTAAAACATCTATAAAATGAAAATAATATTTTACTTAGTTCTTAACAAAAACACATTTATACAAACATACTAACTCAAAATAAGTCAAAAATAAATTTGCATATGTGGGGGCAAATGGTGCCCCCATGGCTGTTCCCTGTTTTTGCCTAAAAATGTCATTATTATATGGAAAAAAAATTATTACTTAAACAAAAATAAGTCAAATCAACCAAATAATTTGTTAAAGGGCTATCCCCGAAAAATACATAATAGCATGAAGTCCATCCTTATGTTGGATTGATGTATATATACTTTTAACATCCAACGTTATTCAATGCATGCTTTTATTCCACTTAACATGAGAAATCTTATCCAAAAAATCAAAACTATCCTTAATATAGGATGCAATTTTCAAAATATACGGTAAAAAAGTATTATGTAACAAAAGCCCAACTCCATGTAAGAAATATCTGCAAGCTGATATAATGGGACATTCTGGTTCAATTATTCATGTCTTTGTACAGTTTAGGCAAACAGAAAAATGTAGTTAGAACACAACCTTCACTGTTAAATTTTTTACGTACTTCATTATCTCCAAAGTACCCTAGCCTCAGACCTTTTTGCAGCAGTTCTTGACATTTAGTTACAACTTGTTTATAAATTTTTATGTCAGTATTTTCATATACATCTTTATTCTGTAAATGCTTTAAGCACATTTTGTGATACTGATGAAAATGTATTACTACTATTTTATTTCCCTTAACCGATGGCTTTATAATTAAATCCCTTCTTTCTTGCCGTTCTTTCCACTCTTTTAATGTGAAATCATAACAGATATTGTTCTTATTATATTACAACTTATCACACAATTCATTCATGGCAAATTTTAACTGAATTAAAATGTATAATTTTTTCATTTCAACTCAGCATAGCTCCTCGTGGTCCTGCAGAGTGGTGCTAGCAGCAGAGAGACGAAAAAGAGTGACTGCTACCAGATTTAAGTACCTTTTACTGCCTTTACCTTTGCGACTGTCTATTCTCGCCGAAAAGTGAGTAAAAACTGCTCTTTTCTTAGAATTAAGCTTGTTTTTTGCATTTATTTAATACCTGCACTTTAAATTTTGTCTTTTTGTTGATTTAACTGTTGAGGCTGCTCACTCAAGTGCGCTAACCTGTGTAAAGTATTTACTGTGCATTTTCTGAGCTAGAATAGTCCCTAATACAGGTATTGCTGCATTCTGGACTTTAGAATAGTTCCTGTGTTGCCCATATCCTTACTTGGATAGAAGGAAGCTTCTTTGTTCACCAGTGGGAGTGGGGAGCTTTGAGCAGCCTATCTGTCCCTGGAGGAGTGATCTCAGCACAGAATATTGTTGTTTATTGGCGTATTGGGCTAATTCCTAGCTCTTTCAAGTCCCCTGTTTAAAAATCCGCTTTAGCGCAGCTTTGCTCGATTTTGCGCATAGCACGGCATCGGGCAGTGCCGCCTAAACAGGTTTAAACTATTACCAGCTCCACAGAGTCTGCTCTTCACTTTTTCCCTTGGAACTGATCTGTATCTCAAAAGAAGCACTCTATTTTCACTTTATAGCCTTTCACTTGCACTTAGAAGAAATGTTAAAGCACTAAAACCTCTCTTATACTCATCTAAATACTTAACTTATCCTCCTAGATCAGTCAAAAGTAGTAATCATAAATATCCTGACATGTCCAAAGGTCAGTTTCATGTGTACTCTCCAGTCCAGCTGGTGAATATGGGAATCTTAAGGCAATGTTACAACTGTCTTATGTACACAGACAACCCTCTCCTCCTCCCAACAAACCCATATATATGAGAGAGATGCAACTATATTGCCAAAATGGAGGCTGAGCTCTCTCGACCCATGACTGGCACAGTCAATCAGGAGAAGAAGGTAACCACACACACCACAAATCCAGTCTCACATAGACCTATAGCAACAACAAACCAAACACATAAACACACAAAAACACACTCAGAGGCTCTAAATAAAATTTTGCCCAAGCAGCAGAGACCTCCAAAGCAGACACCCAAACAACTGCTACCCCACAACAATATCCACGTATCACATAGTCCACAAAGTCAGTGTGCCACACAGTCACAGCCCTTAAGGCTAAACAACACACCAAATACACTTGAAATAGGTGACTCTACAGTCAGACACACTGACGTCCCACTCACCAGGCTGAACAAGGAGAAGGTCACTGTAAGCTGTCGGGTGCCAGGATCCGCCACATAACACACGCACTCAGGTCACTCCAAAGCAAGTACAAATATGACTCCGTCATTGTCCATGCTGGTGTGAATGACCTGAGACGTACCTCCCTGGACTACATGAAAAGAGACATAGAGGAGCTCTCTGATCATGTAGCCCAGGCTGGTGTGACCCTGACCTTGAGTAGCATCTTACCCTCACCAAGAATGATGCCACAGTATAAAGACAAAATGATAAGTTTTAACAATTGGTTAAAGTATTGGTTTCATTCAAAGGGGATCCAGTGTCTGGCAGCCTGGGATGACATGCTCGACAAGCCACGTTGCTTCGCTAGGGATGGCTTGCACCTGTCACCCCTGGGCTTTTGAATACAGGCAAAGGCTCTTGCCACCCCCATAGTGCCTTTTTTAGGCAAGGCTCAAAAGACAAACCCACCTCCATAGACAATACAAGGAAAAAGAAACTAAGGGTAATGTTGCTCAATGCCAGAAGTCTAAACCTCAAAATGCACACACTCGAGACTCTCCTCAGTATGGAGAACATCGATGTCTGTGCAGTAACAGAAACCTGGTTCAAGGCTCCCGAGGGCACCCCAGCACTACCAGGTTATACTTCATACCATGCTTTTCGGCCACAAAACTCGGACCGAACCACAAAAGGAGGGGAAGTATCCATATACATCAAAAATACCCACACCTCCAGGTTAGCAGCACTGCACAAAGCAACAGAAACCATCCACGTGCAACTAACAGTGGGCAAAACTGCCTTTCAGTTTATAGCCTGCTACAGACCACCATCCCAAACTCAGGAACACCACTCGGCTTTCCTGAGAACACTAGAGAACATGAAGGTCTCTCCAAACACCATTATACTGGGTGACTTCAACTACCCAAACATTGACTGGGTAAACTACTCAAGCCCACACACCCTCGCCCAATGACTCCTAGAATTTATAAACTCAAATGCTACGGAACAACTGGTCACCACCCCCACAAGAGGAGAAAACATACTGGATCTGGTCATCACAAATATAGGGACTCTATGTTCCACACCAGAGGTATACCCCTCACTGGTAAGGTCAGACCACAAATTAATCTCACTGGACATCCATATCCCGTCCCCACCCCTAGCCAAGGTAACCACGGTGAAGAACTTCTCAAAAGCAAACTTCACACTTCTCAAAACTGAGGTGGTATCCTTCAAAGCCCCTGGGCCAGTGGAAAACACGGCTCAAACCGCAGAATCCTTCACAAACGTATTCTATGGACACCTACAGGAATGTATGGATCATGCTATCCCAAATAAAACCAAGACTCACTCCTCCAAAGGCAGGAGACCTGTCTGGTGGACCCCAGCCATAAATAAGCTATACAACAAAAGGAGGAAGCTACTACATGATAAAGCAAAATCCCAAAAAGGGAAGGCATCTCTGATCAGTACTAGCAAGAAGCTACAATCCCTCATAAAATCATCTAAGGCCAGCTTCGAAAGACAAAATGCACAAGATACTAAGGACAATCACAAGGCCTTCTTTAGTTATGTCAGGAACCCGGGTGGCAACTCCCAGATATGTTCCGAGTTAGTGCAAAATGACAAAAAATACACTGAACCCACAGACATTGCCAACATCCTGGCAGACAGATTCAGTGCAAATTTCTCCCCCCATCCCCCCCAAAAGAGCAAATCTCTATCCCAACAGAGTGTAGCCTCCCAGACATCACAAATGAAGAGGTGAGAGCTGCCCTCTCCAAAGCAAAAAACACAGCATCAATGGGACTGGACGGTGTCCCGGGCTGCGTCTTACACGAGCTACAAGATGAACTTAACTCTCACATTAAGTCACTGTTCAAGGTCAGCCTTACCACAGGATATGTACCCAAGGAATGGCGTACAGCAACGGTGGTCCCGCTCCACAAGGGAGTTGCCACAACGGACCCCGGAAACTATCGCCCTATAAGCCTGACTAGCCTGGTCTGCAAAGCTATGGAGCGTATCATCATGGAACTCATAAACAATGACATCGGAAACCTTCAAACACTGGATCCTACCCAGTTCGGCTTTGTTAAAGGCAGATCTTGCCTCTTGAACCTGGTTGACTTCTTTGAAACAGTTACCAGGGCCATAGACGAAGGGAAGGTAGTCCACACAGCCTACCTGGACCTCGCAAAAGCCTTCGACACAATACTCCACTCAGGTATCCTAAATAAGCTCACTAGCTTAAATATTAATCCCTACGTCACAAGATGGGTTGTGAACTGGCTCAGGGATAGAACCCACATGGTCAGAATTGCAGGTGCCTTGTCAGACTCTAAACCAGTTACAAGTGGAGTCCACAAGGTTCAGTCCTGGAACCTCTCTTGTTCGGTATTTATTTCTCTGAGGTACAGGCAAACACGGGAGGACTATGGCTGACCAATTTCGCAGATGACTGCAAACTGGGTGCCATAACAGACTCTCCGACTGACACAAGCATCCTCCAAAGGGTCTCACAGAGACAGATAACTGGTGCCAAAGTCATGGCCTAAAGCTAAATGCTAAAAAATGCATAGTCATCCCCTTTGGGAAAAACCTAAGTGCCCACAGACTACCACATATGAGGTAACACATTAAGTACGGAGGAAGTAATTAGGGATTTGGGGACCCAAGTAGACAGTAATCTCTCCTTTGACAATCACGTTGCCAAAGTGGTTAGAAAGACCTTCTATATAGCCCACCTCATCATGAAAGGTTTCACATCTAGATCAAGAGAGGTCTTTGTGCCACTCTATTCATCACTCATCAGGCCCATAATTGAATACAATGCCCCATTTGGGATGTACCTTACCCGACACCTGCAGCAACTGGAAAGACCCCAAAAGTACCTCACCAAGAGGATCAAGGAACTCAAACAGATGCCCTATGCAGTTAGGCTAAAGAAACTCCAGCTCTACTCAGTTTCTTACCGCCTACTCAGAGGCGATCTGTGCCTGACATATAAAGCCATGTCCAACCCAGAATTAATGGACATGCTCCACCTTAAGAAATCCAAATCCCTTAGAGCTACAAGCTCCACAGACTTAAACCTCAGCACAGAAATAAATAGGACATGCTGGAGGGACAGATTCATATCCCAGAGACTCCCTTCACTCTGGAACAAAATCCCAGTCCAGGTAAGGCATAGCCCCTCACTGACCCTCTTCAAGAGAAATCTTGACGAGTGGATGGGAGATCGTAAGTATACCCCCGGGTTCTCTTCTGGGTCCCTGCTAGACAGAGGCACAATAAACTAACCGTAAAGAGGCTATATTCTGTGACCTACTATTCAAAGGCACAGTCTACAAATCTAAAAGGGTGGCGAAAGCCAAACACACTCTGGCTAGGCTTATAAATGCCCTAGGGCAGATAGCCTAGTATCAACCTATGAACCTATTAGAATAGGGGGGAATATATCTGCTTTTCATAGGCACAACAGAAGTGTCAAAAGAATAATAAGTATTATTTTCCACGTTACACAGCCATATTCAAATCTATAATATAGCATGTGTGTGTGTGTGTGTATATATATATATATATATATATATATATATATATATATATATATAAATAAAATATAGCATATACAATTATACATACTAACTTCGAGACAGCATAATTCCCGGAGAACAGGCATATTCCCCTTCCACAGGGATCATTCTGTCTCGCACAGCTATTGACCTTACGCTGTGTCAACCAATATGGCTTGGCTATACACAGGTTGATCTTAAATCATCAAAAAAATCTTGTTTTCCCGCCTTACTGAACTAGAATAGTCCAGTCTTCAGAGTTTGCTGATCTCTGGGCTTTGTCTTGGTTCCTGTGCTATTCCATATCCTTATTTGGATAAAAGGAAGCGTCTTTGTTCACCAGTGGGAGTGGGGAGCACTGAGCAGCCTATTTGTCCCTAGAGGAGTGGTTCCAGCCAGAAACTTGTAGTCTATTGGCCATTTTGGGTCAATTCCTAGCTCTTTTCAGCCCCCTGTAATAAAGTCCACTTTAGCGCGCTTTTTCGCTTGTATTCAACTCAGCACCGCTCCTCATGGTGTCCTGCAGAGTTCTACAAGCAGCAGAGAGCAAAAGTTTGACTTTTTCCTGATTTAAGTATTTTTTTCTGGCTTTTTGATTATTTACTGCTTAGCGACTGCATTTTCGCTGTTTATACAGCTCTGCATTCTATTTAAACTGTTTTTGTGTTGATCAACTGTTTTGCACTTTTAAAAAAGTTATTTGTTGCTTAATTTTACCTGTAGGCTAACACACTCAAGTGCGCTAGCCGTTTAAAAGCATTTATAGCATTTACTGTCTGTTTTTCCTGTTTTCTGCAAAACAATATATTGTTTTCCTGCCTTACTGAACTAGAATAGTCCAGTCTTCAGAGTTTGCTGATCTCTGGGCTTTGGCTTGGTTCCTGTGCTATTCCGTATCCTTATTTGGATAAAGGGAAGTTTCTTTGTTCACCAGTGGGAGTGGGGAGCACTGAGCAGCCTATTTGTCCCTAGAGCAGTGGTTCCAGCCAGAAACTTGTAGTCTATTGGCCATTTTGGGTCAATTCCTAGCTCTTTTCAACCCCCTGCTATAAAGCCCGCTTTAGCGCGCTTTTGCGTGATTTAGCGCGGAGTTGCCCATAGAGCACCATCGGGCAGTGCCGGTTAAACAAGGTTAAACTATTTCTGGCTCCGTAAAGTCTGCTCTTCAATTTTTCCCTTAGAACTTCTCTACTTGCAATCTAAACAGTCTATTCTCTATCTCAAAAGCTCAGCACTTGCTCCTAAAGCATTTTTATATAGGTAAAGTACTTATATACTAAAAGTACTACATTAGTCTAGAATCCCCTTGAGTACCCATTTCCCTATAGGTCCCTTCTGACTCAGTTACACAGCAAACGCGTCCTCTCCTGTTCAGCTGGTGAATCTGGGCATCTTGAGGCAATGTTACAATTGCCTCATGTACACAGACAACCCACTCCTTCTCCCACAAAACACAAATTCATGTGAGAGATGCAACTATATAGCCAAACTGGAGGCTGAGCTCTCTCAACTCAGGACTGGCAAGACCAGACAGGAGGAGAAGGAAACCACACACACCACAAACCCAGTTTCACATAGAACTATCACAACTGCAAAACAAACACATAAACACACAAAGACATACTCGGAGGCACTGATCAAAATCTACCAAAACTACAGAGGCCTCCAAAGCAGACACCCAAGCAACTGCCACCTCAAGACATAAGACATGCAACACATAGTTCTCAAAGTCAGTGTGCTAGACAGTCACAGCCCTTAAGGCCAAACACAATGCCAGACACACTTGTTATAGGTGACTCCATAGTCAGACACACTGACGTCCCACTCACCAGACTGAACAAGGAGAAGATCACAGTAAGCTGCCTGTCGGGCGCTAGAATCCGCCACATAACACAAGCACTCAGGTCACTCCACAGCAAGTACAAGTATGACTCAGTCATTGTCCATGCCGGTGTGAACGACCTGAGACGTACCTCCCTGGACTACATGAAAAGAGACATAGAGGAGCTCTCAGATTATGTAGCCCAGGCCGGTATGACCCTGACCCTGAGCAGTATCCTACCCTCACCAAGAATGATGCCACAATACAGAGACAAAATGATCAGCTTTAATAATTGGCTTAATTACTGGTGTCATTCTAAGGGGATCAATGTCTGTCTGCCTGGGATGACATGCTTGACAAGCCACGCTGCTTCGCAAGGGATGGCTTGCACCTGTCACCCTGGGCTTCCGGATATTGGCAAAGGCTCTTGCCACCCCCATAGTGCCTTTTTTAGGCAAGGCTCAAATGATAAACCTACCGCCCTAGAAAACAAAAATGGAAAAAAACTAAGGGTAATACTGCTCAATGTCAGAAGTCTAAACCTCAAGATGCACGCCCTCGAAGCCCTCCTCAGTATGGAGAACATCGATGTCTGTGCTGTGACTGAAACCTGGTTCAAGGTTCCTGAGAGCACCCCAGCATTATCAGGTTATACCTCATATCATGCGTTCCGGCCCCAAAATCCGGACCGAACCACAAAAGGAGGGGGAGTATCCATATTCATAAAGGATACCCACACCTCCAGGTTAGTGGCAACGCATGAAGCATCGGAGACCATCCAGGTGCAATTAACCATAGGTAAAACTGCCCTACAGTTTGTAGCATGCTACAGACCACCCTCTCAAACTCAGGAAACCCACACCACCTTCCTGAAGACACTGGAGAGTATGAATGTCTCTCCAAACACCATCATATTGGGTGACTTCAACTACCCAAACATAGACTGGGAACATTACTCAAGCCCCAACACCCTAGCCCAAAGGTTCCTGGAGTTCATAAACTCAAATGCTATGGAACAACTAGTCACCATTCCCACAAGAGGAGAAAATATACTAGACCTGATCATCACAAACATGGGGAAAAAATGCTCCACACCGGAAGTATATCCCTCATTGGTGAGATCAGACCATAAATTAATCTCACTGGAGATCCACATCCCGCCCCCAAACCCAGAAAAAAAGACCACAGTGAAGAACTTCTCAAAAGCAAACTTCACACTTCTTAAGACTGGAGTGGTATCCTTCAAGGCCCCCGAGCCAGTGGAAACCACAACTCACGCTGCTGAAACCCTTACAAATGCCTTCTACGAGCACCTCCAGGAATGTATGGATCAAGCAATCCCTAATAAAATCAAGACCCTTTCCACCAAAGGCAGGCACCCGGTCTGGTGGACCCCAGCCATAAACAAACTCTACAACAAAAGGAGAAAGCTACTACATGACAGAGCAAAATCCCTAAAAGGGAAGGCATCTCTGATCAATACTAGCAAAAAACTACGATCACTCATAAAATCATCCAAGGCCAACTTTGAGAGAAAAATCGCTAAAGACACAAAAGACAATCATAAGACCTTCTTTAGCTATGTTAGAAACCTGGGTGGAAACTCCCACATATGCTCAGAATTAGTCCAAAATGATACAAAAATCACTGAACCCACAGACATTGCCAACATACTGGCAGACAGGTTCAGTGCAAATTTCTCCCCTCCCTCCCCCCCCAAAAGGAGAAATATCTATCCTACCAGAGTCTAGCCTCCCAAACATCTTAGATGCCCAGGTGAGAGCTGCTCTCTCTAAAGCAAAAAACACAGCATCAATGGGACCGGACGGTGTCCCCGGCTGTGTGCTACACGAACTCAATGAGGAACTAAACCCACACATAAGGCTGCTGTTTAATCTTAGCCTTACTACAGGATACGTGCCCAAAGAATGGCGACGGCAACTGTGGTCCCACTCCACAAAGGCGGTGCTTCTATGGACCCTGGAAATTACCGCCCCATAAGCTTGATGAGCCTTGTCTGCAAAGCTATGGAGAGGATCATAATGGAACTCATAAATAAAGACATTGGGGACCTACAGACACTGGATCCTACCCAATTTGGCTTTGTCAAGGGCAGATCCTGCCTCTTGAACTTGGTCGACTTTTTTGAAACAGTCACTAAGGCCACTGATGAGGGTAAGGCAGTTCACACAGCCTACCTTGACCTAGCAAAAGCGTTCGACACAATACCCCACTCGGGCATCATAGAAAAGCTCACCAGCTTAGATGTAAACCCATATGTCACAAGATGGGTTGCAAACTGGCTCAAAGACAGAACCCACAGGGTTAGAGTTGCTGGTGCCATGTCAGACTCTAAGCCGGTCATGAGCGGTGTCCCACAGGGCTCAGTCCTGGGCCCCCTCTTGTTCGGCATTTATTTTTCTGAAGTGCAGGCAAACATAGGGGGATTGTGGCTGACAAAATTTGCAGATGACTGCAAACTGGACACCATAATTGACTCCATCAGATACAGACATCCTCCAGAGAGGTCTCATAGAAATGGATAACTGGTGCCAGAGCCATGGCCTTAAGCTAAATGCCAAAAAATGTATAGTCATACCCTTTGGGAAAAACAAGGTAACCCCTAATTACCACATAGGTGGTAATCCATTAAACACGGAAGAAGTTATCAGGGACCTGGGGACCCAAGTTGACAGTAACCTCTCTTTTGACACTCACATTGCCAAAGTGGTTAGGAAGACCTTCTACATTGCCCACCTGATCATGAAGGGATTCACATCCAGATCAGGAGAGGTCATTCTACCCCTGTACTCTTCACTTATCAGACCAATGATTGAGTACAACGCCCCATTCGGAATGTACCTTACCCGACACCTGCAGCAGTTGGAAAGACCCCAAAAGTTCCTCACCAAAAGGATAAAGGGGCTCAAACATATGTCATACACTGCCCAACTGAATAGAGCTGGAGTTTCTTCAGTCGCATACCGTCTGCTCAGAGGTGATCTGTGCCTGACATACAAGGCCATGTCCAACCCGGAATTAATGGACATGCTCCACCTCAAAAAATCCAAATCCACCAGAGCCACGACAGCAAGAGACTTAAACCTCAACAAGGATATAAATAGGACGTGCTGGAGAGACAGATTCATCACCCAGAGACTCCCTACACTATGGAACAGAATCCCAGTCCATGTGAGGCAGAGCCCCTCACTGACTCTGTTCAAGAGAAATCTTGACGAGTGGATGGGAGATCGTAGGTTTACCCCGGGAATCATCTCTGTGTCACTGCTGGACAGAGGCACAGCAAACTAATGGGTATAGTATTCTCATCCTAAGGGGTGGTGAAAGCCACACACACTCTGGCTAGGCTTATAAATGCCCTAGGGCAGATAGCCTAGTATGAACCTATGACCGACTAATCTAATGGCATGGCAGCCATATACATATATATGTATGTATTTGTGTGTGAGTAGATATATATATATATATATATATATATATATATACACATATATATATGTATATACACACGTGTGTGTGTGTGTGTGTGTATATATATATATATATATATATATATATATATATATACACACATATACACACACACACACACACACATATATATACATATAGATACAGATATGTCAATGTGTTACTGCGTAAAGAGTGGGAGAGACTATATGCATACAAAAGTACCAACTATAGCAAGACTTGATTAGCATATACATCTGGAGGTTTGTGGGAGTTAAATTCAAGAATTCAATTCTTTAAGATGTAACTTGGTATACAAAGTGTATATTGAATATTAAGCTACATTGCTAAACCTAATAATTTGCTTTAAACAGGCAATAGGATGAATGAATGAATGAATGAGAGTCAGCTGGCCAGTAATACAGAAATACATAAAAAAGCACCTTGTGATGCTAGTGCAGTCCCTCGCCTCCCCCCCTACCGAGCAGTTCACTAATCATGAAGCTGACTGGAAGGAGGCTGTATAACAACCTTGCACAGTGTGACAATGAGGTAAAGTAGTGATTAGTGACTTTATAAAAAAAAAAAAATAGCTCAAGATTTATACTGACTTCGAGACTGCAGTAATCAATTCCTCCTAATATTTACAACACCCTGGAAACACAGCAAACTGATGTATTTTATCCGTCAGCTATCACAATCTTTCAGACTATATCATCATGCAAGGGCAAGTTAAAATGTTTACTTTAGCCATAGAAATGCTGATTTGGATATACTGGTAACATGCATATGCTACATGTGCTACATGTAAGCACTAAAGTGTGGTGCATTTATCATAATTGCAGTATCTCTCTGATATTCACACGTCCATAAACACTTGCTATGTCACAGCCATGCTACAATAAGGATCTTAATTTACACATTTCTTTACACAGTGGCACACAATCATGTATCTCTATCATTTATTACACTATCTCTGTCTTATGCATGCAACAGATTATAATCTATGAACTTGTATGCTTGCTTTTTTCAGGCATTCCTTTAAACATAAACATACTTTTCTTAGGTAAACAAAAAGAGAAGATGCAGCTTGTTATACAACATAGGTAATATCCACATCAAATTTTTAACATACCTGGCTCTATGTGCTTATTATCTAGTTTTCTCCTTCATGGTTCCACTTAAAGCAACTCAAGTATCTGAAGGCAATGCAGGGTACCATTCAAATCTTCACAGACTATTTCACTCATTTAATAATTGGGATATAATTTATTTTATATATTGGTCATTATGACTATGTCTTAAACTAAACTTTGTCTCTCTTTTATTCCATTTTCTTCCTTCAGACTACAAAAATTTATATTTAAACACATATGATAAAGCAGTTAGCTATATTAATGACTTTTAGGTGACTGAAAGTAACCTTTTCACCTCAATTACAAGGTCACTTCAGCCACCGTATAAGTGATCAATGGATTATCTCTCTTTATTTGGTATTTACTAAACTAAGTGCATTTTTTAGGGGCAAACCAAGAACACTTATCTAGTTACGTGACTTTCTCACAGCTGCATAGTGTGTTAGTAAACAGTAAATGAATTAAGCACACTACTACAGGACAGAGCTCACTAACAGTTCAAAGAACTAACTTTATGTCATGTACTACCAGTACTGCAAAATATATTTTGTCTATAAATATTGCCAAAGGTCACAATGACTAACCAAAGAAGCTGAATCTTTTATCCTAGTAATATTCCTTCTTGTATTGAATGCAGCACCCTTATAGCAACTATTTTGAAGCCTGCTACAAACTCACTGTAAATCTATTTAATAACTGTGACAACACAGTTTGGTTGACTGCGTAATAGCTGTAACAACTAAGGTGTATAATATCAAATGCAGAAAGTTAGAAAGGCTCTGGAAAAATTATACTATTTGTTTATTAATAAATAAGTAAATAAATATTTCAATGAAGTATAAATCCCTTACTCTATGAAGTAGACCATCCCGGTATCAGTGTAAGCCATCTCCCAGTTCTTAGGCAAGGGCTCCAAGCTTTCTTCTCTTGTCAAAAGATGTATACGATCCACAGAACTACTTGTCTGACTGTAACTAGGAACCGTTCTCATCCAATGCGAGGAGTCTGGACATTTACTCTGATGCTCTACAATTAATTCCAGAAATATATGTTCATTGAAACAATGTTAACAGTCCAGCCTTTTTAAAATAAGAAACATTACTTCTACAACCTGAATTGTAATGCATTGAAAATGTTTTCTGCAACAAGTGTAATATTAAATCGACACATTTTGAGCAAATTATTATGATATGAAAAAAATAGAACTTCATGTCACTGCAGAATATTTTCAGATATATACCCCTCCCAAGGCTTCTGTCAGTCTTTCCACACCCCTGAACATATGCCTGATGAACTTATGCTTACGTATATTTCTTTTTAGTCTTTTATGAGCTTGTGTTCAGTTGCCTCAGCTCATTCTCACAGTCTGATCATCACTGGCTAATTTTAGTTGTTCTGACATGCATCTTCTATTCACAGGCATAGGCAGGATTTTTAGAATTGTACACCAACTTCCAGAATACATCCCTCCTCCCTACAAGTGTAGTCCTCCCGCCCCCATCTTGGACACTGCTGCTTCAAAATTTAGTTAACCAGACATTTTGACAAAGAAAGCCATTTAGCAAAATATATTGCCATAAACTATGGTAATTATTTTTTTTATCTTAAATGCTGCACATAGCATTGCACAGAATAAATTATTTTAAAATGTGTATGCCATGATGTAGAGGGCATAAACCTGGCTATTCCATTGACTCTTAAATCCTTGGTGTACTATAGCAACCACAACTTGAAGGGTATTTTTTTGTGTGTGCATTTGTGTATACGTATGTGTTGTGTGAATACTACACAAAGCTTGATATCATGTATTCATGACTTTAACGAAACTAACATTGCAATAAAAATACTCCGTTTGAAGTTTAGCACAGTTTAAGGTTTACCAAGTTTTTCGTTTTCATAAAATAGAAATGAAGGAAGCACTGCCATGAGTACATCAAAAAACACCTTATAATATGATTGTGTATACTGCCATGGCTATGAAAAAAACTACTAAGGTAACTGCAGTAGGGATGTTTATTTCTTCATATTAAACTGGCTGTCAGTAGTAGGGTAAGATGTTAATTAAAATGTATTTCCTGAAAAAGCCACCATAAGCATTTTAAAATTTTAATAATTTTCAAAGTAGAGCTCAAACCATATTAACAGCACAAATTAAAAGTCCTTAAAAACCATGATGCAAAGAAACATGGGCATGTCTTGCCCTGAACCATTTCTTTACATGAAAATTAATACCTTCTGAACAGTGTTAGCAAAAACACACAACCATTCACAATATATATATATATATATATATATATATATATATATATATATATATATAAAACATATATATATATATGTATATATATATATATATATATATATATATAATACATATATATATAAAATATATATATATATAATACATATATATATATAAATATATATATATATATATATATATAAATATATATATATATATTCACATTTGTTTTATTCATACACTCTACTATTCACCATCTCCCTGTGTCAACCCCTCCCACCAAATCACCTAGGCGAGGAGACAGATGTCTTGTTACTGCAACATCCTGCAGTAGGGGAGACTGGACCTCTCTCTGGCCTACCTTAATGGTTAGACAATGAATACTCAAATACACCAAGCATGAATCACAAAAGTTTGCCAACATTTGCTTGTACTGTGTGAACTTGAGTGTTGACAAACTTGTAATCCAGCTCCTTGAGCTCCTGAACTACATGGGAAAATGTAAAAATCCATAATTATTTTTCCAGGGAGCAAGTTCCCAACATCCACAAAAGTTGTTGTTCTTATTCCAAGCTCACTGCACTTTACATGTGATTACTGAAAGGCAAGGGCAAAGCCTATCTCACTCCTTCTACAAGAGACTTTGAGATCAGACACTTATAAAGAAGACACACTTCAGCAATAGCTTCTTGAGAATAATCATTAAGAACACTAACACTCCAGTTGTTAAGTTTTAGCAAGTAGGCTACAAACTTGTGAGGCCTGAAAAACAGCAGATAAGACACCCTTAACCTCATCCACTGTACAAGATGTGGTGAGGTCAATTCCAATTATATGCAGCTATACAAACAACCTCTGCTTTTGATGATCTGTTTGTGTCACCCTTCCAACCCTTTTTTTTTCAATTTTTTTTCTTTACTTCCATGCCTATCAACTATCAAACCTCTCCTACTGGACAGGAGCAAATTTAATATCCTGCACTGGGCACACACAGCATGGATGTTACACCTGACCAAAGAGGCCATCATCCAGGCAACGATGGAGGTGATCTGTGCCCCTGAAGATATCCTGGCAATGAAGGCAATCATAATGAGGCCCTAATCTTGCTCTGATGGCTGATGTGAGCATTTGTCTTACAACAGGGTGTCCTATGTCCCCCACTGTGTGTGTGTGTGTGTCTGTCTGTGTGCATGTGTGCGTGTGTGCATGTGTGCGAGTGCGTGCATGTACATGTGTACTTGCACTCAAATACTAATGAAGGCTACATCACCCACTTGGAACTACCAAGCCCACATCCCTAGTCTAGGCTATTTCAGTGATTAATAAGCCTCTTTCTGTATGCCGGTAATTGGCTAACTAAAGCACCTCTCCAATCTCCAAAGGCTAAACAAGCAAGGGTCAACTGCTCACTCTCATTCTCCCCTGACATACTCTTCTAGCTCTCAAGCTGCTAGTCAAACTTGGGGTGTCTGTGTTGCAGGGCTTTATCCCTGTATAGTGCAAAGCCAGGTTGCGTGCTAACTTTGACCATCTGAGTTGGAAACCCACCCTTCTACTGGATCAGGCAGGACATCTTCCCAAAATGGACAACTGATGTTAAGCTGCTCATTCCCTCCACACCACCGAAAACCAACTCCACCTCATACAGGCTTGTTACATGCACCCAGGCCACCTCAGTCACAGTCAGGGCTCCATTCCTCTGCAGAATTGAACCAACAACCATCAGAATCACATTTAGAAAAAGTGTGACAATGTTGCAAACATACATATTTTTCTGTTTACTTATTACTGATGTCATATGCCTTGCAACAAAGTTGTTGCTCCTGATAAATTCATCTTACCAGCTATTAAAATGCAAAATGCAGAAACACGCTTATTGACATGTAAACATTAAGTGGTAACACAAAAATGGCATATATCTTCAGGTATGAAGTTAGAAATAGATGAACTTACGAAGCTTAATGGAAAACATTATGCACTTGATTTCTATCATATTAAAGGGAAGCAGTATTATGTTTCGGTACCTTGGCAGGCGGCTAAGCTCTCATGCTACTTTTTTTCCACATACACATAAAATACAGTCTATGAAGATTATTTTAGCTATGAAAATATAAACATCCATATTCATGGCAGCAAGAGATATGAATATTTCATGATGCAACTTTTCAATGCCTGTAAATATTTTAGATGAGACCAGAACTTGGAGAAAATACAACCCTTCAAAATATGGTGTGGTACAATGCCTTGCATAATAGCATTTGAAAAGGCAATGTCTAAGAAACAAAATAACACTAAAACTGTTAAATTAGAATGCACTGGAAATATTACCCACTGTTGGTTGTTTGTTTTTCAGATTGTCATTACTGAGTGCCCTAAATGTTATTAAGGGCATAGTATACAAAAGCAGTCCGGACAAGCACCGTGAAGCCCAAAAAATATTAAAGTCCTTGTTGTGGATGCTGTTTGCTGTACAAGCTGCAACACTTTAAATAGAATCCACTTACACGTGTAAAGCTGAAGAGGCAAAAAAAAGGTTTTACTTTTAAAACAAGCGTTTGATGGCTGTAGTTAATCTACAGCTTCATCAGAGGCATAAAGTAAAAGGTTTTTTCTGACTTCAGTGCGGCTTTACACGTGTAAGTGGATTCTACTTAAAGTGTTACAGCTTGTACAGCAAACAGCATCCACAACAAGGACTTTAATATTTTTTGGGCTTCACGGTGCTTGTCCGGACTGCTTTTGTGTATTTTACTGGTTTCCGTTTGTTTGCTTTAAGGGCATAGTATGAAATGTTTGGTGGAACAGAAAATTGCTCCATTGTTGCACATGCACAATGTGCTAGGCTGGAGACATCGCTGGTTGCAACATTTCCACACATGCTTTAATATTTCTAAAACCAAGCAACTTTTAAACTATACATATCAGGTGAATGCTTACACAATGCTGAAGAAATTATCACTGATACTAGCACTACAAGTTGTACACTTGAGAGATAGTGCTACTTGTATTAATTATTTTCATATTTCTGCAAATATTTAATAAATGGTAATTTAAAAAAACAATTTCTTACCTTAATGTAAATGCTCAAATCTCTTGAATAAAAGAGTTGCTGCTACTATATGTGTACTGAATTCAATATAGTTTTTCAAGATAAGAAAAGTTGTTTGAACGTGGAAAAAATAATTCTCGACTTTTATGTATTATAATGCATTGCAATATTTATATAAAGGTTATGAATGCACTTGACCTACATCATTGTAAATCATATTTTTTGCAGAACACATTGTTGGACCTTTAAAATAATATTTTGTACCACAACATATTTACTTTTGTGTGGCTTTTGGTCTAATTCAATTTTTTAGAAAATATAATTAAATTTTTTAGAAAATGTTTAGGGAGCTAAGAATGTGGGAAGCCTACCAGAAGTGTGACATTCTACAGTTACTATGTGTAAGTGAGTTAAACAACTGTATATTTTGCACACCAAGAGGATTACAGTACATTGTAAGAGTCCCCTGATCAAGGCCAATCTCACAGCCATGCATCTCCTGCGTGTTTTCATAATTTCAGGTGAAGTGGAGTAACTATTTGAAGACAACCACCAAACGAAAATAAACCACTGCAGCTGAAATGAACAGTGGCATATAAATATGTAGATGGCATACAAATGGTTAAGTACAGTATAGTACTCACCTTGACTGCAACAGCTACTTTTAAAAGTAAAATTTAACCTTCACAGACTGTATTCTCTAATGCAGTTACATAAAATAGTATTAAATGTGAGTGTTAGACTGCATAATACAACAACAATCGCAGGAATGTTCACAGTGAAATATCGGTGTTACCATACACAATATCAGGCCCACAGTAATAAGATATGTGCATAATTATGCCACCTGTCCTTTCTCTTGCAGTCTTGCCACAAGTTTAGCGTACAGTTCTTAGATTTCAAGTCATCCCAGAAGTGCTACAGTAGAAAACTTTAATCTGTGCACAATAACTAAAGTCAGGCTGATTACAGAATTTAAAAATAATTTTATATCCAGAAAACTTTAATCTGTGCACAATAACTAAAGTCAGGCTGATTACAGAATTTAAAAATAATTTTATATCCAGAAAACTTTAATCTGTGCACAATAACTAATGTCAGGCTGATTAAAGAGTTTAAAAATAATTTTATATCCAGAAAACTTTAATCTGTGCACAATAACTAATGTCAGGCTGATTAAAGAATTTAAAAATAATTTTATATCCATGGTTGTCACTATAAAAGCTAATAAACCAGGAAAGGGTATCAAATTTTAACTTCCAAATGTATTTCAAGGAATAAAGACAGCAAAATAAACAGCAGATAAATTTACTATCTAAGAAGATATGTAGTAGATGGTCAACCAAATCTGTACATCCTACTAAAGCAAAGGGCTGCAAAATGTACTGCTGAACACAACAGCTTTTTTCTACATTCTGACTACTGTACGTTGATTTTTTTCAATCTATTTTAGCAATCTTGATGGACAGCCATACCCACCTTTCACCCTGTGGCCACTATCTGGCTTGCATCTCATACCAGGGCTGCACCTGGTAACATAAAGCAGGAGGAAATCCAGAAAGAGATTTCTACCCTAATTTTGACCAGTAGGGAAAGACACGTTTGTCTTTAGTGTGGTGTCATCCTCAGCACTTTGCTGCAATTTTCACCATCCCCTTGGCAACCAAACTTATACAATGCTGAAAGCAAAGACCCCAATTCCCACACAGTGAGGCATGCAAGCTATCGTGCACATGCTGAACCCAAATGCAGTGTGCTTGGCAGAACCATGTCTCCCATCACATACACTGGAAGTTTTTCACCTGGCCAGGTGTCATTAGTACCTCTGGGATGAGAATGCTAACATCAGTGACTCAACATCCCCCCCCCCAATCTCCTCCCTAAACTGGCTCCTCCAGCACCAGGGTCACAGGACTTTATCCCTCTATGCCATAAAGCCAGAATTCTTCAATGAATAAACTGCTTACAGGCAGCGGTTATATCCCAAGGCAGTGGTAGGAACAAGGTCAAAAAGGTGCACAAAAGCCCATTGGAGACTCTCTGAGGATTTCAATGTAGGAGGCTTCTCCAAGAATGGAAGTAAATGATTTCACAGTTAAATAATATAAGGGAAGTGCACAAAGAATTAAACCATATGTACGTGTGTGTGTGTGTGTGTGGAGGGGGGCTTCTAGTAAAACAGTTAATCCTCTGTAATGTTTACTTGGTTATTTTTCCCAACTATAAAAATTTGTTGACTGAAACAAGTTACTGATCTTTCAGGAGGCTAGCTTTTTTGTTTTGATGCAACATTTGGATTTTTGGAATGTGATTTTCTGCCTGTGATTTGTACCTCAAAAAAAAAAAATAAAATGAGGATGTGAAAGATAAAGGGAGTCAGATGACCTCAAATGAAAACACCTTTAATACTTTTATTAAGGCATCATTCGGTTAGAGTTTTCATCTCACAACAGTTCAGAGAGAATTTGCACGTACCTATTGTGTTTCTCCTGGCTATATGTAAAGAAGAGTTTTTCTCACTGCAGTTCTCCAGTAATCAAATACAGTAAATAATTACATTTTGTGTGATGTAACCTGATCTTTTTTTACATACCAGCTAAACTAAATGAGAAGAAAGTACAGTTCTGTAAAATCTTACCATAACAGTAGATGTTCTTTTCTTCAGTGTTGCAGTATTACTTACCTAAGGGATCTCCTGCTGAGGATAGTGCAAAGTCTGGGCAGCACAGCAAAGCCTCTAGTTCTTACAGGCATCGTACATCACATGTATGTTCCTCACACAAGGCATAGGGTGGGTGAGACATGGACGCACACACTCAGAACTGAAAAAGCCCCAGGAGCAACAGAATGCCCTTAGGGAACCAGGATAACTTATGCACCAGAAGTAGAAAAAAGGAAAGAGAAAATGAGCCCCTCGGTCTGGAGGGCAAGAGGTGGAACAGAGGAGGTAGGAGGGAGGGAGCTAATACTGTAATAGTGAGAAAAGGACATCTACTGTTACAGTAAGATTTTACACAACCATACTATGTCTTTCCATATCACTGTTGCAGTACTCCTTACCTAAGGGCGAATACAAGGGCTCAAGACGAAGCCTGGGAGGAGAAAGGCCCAGAACAGCCATGTACAAACCCATGCAGGATGGCCCTGGCAAACCTGCCCTCACATTGGAAATAACATCCAACTTGTAATGCTTTGTGAAAGTATGAACAGAGAACCAAGTAGCAGCCTCAAGGATAGAACTGGTATCCAGACCACTGAAAAAGCATTAGAGGTGGCAACTGCCCTGGTAGAATGCACATTTACTGATGAGGAAATACATTTTCCATGAAAAGAATAACAAAAAGAAATGACCTTAGAAATCGAAGAGGAAATGGTTTGCTTAGGGACAATCAAAGCCAAAACAATGGGTTGAAAGGAAAGAAAAACCTGCTAAGATTTGCTAATAACTAGTTTTACCCAAATAATATCTGAGCTACCTATACAAAACTAAGGTGTGAAGAACCTTCTCACTGGCAGACAGTGGAGAAGGAAAAAAAGGAAGGAAGAGGAATACATTGATTAAGGGAAAACTCATTGACAACCCTGGGCATAAAAGAAGGGTTAGTGTGAAGGGACACCCTGTTCCTGTGGAAAACTTAAAAAGGATGAATAGCAGTGGGAGCCTGAAGTTCAGACACTCTTTTGTCTGAAGTGAGGGCCAAAAGAAGAACAGTCTTCCAAGTACAATGTTGTATGCAAGCTCAAAAGGAGCCAAAGACAAAATTTCAACTACAAAACTGAGGTTCCAGGAGGGTGGAATAGGCTTCCTGAAAATTCTGATAAGAATTTCAGAAGCTGCTTGACCTCAATTTTAGAGGCCAGAGGACGAGTAAAAGGCAGCAAGCCAAAACTGCTGACAGATGAGCTTTAACTGAATATGCCAACCCAGCATGGAGCAAATCACACAAATAAGAAAGCACCAGAGAAAGCCCCGTAGATTGGGGATCCTGATGGCGAGAGAGGCACCAAAAAAAAAAAAAAAAAAAAAAAAAAAAAAAAATCACTTCCATTTGGACATGTATGATTTCTTGGTTAGAACCTCCTGATTAACCAAAAACATGTCTTCAGAAAAAAGGTCCCTGAAAGGGATCAAAACCCTATCACCCACATTGTCAGCTGAAAAGTGGACAAGTGAAGATGGGTAAGAGATCCCTTGTCTTGTGTGAGTAGATCCACCTAGTGAGGTAACTTGTGGTGACTGCCCCAGGCCAAGTGAGAAAGAAAGGATAACTAATGCTGTCTGGGCCCAAAGGGAGTCACTAGCAAGATTTTGGAAGAATCCTGCCTGATCTTGTGTAAAACTTGTGGTAACGGCGGAGGGAAGGCTTACAGAAACATCCTCTTCCAAGGGAAAGAGAGGGTTGTTCACACTCCAAGCCAGAGGACTTAGGGCTCTGGATCACAAATGAGGAAGCTGTCAGGTCAGAGTGAAGGCGAAAAGATCTACCTGAGGCATACCCCACTGATGGATAATGTCCAGGAACAAATCTCTGTGAACCACCCATTCGTGAGCTTCTGTGCTAAACCAGCTCAAGGAGTCTGCCACTAGACTGTGCTCCAAAGGAATGATAACTGCCTGAAGACTCACTTGATAATGAACATGAAGAAGATAGGACCTTGCTTGTGGATACACCACATCACTGTGGTATTGCCTGTGAAAACTTCGAGGGACACGGGATGAAAAGGGGAATGAAAGGCCTGAACAGATAGAAGCAGAGTCCTCATCTCCTTTATATTGATGGAGTCAGACCTCTGATGGGGAGGCCAGAGACCTTGAAGGGGCCACAGCCAGCACCCACTCCCTGTCTAAGGAGTCTGTAAAGAGCTCCTCAATTGGAAATGCAGCTTGAAAAAGAAGCCCTAGGTTGAGAGAAAGTTGATGAATCCACCACTGAAGCTTGAGCTTCAGACAAGGATGACAAGGTACCAGGAAGTCCAGGAGGTGGCAATATTAGAGCCACACTGACTTGAGGTACCACTGAAGCGTTCTCATATGGAGCTTTGTGAGAGGGAGCATGGGAAATGGTGGAAGCCATGAACCTGAGAACCCTGAGAAATTCCTTGGCTGAGACACACGCCAGAAGAAGGGGGGGTTGGAAAAAGACAATTAGAAAGATAGCCTTGAGGGCAGGCAGGGATGCCCTCATGGGTAGCTTCTGAAGCCTGCAGCCAAGGAAAAATATAATCCTGGGAAGGAGTCAGAACTGATTTCTGGAATTTTATGGTGAACACCAGACTCTAACAGGGAAATGGTAAACTTGAGATCCTGGAGCAGAATTCTGGGGGGAGGAGCTTGAATAAGCAGATAGCCTAGATAGGGAATGATGTGAATCCCTCAAAAACTGCAAAAAGCAATGACAGAAGTGAGACACTTTGTGAATATCCTTGGGGCATTATAGAGGCTAAAGGGCAAAGCAGAGTACCAAAAATGCAAGGAAAAAAATGAGCACTATAAACATTTCCTAAAGAGAGGATGGTTGAGAATGTGAAAGTATGCATCCTTGTTATCCAGAGAGACCAGAAAGGCCTGTAGTAAAAGAGGAAAAAATGTTTGCACAGATAAAGTACAGTTTTGTACCTACCATAAATGTAGATGTCCGAACTGGATAGCATCTGCAGTCATAACAAGTGGGTTGTCCTGTCGTCCGGCAGCCCTTCAGTCGGCCGGATTCCAAAGTCCGGGTCCGGCTTCGGCTGATGTCGCACTCCACCCGACGTCATCACTGTTGGTCTTCGGGTATAAAGGCATCAGCCGACGCCATTTTCCTCAGTGTTTCTTGCCCCAGATGCCAGTAGCCCTCTTGCAGGCTAAAATTTGGATAGATGCCAATGTTTCCAAATAGATAGAGGTAAACACAACAATAAGCATGTATGTACATATACACAAACAAATACACCATAAAGACTCCCCAACAGCTAGCTATTAGAAGGGTAAACACCCTAGGAGTACCACAGAGGGGATGGAGGGAGGGTAATCCTGACTGCAGATGCTATCCAGTTCGGACATCTACATTTATGGTAGGTACAAAACTGTACTATGTCCTTCACGGATGCATCTGCAGTCATAACAAGTGGGTAGAATACCATAGCCAACTAGGGGAGGAGGATAAAAAATAGATTATGGTGGGTTTAGGATCCCTTGCAGTACAGCAGTGGCAAACCCTGCTCGGGATCTGGAATATAGAGGCAAATTATAATGCTTGGCAAATGTATGCACGGAGGTCCAAGTAGCCGCCTCAATAATGTCTTTGGTTGCCACTCCTCGTAAGAAGGCTGTGGTAGTGGCTGTTGCCCTTGTAGAATGAGGTCTTATGTTCTGTGGAATTGGTTTCCCATGGAAGGAGTAACAGAATTGTATGCAATTTCCTATCCATTTGGAGATTGTCTGTTTGGAAATAGCTTTTCCTTCCCTTCCTGTTGCATAGGCTACAAGTTGGTCAGTCTTTCTGCTATTTTTTGTTCTGTCCAAGTAGTAGCGTAGCTGTCTATGTACATCCAAGGTATGCAGTATTCTTTCCCTCTGTTTTGTGGGTTGGGAAAGAAGGTAGGTAGGTGGATTGCCTGGTTTAAAGACAGTCTGGATACCACCTTAGGCATAAATGTAGGATTAGTCCTCATGGACACTCTATCTTGGTGGAAGATTAGGAAGGGTTGCACTGCCATTAAGGCCTGTAGTTCTGAAACCCTCCTTGCTGAAGTAATTGCCAGTAGGAAAGCAGTTTTCCATGACAGGTGTTGTAGGTCTGCTGTTGCTGCTGGTTCAAAGGGTGCTAGTGTCAACTTTTCTAGCACAAAGTTTAAATCCCAAGCTGGTAATGGTGGTTTCCTTGGAGGTTTTACATTCTTGATTCCTCTGAGGAATTGCCTGAGCAAAGGGTGCGAAAAACAGGTGTATCCAAGCTGTATTCTGCTGAAATAGCTGATGCATGTATCTTGATGGAGGAGTAGGACAGGCCTGAATGAAGAAGTTCGCCAGATACTCCAGAATGTTAGGCATATCTATGTTTGACACATCTTTTCCTCTTTCCGTACTCCAGATGACAAACCTTTTCCATTTTCCAGCATAGTTCCTTCTTGTTGAAGGTCTGCGTGCTTCAAGAATAATGTCTTTAACTCTTTGGGAGAGTTCTGGAATAGCTGCTGTTATGTGATGTTCCATGCAGTCAGTTGCAAGGTTTGTAGGTTTGGATGTATGATGCTGTAGTTGTTCTGCGTTA
This sequence comes from Protopterus annectens, assembly GCF_019279795.1. Lineage (NCBI taxonomy): Eukaryota > Metazoa > Chordata > Ceratodontiformes > Protopteridae > Protopterus > Protopterus annectens. The sequence continues at coordinate 398,586,781 of NC_056739.1, read as the reverse complement.
ACATCAAGGGCATCAGGGAATTGTCCACATATTGTTCGAGACATGCTCCTCAGTAGTGGGTACCAGTGTTGTCTTGGCCAGTTTGGAGCTATCAGGATTATCCTTGGACGTTCTTCCTTGATTTTCAGTAGTACCTTGTGTATCAAAGGAAGAGGCGGGAATGCATATGCTGTTAGGCCTTTCCAGTTGAAAGAGAGCGAATCCACTTTCCATGCTAATGGGTGGAATGTCCTTGTGCAGAATATTTTGAGCTGGTGATTGAGAGGTGATGCGAATAGGTCTATCTGTGGCATTCCCCATTTCTTTGAGATGGTCTTGAAGATGTCCGGGTGAAGCTTCCATTCGTGGGCATCCGAAGTGGTTCTGCTTAATATGTCTGCTAGGGTATTGTCTTTCCCTGGTACAAATATTGCCTGTAACTGGATGTTGTAGCTGAGTGCCAGGGTCCACAGCTCCAAGGTCATTCTGCATAGAGGGTATGAATGAGTGCCTTCCTGTTTGTTGATGTACCACATGACTGTGGTGTTGTCTGTCCTTATCATCAACTGGCCCTCTTTGAGAAATGGTTTGAACTTTTGGATTGCCAGTTTTACTGCCAGCATTTCTTTTAGGTTGATGTGCAGTTGAAGTTGATCCTGTGTCCACAATCCTTGCACGCATTTGTCCAGCATGTGGGCCCGCCATCCTAGGTCTGAAGCGTCTGTTGTGATGGTCTGGCTTGCTTGACATCTGCGAAAGGGTAGGCCTGGGTTTGACTGGCATGCCTGAGCCCACCATAGGAACTCCTGTTTTAAGCATGGAATTAGTGGGATTTCTGTTTCTAGACTGTGTCTGTGTTGGGACCATAAATTCTTTAGGTACCACTGTAGTTTTCTCATATGTAGTCTGGCAAATGGAACCAAGATTATGCATGATGCCATGAAGCCCAAGGCCTGCAGTAATTTTCTTGCTGTTAACTTGTTCAGTTTTGTTAGTGCCAAGAAGTATAGAGGGAGTTCTTTTGTTTTTCTGTAGTCAGGAATGCCATTTGTTTTACTGTGTCCAATTCAGCCCAAGAATGTCCTTGTTTGGGATGGTATCAGCCTTGACTTTGTAAATTGACTGTGTATCCCAGTGCTTGTAGCAAGTAAATGACCCTTTGTAAATCTGTTGTCAGCTTGCTTTTGTTGTCCCCTTGTAGCAGGCAGTCGTCCAGGTATGGGTAAATTTGAATTCCCTGAAGTCTGCAATGGGCGATTACTGATGCCAGGCATTTCGTGAATACTCTGGGCAGTAGATAAGCCAAAGGCAATGCTGAGAATTGATAGTGCTCTGATCCTGCAAGAAATCTGAGGTATCTTCTGCAGATTGGTCGAATGGGGACGTGCAGGTATGCCTCCTTGAGATCTAGAGTTACCAGCCAAGACTCCTTGCCCAGCATGGGAAGAAGTTGCTGTAGGGTCAGCATTTTGAATTTTGGGACAATGATGTATGTATTTAAGGTGGACAGGTCGAGAATTGGTCTCCAACTTTTTCCTTTCTTGGAACTAGGAATAGTCTGGAGTAGAACCCCTTTCCTTGCTCTGCTGTTGGCACTCTTTCCACAGCTCTCATGTTTGCTAACTCCATTATCTGGCGTAGAGCCTCTGTTTTTGATTTGGAGGTAGATTTGGCATTCCTCTTTTGACTGGAAAAGTGTGGAAGTGAAACCGTAACCTTGATCTATGGTTTGTAAAATCCACTTGTCCTTTGTTATGTAGTGCCAGTTCTTTGAAAATAAGGTTAACTTTCCGCCTAGAGGAGCTGCTATTTGTTCCCTGGTAGGCGGATTTAGGTTAAGTCACTGTGGTTGTGTTGATGTAGTGGCAGTGGCTGTGTCTGTGCCTCTGTTGTTACCTTGCCACTGTCTTCCTCTGTAGGCACCTCCTCTGGATTGGTTTCTGCCTCTGGAACGTCTATTCCTGCCCCTTTGAAATTTTGTGGAGTCAGGAAAGGACCAATTTTGGCAGGCCAGTTCCTGCTAAACCTTGGGGTTGAACCTGCAAGAAATCTTTAACAGTTTGAACAGATTTTGCCTTTTCTTCCATTTTCTTCATAACCTGCTGGGCAGATGTACCAAACAAACTTGTCTTGTCCATAGGAGCATCTAGCAACTTAGCTTTAACATGATCCGGTAAAGCTTGTTCCTTTAGCCATGCATGCCTTCTTATCACTGTGCCTGTCATGGCTGATCTAAATGAAGCCTCCAGTGCATCATAGCCACATTTTAAGGAATGGTTGCTAACCTGTTGTATGTTATTTACCATCTCTAATACATATTTCTTATCAAGAGATTCATCAGTGGTTAGTTTTTAGTTAACTGATCCAGCATAAACTCTTGGTATTGTATCATGTGAAACTGACAGTTTAAAGCTCTAGCTGAGAGAGTAGCTGAAGTGTAGACCTTTTACCCCATCTGTCTAATGACCTTGCTTCCCTTTCAGAAGGAATAGGGTTTTAGCTGTGGTCGCGCTACTGCCTTGGGGCCCTGGGATATAGTTTCTGGGTCTGCAAGTGGAGCCTTGTAAAGGTGGTGATGAGTATCTGGCACCCTGTAAAATCTGTCTGGTTTGGCAGGGGCTGGGGATAAAGAATCTGGAGCGGAGCAAACGTCATTGAAAGCATCACCCACCACAGAGAGAACAGGGGGTATAGCTAAGGGCCTGTGCTGTGGGAGGTGCAGAAAAGTCCTAAGTCTTTTCTGGAGTCTGAAAAATCCTGTTGCTGCCATTGGAACTGTTCTCGCATGGCATGCAAGGTTTCCCCAAAGGAGAATTCTTCTGGTGGGGAAGCAGCTGGGATGGATTCTTCAGCATCAGAATCTTCAAAATTGGAGAAGGGAGCCTCTGGCTGGTCAGTTATGTCTGATTCATCAGCAGAATCATCAGAGGACACTGGCTCGGGGGCTCTGCCCTAGGTCTCTTCTCTGGGGCTGAGAGGCCCTGTCTGGGTGAGATTGAGATCCTCTAATTAAAGAAATTAAATCTTCTGCCAAAGTAAGCATTTGAGAACTAGAAGAGGGCCTGGATGTGGGTGGTTTAACAGGCACTGTTTTAGTAGTCTTGGCTGCTTTAGCCCTGGCGAAGGCCTTAATGGACATGGCTGCTGGAGGCCTAGCAGCACCACGTGCTGGGGTAGAAACATCCAAGGGATGGTGTCTGATAAGTCAACCACCGTAGTGGGTAAAATTTGTGAAGACGTTTCAAGAGTTGTAGCAGGGGCCTCGGTTGTAGGAATAGGTTCAGCTGTACTTTGTTCAGTTTTCTCGGTTTCGGCCGAAACCGAGACACTCATGTTTGCTTGACCATGGTTTCGGCCGAAACCGCGGACCGCGAGTGTCGGTCTTTATCTTTGCGTTTTTGCTAGATTGGGTAGTCGGAGGATCCGGCGGCATAATGTACGCAAAATCAGAACCGAAAAACTGTTCTGCAAACTCCGACCCGCCTAGCGTTCGTCGGTTGAAAGAAGCACAGGCGAACAGGCTGCTACGTCGTGGGCTGGGCCTAAACAAGGCAGACAGTAAGAGTGGAAATCTTTATGAGGTATTTGTTTCCCACAGTTTAAACAATTGTTAACTTTTTCTGACATCGGCTGAGGCAAGAAAGAGACCCCAACGGGTACTTAGCTTTAGAAGTCTTCGAAGTAGTATTCGGTAGAAGTAATCTCTGGATCCGACCGACCGGCACTTGCGAACAGCTTCTGCTTCGGGCGCCACGCGGCAAGAAAGACTGAGGAAAATGGCGTCGGCTGATGCCTTTATACCCGAAGACCAACAGTGATGACGTCGGGTGGAGTGCGACATCAGCCGAAGCCGGACCCGGACTTTGGAATCCGGCCGACTGAAGGGCTGCCTGACGACAGGACAACCCACTTGTTATGACTGCAGATGCATCCATGAAGGACATCATCCAAAAGTAAAGAATCTTGAGAAAGGTGTTCCGCTGGGAGAGATCCAGAATAGATCAAGTGCACTCCTTTCATGGGACCAGAAACATCCTGGAGTAGAGAGTCTGAAGTTATCTGTAACCAATTTTGGAAGACAGACAGAGGGACAAGGGAAACTGGCTGAAGGCAGGAGGAAGCAAACTGTCAAACAGAACCCTGCTAATCCTGGAAAGGAGTTTTCTGGAAGCAGGAGTCTGAATAGACTTAGCAGGAGGCAGACACCTAAAACCTTTTTTGACCCTTGGGAGGAGGGTGATATTGCCTATGAATGAAAGTGGACTTAAAGAGATAATTCCTCTGAAATTTGGGAATATGAGAAACAAAAGTATGTTTCATCTCCTGTAACTATTTATCCTTGTCCTGGAAAGACTTAAAAAGTTCACCTGCAGCAGATCCAAAAAGATTCTCATTATCCAAAGGAACATCTAAAAGTTTAGCCTTAATATCTTCAGGCAAAGCTAAAGGCAATTGCCCTCGAAGAGGCATCAGCTGCATCATAACTACATTTTAGTGAGTGGAGTGCAACCTGAGAAGTAGAGCCCAGTAGGGAAAGGGCCAAAGCCTTCCTCTCAGAGTCAGGAAGGTCAGAAACCACCTTAGAAACCTGATAAAGGTAGGCCAAAATATACCTAGTCATATAAGTCTGGTAGCTGACAGCTCTAAAAGATAAAGTGGCAGCAATGTAAACATTTTTTGTCCAGCCTTTTCATAGACATACTATATTTATCAGAAGGCAAAGACTTGGTAGAGGGCTAATCACAGGAGACTAACACTACATACGAGTCAGCAGAAGGGCATTTATAAAGATATTTGCACTCCTCAGGAACTTTACAGACTCTATTTGGCTTCTTAGGTACAGGGGGGCTGAGAGTCAGGGGCTACAGACACTGCTGAGAAGGTATCCAGAAGGGCAGACAGAGCAGGAGGAACAGCAGATGGCTTAGGAGACTCCATCTGTAAGAGCTCATATCTTTTTTGAATCACAGACTTGAGAAAGTACAGCTGTGTACACTTACCATAAATGTAGATGTTCGAGTGCATTCACTGTTGCAGTCATCACACTTGGGTTATCTGCCTGCAGGTAGCCCTCAGTCGGCCCGAATACCAGAGTCTTGGGATTTCTGCAATGGATGCTGCCGCCTCTTCCATGACATCAGGTTGTCAGGGGTATAAAACATGCAGCTGACGCCATTACATCAGTTTTTCTTGCCTTAGATGTCAGGAGCCCCCAAAATAGGAAGCTATTACATGGTGTGGAACACCTCCAGTAAAAAGTAAATATCTCTGCCATAAAAGATGGCCATAAAGAGGATAGGTAAAAAGGAGAGAGAAAGCCAGGGGGCTGGAGGAAGGGAAACCAGGACTGCAACAGTGAATACACTTGAACATCTACATTTATGGTAAGTGTACACAACTGTACTATGTTCTTCATGTTTCACTGTTGCAGTCATCACACTTGGGTTAATTGCCAAAGCTGAGGAAGGGTGGAGGCAGTCAAGAAGTGTTGGAGCTGGCTAGCAGGCCTTGTAAGACTGCTGTAGCAAATCCAGCTCTGGATTTAGAAAAAATAGGTAAGTGGTAATGCTTGGTGAAGGTCTGTACAGAACTCCAGGTTGCAGCTTCCAGGAAGTCACTGGTGGGGGGACCCCCCCCCCGAGAAATGCTGTAGAGGTTGAAGTAGCTCGAGTGGAATAAGTTCTGATCCCCACAAGGGTAGATTTTCCATGGTGCTTGTAGCAGAAATGGATGCAGTGTGCTATCCATTGGAAATGGTTTGCTTTGAAACGGCCTTGCCCTCTGCCCCTGTAGCAAAGCTGACTAGTAGCTGGTCAGAGTTTCTGACAGGCTTAGTCCTGTCAAGGTAGAACCAGAGGTATCTGTGCACATCCAATGAGTGCAGGATCCTTTCCCCTCTATTCTGAGGATTAGGGAAAAAGGTTGGCAAATGGATGGAATGGTTTAAAGCCACACTGGATACCACCTTGAGCATAAAGGAAGAGTTAGTCCTGAGGGAAACCCTGTCAGCATGGAAAATAATGAAGGGCTCCACCGACATTAGTGCCTGTACCTCAGACACTCTTCTTGCTGAAGTAATAGCTAGAAGTAAGGCTGTTTTCCAAGAGAGGAATTTTAACTCTACTGAAGCAGCAGGTTCAAAAGGGGGAAGTGTGAGCTTTTCCAGTACAAAGTTAAGGTCCCAGGCCGGGGTGGGAGCTCTCCTAGGGGGCCTTAAATTGTTAGCTCCTCTCAGGAAGTGCTTAATGAGAGGGTGAGAAAAGAGAGGAGCTTCAGTATTATAATTAGCTTTGATGACAGAGGCATGAATCTTAATGGATGAGAAGGATAAGCCTCTGTGGAGCAGCTCTGCTAGACAATCAAGGATTTGAGGTAAGTTGGGCACAGCTGTGTCCTTTCCTTGAGACTGACTCCAAGAACAATATTGTTTCCACTTTTCAACATAGGAGTTCCTAGTACAAGGCCTTCTGGCCTCAAGGATTATGTCCAGCACCTGTTTGCTGAGGGATGCTGGTGGTGTATTCATGGGATAAGCCAGGCTGTAAGGTTTAGAGTTTGCAGCTGTGGATGCAAAATCTGTCCCTCCTGCTGAGACAGCAGGGAAGGTGTTTGATGTAGGTGCCAGGGTGGCACTGCTGTCAGACTGCACAGGAGTGGGTACCAGTGCTGGTGTGGCCAGTCTGGTGCAATAAGGATTGCCCTTCGTCTGTCCTGTTTGATCTTGAGTAGTACTTTTGAGATTAGGGGCAGAGGAAGAAAGGCATAAATTGAGAGGTTTTCCCGTGTAAAGGATAGGGCATCCACCTTCCAGGCTCTGCTGCGAGGATTCCTGGTACAAATTTTTTTCAATTGGTGGTTTTGGGGGGAGGCAAAAAGGTCCACCTCTGGAGTTCCCCACCTCTGGGTTAGAAGTTTGAATGAGCTGGGTTCCACCTTCCACTCGTGAGGGTCCAGTAGATTTCTGCTTAAGTCGTATGCCAGTGAATTTTGCTTGCCTGGCAGGAATTAAGCTTGTAGGTGCACTTGGAAGCTCAAGGCTGTGTTCCACAGAGCCATGGCTAATCTACAGAGTGGGTAAGAATGAGTCCTGCCCTGCTTGTTTATGTACCACATAACTGTGGTGCTGTCTGTCTTTATCAGGAGCTGTCCTGGCAATTGTCCAAGTATGGGAAGATTTGAATATTTCTTTGCCTGCAGTATGCAATGGCTGGAGCGAGGCATTTTGTGAATACTCTGGGCAAAGTAGATAAGCCAAAGGGAAGTGCAGAGAACTGATAGTACAGAGAGCCTGCCCTGAAACGCAGATATTTCCTGCAAGACTCCCTTATGGGGATGTGCAGATAAGCTTCTTTTAAGTCTAGGGTGTCTAACCAGGCATCCTTGGCTAACATAGGAAGAAGCTGTTGCAGTGTAAGCATTTTGCATTTTAGGACCACCAGAAAGGTGTTGAGAATTGATAGATCCAGGATAGGGTGTCAGGAGCTCTCTTTTCTGGGCACCAGGAACAGTCTGGAGTAGAAATCCTGTCCCCTTTGTTCTACTGGAACAGGTTGAATACTCCTGATATGGAGAAGGGAAAGTACTTGCTCTTGAGCCTCTGCCCACTGGTTTGGAGGAAGGTCTGGCTTCCCATTTGGTGTTGGCAGTGAGCGGAAGTAGAATCTGTATCCCTGGGATACTATGTTTAGAACCCATCGGTCCTGAGTAATGGACATCCAGTTTTTTGCATGAAGGGCAAGTTTTCCTCCTAGGGCTGCAAGTACTTGGGCATGGCTGGGAAGGATAACTGGAAAGTCATTGTGAACTTTTTCCATAAGGGGTGGCTTACCACTCCCTGGTTTTGAGGTGGAGACACTCCATTGTTTAGATCTTTGCATACCCTGAGACTGTAGTCTTGGTGCTCTGTTTCCCCTGGGTTTGGACTGAGAAGGCCTGAGGGGGACTGGAAAGGACCAGTTTTTGAAGGCCAATGCCTACTGAATCTAGGTGGCTGCACCTGCAAGAAATCTTTGACTGTTTGCATAGATTTAGCTTTATCTTCCATCTTTTTAAGAACAACTTCTGCTTTTGTGCCAAACAAACTCTCCTGATTTAACGGAGCATCTAGTAATTTTGCTTTGACATGGTCAGGCAAGACTTGTTCTTTTAGCCAAGCACGCCTTCTCAGTACAGACCCAGTGACAGCAACACTGCAAGATGCCTCTAAGGCATCAAACCCACATTGCAAAGTATGTTTACTAACTTGGTTTGCAGAATGCATTAACTCTTGTAAATCTTTATTTTCTGCACAATATGGAAGCAACACAATTTTTTATTTAATTAGTTCCATAATATGTTGCTGGTACTTCAACATGTGAAACTGGCAATTCAAAGCCCTGATGGCAAGAATTGCAGAGGTATTTATCTTCTAACCCAATCTGTCTAAAGCTCTAGAATCCCTGTCTGAAGGGGTAGGATTTTTGGCTATAGTAGCCTTAATGCCTTTAGGTCCCTGGGAAATGGTCTCTGGATCCGCAGTAGGATTCTTAAAAAGAAATTTGTGAGAATAGTACAGTTATGTACACTTACCTTAAATGTAGATGTTCGAGTGTATTCACTGTTGCAGTCATTACATTTGGGTAATCTGCTGGCAGGTTGCCCTCAGTCGGTCTGAATAACAAAGTCCTGCGTCGGTTGCTGTCTCCTCTTCCATGATGTCAGGTCATCAGGGGGTATAAAACATGCAGCCGACACCATTTTATTCAGTTTTTCTTGCCCCAGATGTCAGGTGATCCCCAAATGGGGAGCAAAAATATATATATAAATAAACAGTAAATATATAAATGCACTTTTAGAAACATAAACTTTACCTTCAACTAAAAGCAAATACACCACAAAGGCTTTTGAGTATAGTGAAGGAAAGAAAAGGTATAGAAAGGGGGATGGCGGGTGGGTAACCCGGACTGCAACAGTGAATACACTCGAACATCGGCATTTATGGTAAGTGTACACAACTGTACTATGTTCTTCGTGTTTCACTGTTGCAGTCATTACATTTGGGTAGAATCCCTAAGCTATGGTTGGGAGGATGGAACTAAACAGCATTAGGAGCAGCTATAAGGCCCTGCAGGACTGCAGTGGTAAAGCCTGTCCTGGCTTTGGAGAAGAGAGGTAAATGATAATGTTTTGTGTAGGTATGAACAGAGCTCCAAGTAGCAGCTTCTAGAATGCCTTTGGTTGGGATCCCTCTGAGAAAAGCTGCTGAAGTAGAGGCAGCCCTGGTGGAATGTGATCTGATCCCCTTGGGCACAGGTTTACCAGGGTGCAAATAGCAGAAACGAATGCAGTGGCTTATCCACTTAGAAATTGTCTGCTTTGATATAGCCTTCTCCTCTGACCCAGCAGCAAATGCTACCAGTAGTTGCTCAGACTTCCTTAGAAATTTGGTCCTGTTTAAGTAGAATCTTAGTTGTCTGTGTACATCCAATGAATGCAGAATCTGCTCCCCCTTGTTCTGCAGATTTGGGTAAAATGTTGGCAGGTGAATGGTCTGGTTAAGAGCCACACTGGATACCACCTTAGGCATAAAAGAAGGATTGGTCCTGAGGGACACCTTATCTGGGTAAAATATAATAAAAGGCTCCACTGCCATGAGAGCCTGTAGTTCTGAAACCCTTCTTGCTGAAGTGACTGCCAAGACAAAAACTGTTTTCCAAGATAGAAATTTTATACCCGCAGTAGCTGCTAGTTCAAAAGGAGGCAGGATGAGTTTTTCCAGCACAAAACTTGAGGTCCCATGCAGGAGTTGGCGATCTTCTGGGAGACCTTAAATTTTTGGCCCCTCTAAGATACTGTTTAAGCAGAGGATGAGAAAAGAGGGAAGGCTCTGTGTTGTAATGAGCCGAGATGGCAGAGGCATGGATTTTTATTGATGAAAAAGATAGACCCTTGTCAAGCATCTCAGTCAAATATTGTAAAATCTGAGGAATACTGGGGCTTTGCTGTGTATATTCCTTGTGCTTGGTTCCAAGAACAGAATCTCTTCCATTTATCAGCAAAACATTTTCTAGTACTAGGCCTTCTGGCTTCCAAAATGACATCCATCACAGATTTACTGAGAGGTGTTGTTTGAATAATTAGTTGATTAACCATGCTGCAAGATTCAGAGTTTGGAGCAGAGTGTGCAGAATTTGATGGTTTTGGTGAGACAGTAGATGATGTATTTGAGGCAAGTACCATGGAAGAAGGTGAGACATATTCCTTAGAAGTGGGTACCAGTGCTGGCGAGGCCAGTGTGGAGCAATTAGGATAATTTCTGGTTTTGCCTTTCTGACTTTTAGTAAGACCTTGGAGAGTAGAGGTAGAGGGGGAAAGGCGTAGACTGACAGTTTTTTCCAGCTGAAGGATAGGGCATCCACTTTCCATGCTTTTCTGTGATGAGTTCTTGTGCAGAATTTGACCAGCTGATAATTTTGGGGAGAGGCAAATAGATCTATGTCTGGACTCCCCCATTTCTGTGTTAACATGCTGAAGATTTGTGGATCCAGTTTCCATTCATGCAGGTCCATAAGATTTCTGCTTAGGTCGTCTGCCAGAGTATTTTGCTTTCCTGGCAGGAATTGAGCTTGAAGATGTATTTGGTAAGTCAAGGCTGTGTTCCACGAGGCCAGGGCTAGTCTGCAAAGGGGGTAGGAATGTGTACCCCCCTGCTTGTTTATGTACCACATAACTGTGGTGTTGTACATCTTTATCAGTAGTTGTCCTGGATGAAGTAGGTTCTTGAAGGCTGTCAGAGTATTCTGAACAGCTAGCATCTCTTTCTGGTTGATATGCGGATGCATTTGGTTTGGGCTCTATTTGCCCTGAATGCATCTCCCTGCCAGGTGGGCCCCCCAAGCATAGTCTGATGTGTCTGTAGTTAGGGTTTGGGTGGCAGGGGGTAGAGTGAATGGCAGTCCCTTGTTTTGGTGACATGTCTCTGCCCACCAAAGAAACTCCTATTGTAGGCAGGGAATGAGAGGAATCATTGTTTCCAGACTGTGCCAATGTTGACTCAATAAACTTTTTAGGTACCACTGAAATTTTCTCATATGCAGTCTCGCATATGGAATTAGTAGAATACAGGATGCCATGAACCCCAAAGCCTGCAGAATTTGTCTTGCAGATAACTGGGTTTTTGTTGCCATTTGTTTGAAGTATGTCAGTTGCCTTTGTTTGTCTGGCGTGAGGTAAGCCATCTGGGCAGTTGTATTCAAGCTTGCACCCAGGAATGTAATTATTTGAGAGGGTACCAGTTGTGATTTCTTTTCATTTATGGTGTACCCTAGGCATGCTAGAAGCCTTTTTACAAATGCCAGATGTTGAAGAAGAGTGTCCTTGTCCTCTGCTTGAATGAGACAATCATCCAGATAAGGATAAATATGAATTGCTTCTTTGTCTGCAGAATGCAATGACTGGTGCCAGGCACTTTGTAAAGACCCTGGGTGCAGTATATAAGCCAAAGGGCAGTGCAGAGAATTGGTAATGCAAAAAAACCTGCTTTGAGGCAGAGGTATCTTCTGCATGATTCCCTTATTGGGATATGCAGGTATGCCTCTTTTAAGTCTAGAGTTACTAACCAAGCATTCCTGCCTAGCATAGGCAGTAGCTGTTGTAAAGTCAGCATTTTGAATTTTGGAATGTCCAGGAACGTGTTCAGAATTGATAAGTCCAGTATTGGACGCCATGAATTGTCTTTTCTGGGTACCAGGAACAGTTTTGAATAAAAACTTTGTCCTTTTTCCTTTTCTGGTACTGGTTGAATAGCCCCCATATCCATGAGGGACATGACTTGTTTCTGGGCCTCTACCCACTGGTTTTGTGGCAGATCCGGCCATCTGTTTGGAATTGGCAAAGTATTGAAATGAAATCTGTACCCCTGGGATACTATGTTTAATACCCACTTGTCCTGGGTAATTAACTGCCAATTTTGTGCATTAAGTGCTAGTTTCCCCCCCAAGGGGGCTGCCAAAAGATAAGTGATGTATGGTGATGGTAGAGGAAAGTCATTGAGACTGCTTACTGTAGGGTTGTGCTTTGTTTCCTCCAGATTTGGAGGTGGAGGCACCACATTGCTTTGACCTGTAAGAACCCTGTGATTGGTATCCGGAGCCTTTTGAGTGCCTGGATTTGCCCTGTGTGGCTCTGTTGGACACAGGAAAGGACCAATTTCTAGTAGGCTAGTGCTTACTGAATCTGGGTGGCTGCACTTGGAAGAAATCTTTTACAGTTTGCATAGATTTAGCTTTGTCTTCCATTTTCTTTAAAACCTCTTCTGCCTTATTACCAAACAGAGTACCATGCTGAAAAGGGGCATCCAACAATTTAGCTTTAACATGATCAGGCAGATTTTGCTCCTTGAGCCAGGCATGCCTTCTAATCACAGATCCAGTAACAGCGGCCCTACAAGAGGCCTCCAAGAAATCAAAACCACATTGCAAAGTATGCTTTCCAACCTGTTCTGCTGAATGCAATAATTCCTGTAACTCTATTTTCTACACAATCAGAAATCAACATAATTTTATGTTTCAGTAAGCCCATAACATGCTGTTGGTATTTAAGCATATGAAACTGGCAGTTTAAAGCCCTGATTGCCAAGGTTGCAGACGTATAAACCTTCTTACCCCATCTATCCATTGCCCTGGAATCTCTATCAGAAGGGGTAGGATTTTTGGCTGTAGAGGCCTTTACACCCTTGGGACCCTGAGAAATAATCTCAGGATCAGCAGCAGGATTTTTGAAAAGAAATTTGTGGGAGTCAGGAACCCTGTAGTATCTGCCTGGCTTACTAGGAGCTGGAGGCAGGGAATCAGGAGCCATGCTTGATTCCGAGAACACATCATCAACGATGTCTAATACAGGAGGTATAGCCAAAGGCCTATGCTGAGGAAGAAGAAGGAAATCCCTAAGTCTCTTTTTTGATTCAGAGAAGTCCTGACTCTCCCAGTGAAAATGTTCCCTTAAAGTATGCAAAGTCTCTCCAAAAGAGTAATCCTCAGGAGGAGATGCAGATGGGATGGATTCCTCTGCATCAGAATTCTCATAGGGTGGAATGGAAAATTCCTGATCAGAAGAGGAATCGGAAGAAATGGAAATCTGATCTGAAGATTCATAATCAGTGCCTTGCCTAAGCCTCTTAGCGGGGGGTGGGGGGCCCTGATCAAGGTAATTAAATCCTCAGCCATTTTGATCTGTTTTTTAGGCATAGGGTGAGCACGTGGCTCATGCATCGGTTTTTTAGACATAGAAGTTGTTTTTGACCTTGTTATTGTTGCTGGCGTTGGTTTAATATAAAAATGTTGAGGCCTGAAAACACCCTCAGAAGCCGGTGCCTGCTCAGCAGCTCCGGACCCATCCAAGGGAGAGACATCCGCGGGTTCAATACTCTTAGAATCACGCGGCATACCAGACTCCGAATGGGTCTCGGTAGAGGCCTGTGACTCAAAAGTAGCAGGTATCAGGGGCTGCGAAAGCGCCTCACTGAGTACTGGCGAATCGGCGACTGTCTTAGGAGAAATTTCGTCGTCAGTTTTGGACCTCAATGGTATGTCTCTATCTTTTTCTTTGCATTTTTTGTGAACTCCGGTAGTCGGATTGTTAACTGACGACATTTCAGGATAATTAAATCTTGCACCAAAATATTTAGAAGCAAAAATATACAGACGTTTAATAGTGCGTTGGTTAAATCTAGCACAAAACAGACAGCAAGGCACGCTGTGATCTGGACCTAGGCAAGGAATACAGTACAAATGAAAATCCTTATGAGGTATTTGTTTCCCACAAGTAATGCAATTATTAACTTTTACTGACATCGGTAAGGAGCAAGAAAAAGTTTCCCCAATGGGGTACTTAGCTTTAGTTTGAAGACTTCGGTTCTGAAACTCAAATACGAAAATTTCAGGAGTCGGCCGACCGGCACTTGCGAACTGCTTCTGCTTTGGGCACCGAGTGGCAAGAAAGACTGAATAAAATGGCGTCGGCTGCATGTTTTATACCCCTGACGACCTGACGTCATGGAAGAGGAGACAGCAACCGACGCAGGACCCAAGACTTTGTTATTCAGGCCGACTGAGGGCAACCTGCCAGCAGATTACCCAAATGTAATGACTGCAACAGTGAAACACGAAGAACATCAGGTACTCTGCTTGCAACACAGGAACAGAAAAACACACAATTGCTTCACCACAAAACGAAAACCACAAAAGCCACTGGAACATGTTTATTTCTCTAGCACCTCGGCCACAATCAGCCTTCAAGGAGTAACATACCAGATTTAAAAAACAGTATATACAACCCCAGCTCCAATTTAATAAACAATTAAAGAATCATAAAATTAATAAAAAAATTTTAAAGTAACACACATCAGTTTATATAATACTTTTCCAACAACATTCTATATTCAAGCCCTTAGGCATTAATGTACCATATTTTAAAATAAAAACAGTTTCCTTCCTTAAAAGCATAAGCTTATATCTTTCTTTCTCACAATTTTCCATTTTAATATGTTCCAAAATAGTAGCTTTTAAACCCACAGAATTTCCACCATGACATTCATTAAAATGCTGAGCCAAAGGGCTCTCCATCTTGTTTATTCTAATGACCCTCAAGTGTTCTAACAATCTTATTTTGAACATTCTTTTACTTTGTCCAATGTAGAACATATTACAATTACATTTAATAGCATAAATAACCCCGTCTGTCCTACAGTCACAGGTTGATTGTGGCAGAGGCGCTAGAGAAATAAACTTGTTCCAGTGACTCTGTAGTATCCGTCAGGTTTTCTAGGAGCTGGTGGTAAAGTGTCAGGAGTAAGACTGGACTCCAAGAAGACATTGTCTACAAAATCCAGGACAGGGGATACAGCTAGAGGACTGTGCTGAGGCAAATCTAAAAATTCCCTGAGTCTCTTTTTGGACTGAGGATAGTCCTGGCATTCCCAACAGAAATGCTCTCAAGGTATGCAACGTTTCACCAAAAGAGAAATCCTCTAGAGGGGAGACAGAGGAAATGGATTCCTTTGCATCTGAATCCTCATAGGTAGATAAGGGTATGTCCTGGTGATCAGAATGGCCAGAGTCATCAGACTCCTGATCTGTAGAATCAGAAGGAAATTCAATTCTTTGTCTTTTGACAGGGGAAAGCTGGCTTCCCATAATTAGAGTAATAAGGTCTTCAGCCATTCTAAGCATTTGTTTTTATGGCATGGGAGAATGAGCATGCACTTTATACGTCAGTTTTGTAGGCGTAGTGCAAACTCTGGGCCTGAGAAACTCAGTAGTTTTAGTAGGAAATGAAGTCGGTTTAATAAGAATATCGGTAGGTCGGATTACACCCTTAGAAGCCGGTGCCTGCACAGCGGCTCTGGACCCATCCAAGGTAGAGACATCTGCAGGTTCCATAGTCAAAGAAGCATCTTGCGGCATACTGGACTCTGAATGGGTCTCAGCAGAGGCCTGCAAACCTGTAGAAGCAGGCATCAGGGGCTGCAAAGGCACCTCACTGAGTACTGGCCGACTGGCAAATAACTTAACAGAAGCGTCGTTGGCAGTTTTTGACCTATGCGGTCTGTCTCTGCCATTGTCTTTGTGTTTTTTCGGAAGATCGGTAGTCGGATGACTTACTGAAGCCATTTAGGAATACGGAGAACGAGAGCGAAAGAATTTAGCTACAAAAATAGCCCCGACAACGAATGGTTCGGGAGTTAAACAAGGCACAGAACCGACAGCTAGGGACGTTGTGGTCTGGGCCTAAACAGATGACGCAGTAAGAATGAAAATCTCTTTGAGGTATTTGCTTTCCACAGGCAAAACAATTGTTAATTTTTTCTGACATCAGTTAGAACAAGAAAAAAGAATCCCCAATGGGGTACTTAGCTTTAGAAGACTTCAGGTCTGAAACTCGAAAAATGAAAATTTCATGTAGCAGCTGACCGGCACATGCGAACTGCTTCTGCTTCGGGCTCCTTCTCGTCAAGAAAGACTGATGTAATGGTGTCGGCTGCATGTTTTATACCCCTGATGACCTGATGTCGTGGAAGAGGCGACAGCAACCGACACAGAAATCCCAAGACTCTGGTATTCGGGCCGACTGAGGGCTACCTGCAGGCAGATAACCCAAGTGTGATGACTGCAACAGTGAAACACGAAGAACATCAATCTCATTTAAAATAATCCATCATACGGGCAACAGTATCCCCAAAGGACAGCTCCTCCAGGGGGATTCTGGACATACACCATAATCCAGAGGAGAAGGGATTTGGGAAGACTAAACCAAAGATTCTTCCCCTGAGTCCAGGTCCTTATCTGAGGAGCCCAATTCCCTGGGTCTCTTAAGTGGAGAGGAAGACTAGGGAGGAACAGGCAACACAGACCTCTTGAGGAGGCTTCAAGGCCATCAAAACATTAAATAAACTCTGAGTGAAATCCTGCCATTAATGTTGGGGATCCTTAACAACAGGAGAAATGTGCTTTATTTTTTGCTTCTTTTTCTGTGGGACATCTACATGAAACTCCCTCAGATGGTAACACCTCTGACGAGATTCAACAATGGTTGTAGGAATCTCCTCCCAAATTTGCACTTCAGTAATTCCCCTTGGTCCTTCAGAAATAATCAGTCAAGGTTCCCCCTAAGAATCAGTTACAGATGTATGAAAGGCCTCTGAGGACATGCTAGAAGCCAGATCCGGGTCTATGACAATGGAGCGAATACACTAAATATCGAACAGCTGGAAACCCGAAAACGCTGGTGATAAAAACTCATTTTATAAGATCACGATACAGTGAAAATCGGGAAATTTGTCCTTTCTTCATTGTAGTGCGATCTCAGAGTTAGTATATATATTTAGTGGGGGGTGCAGCCCCCCACAAAACTGGTTTCTATCACTTGCGTTTTTGATTTTCCATCCATTCGATGTTTAGTGTATTCAATCCGTTGTCATAGACCAGCCAAGATCCATGTCTGCTTCTAATGGAGTTGTAGCAGAGGAATCCAAAGCAACTGCTGGATGATCTACCAGCCTTGAGAGAGATGTCCGGGGAAGGCTGTACAGCAGCCGGATCAGACCTGACTTTTTTGGCCTTCTTGGCAGACATCTGGCCCTTGGGACAGGAGGATTCCACCATAGTATCCTGAGCCAACAATTTCAGATATAGGTTCTCTAGGTACATGAACAAGGAGGAGAGACAACTACATAGGGTCTCAGGTACAAACACCTAGCAGATAGAGCAATGCATATGATCGTGGAAAGCACCAAAACAGGAAAGACACTGATCATAATAGTCTTTATGGGAAATCTGCCTCCCACACTGACATTTCCCCTTTCTGGATGACCTGAACTCAATAACCACAACAAATAATAGAAAGAGAACAAACCCCAATGGAGTATTTAACTGAAAACATGGCTTGGTAACCAGCACAGCAGAAGGGCATTCAGATCGACACTGAACAATGATGTTTGGACTGGAGGCAAAGAAGTTCTGAGTGTATGCATATGTGCATCACCTTTATGTCCTATGCCTTATGTGGGGAGTATATGTGTGATGTATGTTTCCTACAAGAACTAGAGGCTTTGGTATGCTGGCCAGACAGACTATCCTTGGCAAGAGATCCCTTAGGTAAAGAATACTGCAACAGTGATATGGAAGGACATTTGCAAAGAACTGAAGTTGTGATATGTACCATCAAGCTAACCTTTAAGCACTTGTAAATTAGGCTGTACGATGAATATAAAAGGACTATAAGGAGCAATGAAGTGTAGTGGGATGTGACAAGAAGATGGGCTCAGAATAAATTGTGTAGGAAAGTTAAAAATAATGAAGGAAGGCACAAACTTGAATATTAGTGAAAAAGAAAAAACAAGGGTTTATGGATGCAGGTAATGCTCAACAAAATTCCAAGGATATATAAAATTACATACTCCAAGAATGTGAAAGACAGAAAAGGAACTACAAATCAGTCACTCAAAGCCTGTTTCACAAATTTAGAAAAATAAGTTGATAAATATAGGTTAATAAGAAAATGATGCATTTAAACATAAAAATATCTGTCCAGAGCCCAATTAAAAGTGTTAGTAAATGCATGTCCAAAAAGATGCATCATTAGCTGAAGGTTAAAGACTGGCAAGAGCTGCCGCCTCACAGCAAGAAGTTCTCTGGTTCAATTCTTGGCTGGGGTGGCTTCTATGCGGAGTCTGCATGTCCTCCCTGTGGTCACGTGGGTTTCCTCCGGGTGCTCCGGTTTCCTCCAACATCCCAAAGACATGCTGTAGGTGGATTGGACACTCTAAATTGGCCCTAGGCTTGAGTGCGCGCGTGTGTGTGTGTGTGTGTGTGTGTGTGTGTGTGTGTGTGGGTGGGTGTGTGTGTGTGTGTGCCTTCTGTAGAAGGTTGGGTGCTGGGCTGGCAACACGACACCGTAAAACTCCACTGCCAATCATGAGCAGACAGGTGATCCGCTGTGGCAACCCCTAACCGGGAAAAGCCGAAAGAAGTCGTCGTACTCTGTGGATTTCTAGCAGCTTCTCATTGGCTAAGCAGGGAATTTTAGATGAGAGGTAATACTGTCAAGTACATCCTTGAGGCAGGCAGAGCCCAGGTGTGCAGGCACAGAGGTGGTAAAATTTGATGCTCTGTTACATATGCATCACGTGACAAGATTGCAGCAAAGGAATAATAAGCATTTCCAGCAGACCCATTAAAAACCTTGCTACCACATTCTTCATCATTTAACTTTTGCAGGAATCTTTAGTTTTTTGATGAAACCCATTTATGGAAGCACCCTACTGTAAGTTTAAGACTCTTACCTGCAAATTCCACAGCTAAGAAATATAAAGTGTAGTTGGAAAGAAATGCAGTGAATTTTGAAATTTTCTGTAAAACTATTATAGCGTTTTTGCAAGAGGACTTTCCTTTGCTCTGTTGTAACCTCATACCCCTGCAACCTTAACATACTAACACTATGATCACTAACTTGTAGTCAGGGAAATATTTCATGTACTACAGTCTTGGATTTTTCACCCGTTTAGTATTCCAACAATCATAATTTGTTCCTCACATTTTCAACAGGAGACTCTGTATGCATTTCTACCATAAAAATAATGTGCTCTGTCCTTCTAGGGTTCCTCAAAAGGAAAAAAAAAATGACTCTACAAACAAATAGTAGTATGTGATGGGAAGTACTGCTAAGGAATTCATCTGCAGTATTGTGATGTTGGTCTTTAAAGCAAAAAGACTCAAGCGCTGTCTCAAAATCAATTGCGTACATTTTTGCAGGCCCCTATCAGTCGCTATAGGTGCCTAAGATGAAAGAAGGGCCAAAGAACAAAGACAGCAGAGCATCTCCAGTATAACTAGGACACACTAAGTTTAAGCTGTGAAAAGATAACTGCCTGGGTCAGCCTTTAGTTGGAAAGCAGTCATGAATAAAATGATACGCTTCTGAGGAGATGAAAAGGAAAATGAGATACGGTGGAAGGTGATGTAGGAAGGATTTACACTTACAGACGTAGACATATGCGAAGTGCAGAACTTCCATATCTGATAAGAATTCTATCCTTTATAACCACTATAATACAGTCCCTAACTGATACTCCTAGGTCGTTACACTCACTGGGAACATGCCCTTAATGACAATATCCTTTAAAAGCAACTATATCCAGTTAAAGTGTTCAAGAATTACTATGTTGCTGCTGCACGAATGTCGTCAAAAGTGGCATTACAGAAAAAGGCCATAGAAGTAGTCATTGCTCTAGCAGAGTGAGCTTGAAGAGTTGCAGGTGAGAGTTTCCCTATTTTGTGGTCACTTTCTCACCTAGTTTCAGTTTTGCATAAGACACAGAGTTTTATACAGTGACAAAAGTATTCATGTGTACTTCCCATGTTTACAATGCTAACAGGAAAAATAGACAGATTGACAGACTGACTCAAATTAGTTTCTGTGGCTACTTTAAAAGTATGACCTGATTAGCTCTATGAGATTATCTCTCTTTTTGAAAAAGAAAAATAGATAAGAGGGTTTGACAGAAAACAATCTGTAATTTGGAAATCCTCTTAGCTGATGTGTCAGCCACCAGAAAGAGGCTCTTCTAGGACAACTTCAATTCAGTTAAGAAAAAAAAAACTTCAGTTCAATTAAGGCTTTAGATTCAAAGGCGAAAGTGTAAGCTTCTCAAGCAATAATGTATACATTCTAGTGGGGGTGGGGTGAAGGAGACGTGACAGGATTTTTGATAAGTGGCCCAAACTGGAAGAGTTTCTGCCCTTCTGGGCTGGTGGGACATCTTGGGTCACAGTTTTGTGCTTTTCCACCTTTTAAATTGCAGATGAATTATGCTGGGTACGATATCAGTCAAGGGCAATGATGGAATTTGGGAGAGAGATTAGGTATCACTTGGTTATGACCTCCATCATCCATTTGTGTCTACAGATCTTTCAGACTTGGATATGAAGGGGAACATCCTCTTTAACTGCTTCCAGATGGAGGCAGCAGGGTAAGAAGATGGAATTGCTGCGATCCACCCTGAGGTTGACTAAAACCATCTAGAAATTTCTGGGAATGCCACCCTCTGGCCCTATAACTTCCAAGGGAATCAGAACAGGACGATGGGTTTCTAGTGCTCTCTTGTTGTTGAAGCCATGTGTCATGCCAGTACCATATAAGGCACTGGCTCTTCTGCATCGAAGAGAAGATATGCTGAAGAGAATGCAACTTGACAATAACTGCAAAACATGTTTACCAATCCTTCAAATATTTAAAGCTCTCTGGCCACCTCAGGTCTAACATGATGTATCTCTTAAAGGAGGGAGATTCAAGAAAGGTCACCTTGGCATCATTGGCACATGGTGCTGTATGCAGCCATGAGTACCAGTATTTTCCATAACCAGATTTTGGTACTATAGCAGCACCTCCCATTATGAAGTAGGTCATGTGGGCTGTAAGTTTGCTAAAGCTACACAAAGTAGTTGCATGGATTATGAACTTTTTCTTTACTGTACCATATGGTAACTCTTACACTGCATGTTGCAGTTCACCTGTAATGTCCTTTTATAATACAGCACACATGGGTCATACAATCAGGCACCTACAGTGACAGAGGTAGTTGGAAAAAGACTGCTTTCCAAAGCTGTATATGGCCCTTTACTCCTTGAAGGGAGGGGATGAACATTAGGATTTTGTTGAGAGCACAAAGTAGGGCAGTTGAAGACACATGAGATCTGTTTGAGAAACTTTTCTCAATCATACTGATGTTCTGTGGACAGGAACCACTATATTTCAGGGTTTTCTCAAGCAATCTTGGGGACATATTGTATTACATACATTAAAGAAAGGGAATATCTCCGAGGATTAAGCAGAGAAGTGGTATGTTTTTTCTGCAAAATGCATTGTGGGAAAGAGATGGGTTCAGATGGCCACCCCCACTGCCTAATATAAAACTTTGCAAATAATCTGGCTTTACTTACCTTAGATAAGCATTTTCATCTGAAGACTTCATCAGATATAACAAGAAGGATGGAAGACACAGACTTACCTTATTTTTTGTTCTTGCATGGGACTAAATAATGGTAGATTATTTGCCTAGTTCTGCATTTACTTGGTTTTGGCAGTGCAATTAGAGTACTGAAAAGGGGGATTTCTTCCCAACATTTAGCTCCTAAACAGACTGATATCAAGGTTAGCACCAACTTCTAGGTGCACCATTTTGTTTGTGGTTTGTGAAAGGGTGAGACTGATTTTATGTGGTTTCAAAATGATTCCCATGTATGTTGTGCCATTGTTGAGAATCTGTGGTGTTGTGTGTCGAGTGAAGGTTATTATGTGAAATGGACAAGCAGTGGGTGTATTGAGATCTCAAGGTTATAATTTGTTGTTCACTTGGTTAGACAGCTTCCAATAAAGTGGAATGTTACTTGGAGCACACATCTGTAGGTAAGGGAGTCAGGAGTAAGGTGCATCTTTGTTTTAATTGGAAGCCATTTAGCTTAGGCTACAAATTGGTGACACTCTCCAAAATGGCCAGGGTAGTGAATCTATAAATATATAGGTGGATGTTGTTTAAAGAGTGGTTAGTATATTACTAGACACATAAGCTATGACAGGGAGTCTGTAGTCTCGCTGAGTGAATAAACTCATTTACCTATGGCATTTCTGCTTTCCGGTGAAAGGAAATGGAATACCCTTTTTGCTCTGAATAGGATGGAGTTAATTTTAGACTCTTGTGTGGATATGGAACTGGAAGTTTACAGTTTGACCTAGCTATAAGACAAAGTATTTGAAGTGTGTTGGTATTTCTATCGATTTATTATTGTTGTGGAGTACGTTTCAGTTTTGGAGAGCTGAGTAGAGTTTTTTTGCCTGATCCTAAATAGCATACATTTTTTCCTTTGATGTTAAGGATAAGCTTGTTGTTACAAGATAGCCACTGAGACAAGAGTTGACATATTTCTGAATTTTTTTTTTTAAAGCTAGAGTGGAAGGTACTGGATCTGTATATGGAAAGGGAAGACCATTTATGAAAAGGCAAACAGGAGTGGAGATAGACTACTTATGCCTCCACCCATTTCATGAGCTGGGAGAAATGTGAGGAGGTTTTTCCAATTTGGACTTTGAACTGCCTGTGACTGAGTAAGCTCTGCAACCAAGGGAGGGAGTCTTTGCTAATTTATGTTGTAATGAGTGTTTAGTAGCAGATCACAGTCCACAGCTTCAAATGGCTTAGTGATGCTGATGAACACTTTTTGTCAGTGAGGAGATGTTTCTCCATACTATGCAGTATAACATCAGTTAAAGTGTACAGCACAGGCATGGTGCTGCATCCTTATTAGACTGTTGTTAGGGTGATAGCATGCTCTATTTTTTTTGGAGTGATAGCATACTCTATTTTATTAGGGTCATAGTATGCTCTATTTTATAATAGTCTGATTGGTGGGTAAAGATGTGCTCTTCCAGAATTTCCCCTAGTGTTGGCGGTACTCATATCAGATGGTGGTCTTTGGTGTCTTTAGGTTTAGCAAACTTGTGTATGAGCTTGAATATTGTTTGTTTCCATTCAGCAGGCTTTATGTTTTTGGAGAGACATAGATTATATAGGCATTGAAGAGGGAGTATAAAATGGTCTTTACAAATAATTAAAAACCATGGTAGCAGGCCAACTGCTCCCAATGGGGCATCTGATGAGATTTCTTCTATAGTCTGTATAATTTCTTTTGTTGTCATTCTTTTACAATACAACTTGGATGCATAGAGAGGTTGCTCAAGTGGTCCACATGGAACAGAACTCTTTATCAACGGTATTTCTTCCTCCAGGAGAAAAGGTGTAATAGATTTCAAGCCCCAAACAGTAGTACTATTTTTTTAATTTAGTTTCATCGATGTGGTGCTTAAAAGACAGATTCTGAGTGACAAGCAGTGATAAGGAATCAAGAAACTTTTTGTTTGAGGCAGAGTATTGTGATTTTTTTTTTTACAGGATTAAGCAGAAACAGAAGCCAATCAGAAATATTTCTCATTTTGTTTATCTGGTTGTTTTTTTTTGCTGGGGTAAAGCACTGACTCATATGGACCTTTTTTAGACTTAAGCACCGTTTGGTTAAGGGACTTCCTCAGAATAACACAGGCAAAAAAAGGCCTGATGGAATCAAGCCAGGACAACAAGAAGCAGCTTATTATCCATCTTAATCCCCTGTACTAATTGCCAGATGACATTTCCTCAACATGTGCAAGATGACTCCATCTGACTTTTTATAGCAGAAAGGTGAGCTGGGCTAGTATATGACCATATTACTGGCTTACAGAACAAGTGGAAGCTTAGGTGGGTTAGTAGGGAGTTTAGGGATAGAAGAGCAGAAGAGACGAGACAGAAGCAAAAAGTAAACATTGAGGAAAGCCTTTGCTAAAAGAGGAGTAGAAAGTGATTTTCCTACTTTCACACAGGTGGCCTATTAGGTAAGTATACTGAGAATCTGTATGTGGCTTTTATACAAAAGCCTGCTGCTTAAAAGTGGTGATTTATTACCACGAGATTGACTGGTCAGCTCAATGAAAAACA
Source organism: Protopterus annectens (assembly GCF_019279795.1). NCBI lineage: Eukaryota > Metazoa > Chordata > Ceratodontiformes > Protopteridae > Protopterus > Protopterus annectens. The sequence goes on along the minus strand of NC_056739.1, from coordinate 398,562,744 downwards.
CTCTTGTCAAGTTACATTTATGTTGACCAGAATGTCATTAGTAAGGTTCCAGAGCACGTTTGTTGTACTTCTATAGATCTAGAAGCCATGTTAGTGTTGGGAAAGTATTTTGCTTGTTTTAGTTGAGGCAAGTTCAGAATGAACGAGATTTTCTACAAGATTTATAAGGTATGGGAAGATGGACATGATCCTAATTCAGCTGCTGAAAAGGGTTTAGGTACTTTCAGAGGGGTGTGACAATGGCTTTTTTATAGAATATGGGAACCAAATTATTTTAAATGGATGTGTTGAATAGGAAAGGAAATATCGCCCCTACAGTGTTTAATAAAATAAGGCAGCAAGAAATCTGACCTAGAGGGGTCAGTTATGAATTTTCTGTAGGGTTTCTATGTCAATTCCCCTAAAAAAAAGTAGAAGGGCAGGAGGAGTGGTGGTACACTGGGTTTAAGATGAAGGTTATCGGAGAAGAAGTGAATATTGACAGACGTTCTGGAAAGTCACTGGGGAAGGTCAAAGTAGCCCCATTTGCAAGCTAGATGTGATTGCAGAGTAAATAATAGTTTTGTGGCACTCTTGTCAATAAAAAACTTTACTTCCATAACTTTTGCAGAGGAAAAGGAAAGTAGATCAAGTGGATTAGCAGAAGTAGGCTCTGTAGTGACATATGTCTTTTAGCTAGGTTCCATAGGAAAATAAACCTGCTCCAAGTGTCACTGTTGCATATATCTTTCATTAGGGTCATGGATGGTGTTCAGCTTTTAAGAAAACATAGAAGCCATTCTTTCATTAACTATTTACTTTGTTTGGGTTTGTGGAGTCTGGCTATAGGGGCAAACATTTATCTTACAGAGAAGTAATAATGTTGTTTGTCTTTCGACTTTTCCCGGAAAGGGGTCACCACAGTGAAACTCCCGTTCGCTAATGATTGGCAGTAGATTTTTACAAAACGCAGAGGTGCCAGCTCGATGCTCAACCTTCAACGAAGGCACGCCCATTTACGCACGCATGTCTTTCGAACGCTACCCAACTGCGGGGAGGACATGCAGACTCCACACAGAAGGCACTCCCAAGCCCAGCTGAGAATCGAACGGGAGAACCTCTTGCTGTGAGGTAACAACGCTACCACCGTACCACTGCAGCATTCTTACAGAGAAGTAATACTGGTAAAAATTCTGACTCCATGGTCAGCATCTTTAAGATGAACACTAATGCTCCAGTGAGTAGACAAACTTGTGTTTTAGTTTCTCAATACATGATTACGTTTGCACAGCAAGTTATTTTGGTAGGTGAGTGCCTGGGGTTAAGGTCAGAAATGGAAAAGTAGCAAGTTGATGGCCACTATATGTTGATGGATGAGTATTAAATATGCAGCACAATACACAGTCTTTTAAACAAGGAGGCAGGTTAAAAACAGCATTGGATAATTTCAAAAATTTAAGATCAGAAGATACTGCATTAGACTCAAACATAAAAATAAGCAGAGGAAGCACATAATTTTTGGTAAATAATAATAAACATTAGAAGAGTTAAAGCACTAACAGACAAAGACCAAGGGAAATATAATTATTAGATGAAAAAGTAGGCATGCCTAAAACAATTTCGTTTACCATCCTGAAGCTAAAAACAGACTGCCGAAATTTAGGGAAATAGATCAGTGTTTACAAACCCTCTTTAAACTTTGAAAAACAACTAAAATCACATCTGTTTTTCTTTTCTACACAGTGGTTTTCTTAAAACTTTTACATTCATAGAGTGATGTACATGGATTGAAAATAAGTGGATCTATGACGCAGTCAAATCAATCAGCTTTTCTTTAAAAATCACACTACAGGAACTCAAAGTGTTCTTACATGAAATATGGAGACAAAAGAACAATTTCAACAATGCCACTTCGAGCTTTTAAAATCAAATCACTTACAATTATGGAGGAAGGCTTTATGTCACAATATTGAGGCAAACGCAAAAATAGGCATCATTTTAGAAAAGTTCACAAAGTCAATGTGAGAATATAGCTAAGATCATCTAAAGCCTTTATTTCCTCTACAAGTGCTGCTCTTGAGAATTCCCCCACAACAGCTCTTTAAAATGTTCATTTTTACACATGATGCTCCTGACAGATTAGTACAGCCCCTTAAAAAAACAAGTGTCCAACTAGCTTTAATAAGCCTGGTAACTGAAAAAAAGTTCCATTAAAGCTGTCCATTAAATTGCACAACAAGAACTGTGTTTTAAACAAACAGAAATCAAGCTATACAGATTATCAATTTTTACGTCTATTTTCACCTCAGTAGATAACCATAAAGCTACCTCCACCATCTCAACTGTCCCTTCTGCAAGTCCTATCCTAGCAGAACCCCAGTATTCCCACACTGGGATGGTTTCCCTTCTCTGGAGAAGTCCTGCTCTAAAGAGGACCCAATTCCTTATGCAGGCTCTATGAGTACATACCAGGCAAGAGGTAAGATGGACCATCATAGAAGTGGTCATCCTTCAGTGTGGGGTGTTTTACTGGCCTAACTTTCCATACAACCTGCTGACACTATATTATGTGGACAATGGGTGGGTCACATATCCAGCCCCCCCCCCCCCCAACAAAATGCAGTCATGATTTGCTCTCTTTTCTCTGTCGCCTATTCTGGTATCATTTTCTTTGCGTCCCATCCTCTGCTGGAGCTCAGAAGATGATGCCAAGTAGAGTCCCTTCCCTCCTAGATAGGTGCTACCATCCTGCCTGTCACTTTGTCAGTCACCAAAGCTGCTAATCGAACTCTGGTTGCCATGGCTGTAGTCAAGGTTTTATTCCTCTATGCTAGCTGTTGTGACTAAACTATCAAATTTAACACTAAGGACAACATAACAAATGATGACAACATATAATTTTCTGTTGAGATACAAATAAATTAAATGAACTGTAACACCAAGCACCTCATGGGATTTAATTGTACTTACCAATTCTGAGATTGCCATACCTCGGAGAAAAGAGAATAATCCAAGAAATGGCATCTTACACTTGGTATATGCAAGTCTGTTCTTTCGGCCATTCAGTCTCTTAGTTTCAGGACTAGCTCTAGCAGGTCTCAACATTTCAAATGGTTATCATGATCAACAGCAAGAGGTTCTCCAGTTTGATTCTCGGCTGGAGCACCCTCTGTATGGAGTCCGCATGTCCTCCCTGTGGTAAAGTGAATTTTAAAGACATGCAGGTAGGTGTGTGTATGTATGTGTGCACCTTCTTGAAGGTTGGGCTGGCAACTTGATATCGTAAAAACACAACTGCCAATCAATCTACAGACTGGTGATCTGCTGTGACGAACCATAACTGGGAAAAGTCAAAAGACATTTTCCCTGATCAATGGCTTAACGTTATCTCTCCCAGTTTGAAAACAAACTGGGAAACAGAAGCCAGTGATGTTGTCAAACTGAGCAAAATTCAGTTACTGGCTAGTACGTACACTGCCTGGATGCCTGCAAAGAAGAAACTAAGACATCCTGAAAGAAAATCAACTAGAAAAGGTTAAGAGAAAACAGTGACTGTGAAGGGGTACCTTACTTAGACACACTTATTACCCATGACTCAAAAGGATATATGTCCATCATTTATAGGAAGTCGACTTTCAGTAACTCATATTTGGATTACTGTAGCTGTCACCCTATTAATTTGAAGAAGAATATTTATAAAGGCCAGTGCATTAGGGCCATTAGAATGACCTCTAGATATAATGATATGTTGGATGAAATTAAGTTTATTTCTGCTTTATTTAGTGATAGAGGTTATGATTCCAAAATTATGGACAATATAAGTAGTTTCGTTATTAGTCAGTGGGGTAAGAAGTATAGTTTATTATTGGGCTCAAATGTGAGTAGTACAACTGATACTCATCTTACTGAATTAAATTCGGTTAGTTTAATAAATCAATCACATATAGTTGAGAAGAAAAGTTACAATAGATCTTTTATTATTGAATACGGATTATTCAGTAAAATTATTAAGGATATTGTACACAGGAATTGGCATATACTTACCGACACCCAGACTTTGGCAGATATAGTTGGTCCGAGTCCCCATTTTGTGTACAAGATGGGTAGTAATTTGAAACGCATATTGGAGAAAGACAATGTTAATGATCATAAAAATAAGCATGCAAAAGATACGCATACGACCAAATGTGGGACTTGCAATCAGTGTTTTGCAATCAATGAGTGTTATAGTTTGTTTTTAAAAAATTATAATAATTTAAAATTATATCCCACTAAAGGTAATTGTAGAACAACTATGTTGGTATATATCGCAGTTTGCTCAGCTTGTCATAGTTATTATATAGGAAAGACTGAGAGACAGCTGAGACAGCGGATATATTCACATTTTTATTGTATAAAAAAGAATGACACAAAAAATGCTTTATCTAGGCATGTTATGGAATTTGGAATAGATCACACTTTTAAATTTTGTATTTTAGAAACAGTTATTTGTAATCCTAGAGGGGGCAACATCAAAAACTACCTAGCATATAGGGAATTGTGGTGGCAAGTTTATACTGATGCCACCACCCCCCCAGGAATTAATGATTATTTGTCCATTAAATCTTTACTTTATATGGACAGATAATATAATATTGTTATGTATATACATTTTTTATTTTATTTGTTTATAGTTTGTTTGTGGTAATTGTGACATGTCCCTTTTAAACATTTATTGATATGCTGCTTTGTTTTTTGGCACCTAATTAACTACTTAAAGGTTTTGCATCAGTTATTACATTGTTCTGATGAAGCTCGGTTTTCGAGTGAAAGCGCTCAACCATATGTATTTGTGTGTTTATTAAACACTTTTGGTTTTAATCAACAAAGTTTTTTATACTTCTTGGCTGAATTTACTACGAGAGGGTGCAGGCAGCATGTTGGATATACTGCTCGTTTTGTTACATCATTTAGTTGCACCAACTCGCATTTCTCTTGTTCTGGTGTCGCATGGAGTCCTCTCGTAGTTCAGCTATTGGTACCTCACCCGACTATAGCAATGACTTGGCATCATTACGAGCCGAAGTTTCTTCGTTGCGCAGGGAGGTAGAAAAAATTCTACAATTGTTTGGTAACCTTGCTGTAGAAAAGGTTTTTAAAAGTGCTACTACAGCGTTAGCAACACCGATGGTTCACATTGGTGAACCGTTTACTTCCCAGGGACTGTCTAGTGAGCAACGGGCGCCTCGCAGCGTGACTGACGCTGATGACGTGGATGTACCTTCAACATCTTCTCCTGAGATCCCTAATGGACAAGGACATGGGGCAGTTAAAAACGTTATTGATCTACCGGGTTCGGTAGGACTTACCGACAACTTTAGAAATAATTCCGATTTCACATTTGACTTTTCTTTTGGTAATTTCACTGATGAAATCAGGCGCACAGGGACAAGACCTAAGAATACGCTACCAGTGTGCACATATGCACAAACGACAGGAGATACGGCTAAGTTTAAAGGTACTGTTCAGTCTGCAGTTATTAAATCTCCACGAACTGTTGACAAACGTAGTTTTGATAAACGGAATGTCCTGCAAGATTTTTTCAAACATGATTGTTGTTTTGATATCCCAATAGGTGGGAAGCCATTGCATAAAAGTCAAGTAATTAATGGATCATTAAGAGACAGTATTTATTTGTTGGGCAAAAAACTTAACATTAATGTCCTAAAGCTGGACAATGCTTATTTGAACTATTGTATTTCATTGAATGTGGTGCCAATGGGTTTGAGATTTTTCAAATACCCGTTAGGCATTGAAATTAATGAGAATGTAATGGTCGAATTTAACAGCTTATTTGATAGTTTTTGGGTTTGAATATATGAAACTTCTTATTAAATGCAACGATGTTAAGTTATGCAAATGTATTAGTGAGGTGGAACATCTGAATAACACTATTACACAGGACTTATTGTTTAGTCAGTGGGAGAAACTTTATTTTAAGCAATTTTCATTAGCAGATGAACGGGCAAAGAAGGCCTTTGAACGTAAGCTTAAGAAACTCAACAGGGACAAAGATCAATATAAGAAACAGACATGCTACAATTGGAACACTAATAAACAATATAAGGATGGATATGTGTTAGATCAGTCCAATGAATATCTAGATAAGGGTGGACTTAGGGAACAGGATTTTTGTTACACACAAGAGAAAAAGTACCAGGGGAAATGGAGGAAGGGGGCGAAATGGAGGAAAAAATATTGAACTCCCATTTACCCCGGCCATTGGTAGGTGATATACAAATATCCAATACACAGCAGGACATACTTAGAATTGATGAAGTTGTTAGTGAATACAATAACTTCAAAATTTTTAACTATAGTAATGTTAAATTGGATAAAGCCCATTTTGACCTTTTGTCCAAAGGATTAAAATTTATACCAACACCCAGGTATCGGATAGTGGATACTATCTTTGAATTTAAGCGTTTTACTAGGAAAATTAACTTAGCTGTTACGTTTAATGATAAGCTAGGGCACAATGTTGATACAGGTAATGTCCTGAAGAAAAAAAGCACATTTATTCCATCTAGTAACCCTGTGGTGACTACTTTTGAGAACAGAGTTACCAAGGAGTTATATAATGTTAGTAAGAATCAATATAAAAAGCAATACAAAAAGAAAAATCTACCAAGTAAGAATTTAACCACAGAGGAAACACGAACTTTGGACCTTCTTAAGCAGGATAAAAGTATCAGTGTTATGAAGGCCGATAAAGGTGGTGGCATAGTGATTTATGATGCCACCACTTACAGTGCTCACATTCATAATATACTGCACAAATCAGGTAATTACACTGTTATCTCATTGAATGAAATTAACATCGCTCACAGAAGGATTGATATGTATTTAGAGGAATACTTATTAGATGAAAGAATTGATCAGGAATTGTATGATTTCTTAAAAGTTGATTTTCCTATTCTTCCTACAATTGTGGGCATTCCCAAAGTCCACAAGGACCATCTTAATCCACCTTTTCGCCCGATTATTTCGGGCAGTAAGTCAAAGACTTTCCCTATTGGGGAATATTGACACTACTTTGAAGTTTATATATAGCAAATTAGGACACTTAGTTAAGGATTCTTGGGAATTCTTACGGAATTTCCCAGTTAACAACTATAGTCCAGATATTTTATTTTGTTCTATTGATGTAGTGGACTTATTTAGTTGTATCCCTGTTGACGAAGGTTTGGAATCATTCAGTAGAAGTCTCAGCAAACATACAAATTTTGGTTGGGATAAAATCTCCTTATTAGCGGATCTCATGAGTTTGGTATTAGAAAATAATTTTATTTTCTATGAGGGAGAACTATTCAAGCAAACCAGAGGAGTAGCCATGGGGGCAGCATGTGCCCCCATGTTTGCAAATCTGGTTATGCTTGATTGGGAAGAGAACAATGTTTTCTCTAGTATTTACAATGGAAACATTGGTTATTATTCCCGCTTCTTGGATGATATATATATCCTGTGGAAAGGAGACAGTGACACATTTGAGTCCTTTGTGAATTATATAAATTCCAGCAGTAATTTTTTGAGATTCACTTATACAACAAGTAAAGAAGGGGTACCTTACTTAGACACACATTACCCATGACTCAAAAGGATATAAGTCCATCAGTTATAGGAAGTCGACTTTCAGTAACTCATATTTGGATTACTGTAGCTGTCACCCTATTAATTTGAAGAAGAATATTTATAAAGGCCAGTGCATTAGGGCCATTAGAATGACCTCTAGATATAATGATATGATGGATGAAATTAAGTTTATTTCTGCTTTATTTAGTGATAGAGGTTATGATTCCAAAATTATGGACAATATAAGTAGTTTCGTTATTAGTCAGTGGGGTAAGAAGTATAGTTTATTATTGGGCTCAAATGTGAGTAGTACAACTGATACTCATCTTACTGAATTAAATTCGGTTAGTTTAATAAATCAATCACATATAGTTGAGAAGAAAAGTTACAATAGATCTTTTATTATTGAATACGGATTATTCAGTAAAATTATTAAGGATATTGTACACAGGAATTGGCATATACTTACCGACACCCAGACTTTGGCAGATATAGTTGGTCCGAGTCCCCATTTTGTGTACAAGATGGGTAGTAATTTGAAACGCATATTGGAGAAAGACAATGTTAATGATCATAAAAATAAGCATGCAAAAGATACGCATACGACCAAATGTGGGACTTGCAATCAGTGTTTTGCAATCAATGAGTGTTATAGTTTGTTTTTAAAAAATTATAATAATTTAAAATTATATCCCACTAAAGGTAATTGTAGAACAACTATGTTGGTATATATCGCAGTTTGCTCAGCTTGTCATAGTTATTATACAGGAAAGACTGAGAGACAGCTGAGGCAGCGGATATATTCACATTTTTATTGTATAAAAAAGAATGACACAAAAAATGCTTTATCTAGGCATGTTATGGAATTTGGAATAGATCACACTTTTAAATTTTGTATTTTAGAAACAGTTATTTGTAATCCTAGAGGGGGCAACATCAAAAACTACCTAGCATATAGGGAATTGTGGTGGCAAGTTTATACTGATGCCACCACCCCCCCAGGAATTAATGATTATTTGTCCATTAAATCTTTACTTTATATGGACAGATAATATAATATTGTTATGTATATACATTTTTTATTTTATTTGTTTATAGTTTGTTTGTGGTAATTGTGACATGTCCCTTTTAAACATTTATTGATATGCTGCTTTGTTTTTTGGCGCCTAATTAACTATTTAAAGGTTTTGCATCAGTTATTACATTGTTCTGACGAAGCTCGGTTTTCGAGTGAAAGCGCTCAACCATATGTATTTGTGTGTTTATTAAACACTTTTGGTTTTAATCAACAAAGTTTTTTATACTTCTTGGCTGAATTTACTACGAGAGGGTGCAGGCAGCGTGTTGGATATACTGCTCGTTTTGTTACATCATTTAGTTGCACCAACTCGCATTTCTCTTGTTCTTGAAGGTTGGGCGCCGGGCTGGCAACTTGATATCGTAAAAACACCACTGCCAATCAATCTACAGACTGGTGATCTGCTGTGACGAACCATAACTGGGAAAAGTCAAAAGACATTTTCCCTGATCAATGGCTTAACGTTATCTCTCCCAGTTTGAAAACAAACCGAGAAACCGAAGCCAGTGATGTTGTCAAACTGAGCAAAATTCAGTTACTGGCTAGTACGTACACTGCCTGGATGCCTGCAAAGAAGAAACTAAGACATCCTGAAAGAAAAACAACTAGAAAAGGTGAAGAGAAAACAGTGACTGTGAAGAATCCTGCAGCTGTTCAGCAAAAAGCAGTTCAAGCTCCAGCTTTGGTGCAAGACATCACTTCCAGTAATCTAGAGGAAAAAATAAGTCACATATGCTCAGAGCAGATTTAAATAAATGAACAACTGAAGGAGAAGATCAACTCGGATATCAAGCTGGAAAAAAAAAATGGAAGAAGCTTTAAACAGACATTCAAATGAGATGATAAAAACTGCAAAATTCAGAGGTCAAAATGAAGAAAATGTTCGCAGTATATGAGCTTGCAGTAGAAGAGATGATTCAAACAATGGTAGAACTAGAGGACAGTGCATGTAGGTAAAGTCTGGGATTTTCCAAAGAAACTACAAGGAACAGACTATATTAATTTTATGAAACAACGATAAGCAATGTGTCTGGTCTTCCACAGCGGGAACTGTTAATTGAAGCTTCAAGGTGCACATTGTCTGCGTGCTCCAAATCTGTTCTTGAGAAAGTAGCTAAGACCTTTATTAGTAAAGATGTAACCTTACCAACAGAAAGAGCTGATTTTGATAAAGCTATGGCAAAAGGGCAAACTATTAAAAGTTGGAGACAGTAGAGTGTTTGTGGAAAATGGCTATTCACTGTACACCACGCAAAAGTGAAACAAATTTATTACAGTAATCAGGGAATGTTGAGAGGCAGGTGTGAGATTTTCAAGCTGCTGTATCTAGCTATCTCCAGACTTTTTTTTTCTGGAGGATCAAAGTCACTTTTTGATGCAGAACAGGCTAAGGAAGTGGAAATGTTTATCCAACAAAAAATTAGTCATAAAGCAGAAGGAATCCACTTCTCATAATAAAACACATGAAGAGACTTTGCCAGTGAAACCTTTTCCACTGTTCTAAAGGAAAATGATACAGAGATAGAGAAAAGCACAGGAGATGACCAAAAAAAATCAGGAGTACCTTGGAATTCAACTAGAATCTGGAGTAGGGAAATGAATATGAACAGTAAGATCTGCAACATAGAAAATAGAGAATAAATGTGAGACTGCAAAGCATCAATTGCATTTGTGAAATACGACTGTATAAGTAAAAAAGAGTGGGCTTTTGTTGACTTTCTTAAACTTGTGTTGAACTGAACAGCATTTGCCTCAATTCACACCATTAATGTTTGCTAGGACTCAGTGTAGAGGAATGAAGTAAAATATAACCAAGTAAAATCATTTCTGTTCTTAACAATATTTCTATGAAACTTTTCACACTGCATATTGCAATATAGTATTTTATTTGTTCTTTTATGTGATAAAGTTATTAAAGGAAACAGATTTATTCTTCCTCCTCTTTCTTTCTTTCCTTCTTGGTATGAAGAAATGTAACATTACAGTGCAAAAAGAGAAGAAAGGCTGGACAAAAGCATGTTTAAGTTAACAGGCTGTAATCTTGGGTTACTGAGCTGGTCGATGTGGTGCAGAAGTATACAGATCATAATATATGTAGAGCTGATATGTTTTCTCTTATGTTTGCAAAGGTGAATAACTGGATTAAGACCCTTGATTTAATCTAAAAAAGTTTTTAAGTGGAAACAAGTAAATATGAGAGCACTGAATATAATGAAAAGTTTTCTTTTAACAATAAATCTTTCAACTTGTCTTTCAGGTTGCAGCAGAGGACTACATTTTTCTTTTAAGTTTCCATGGAGACTTGTTGATAGTAGAGCAATAAGACAGGTAACACTGGTTTCTTCAAGACTAAAAGTTAATGAATTCTGAAAGCATGCAAGATGTCATCACTTGGGGCGGAGGAATAAAGATAAAAAAGGAATAGACGCCAATTAGTTTAAGTAGAAGCACAGGCAATAACCTCAACTTCAAGTTAATTAGGGCCTGCATTAGCAGCTACCTATTTAGCACATATGTTTCTATTAGGAAGGTCGAGGTACTTAGTTATGTGTGTTTGTATTAAGTTAACAGATTATGGGGTTGTCCTGGGGTATTATTGTTTTTTTTTTTTTTTTTGCAGGATTTTATTTTTATTTTAAAACAAAAAGTTTTATAAAATGAGACACTGGTTCTAATGATGATGATAACGAAAAAAACTATAAAGGATTAACCTGCCAAACACTAATGGCTGCATGTATCATAAAAGCTGGAAACATATTTAAAAAAAAGCTGCTATATACAATATGGGGGAATCATGACTTCTCACCATAATGGCGACATTTTCTACATTATCTTGGAATTGGAATGCTCTCACAAGGTACAGAAAAATAGGAAAGAATACTTAACTAAATTAAGAAATGCAGAGCGCAAACATAAATGCTACAGGAGACAGATTTGGAAAGAACTGAGCATGTGAGACAAAGGAAAGATGAGTACTTATATTAATTGCTACAGGAGTGCCAGTAATAGAAGAGAGAAAAAAACAAACGTAATGATGACAGACTTGTGGTAGTAAGGGGGCTACTGGCATGGGATGAGGATTACACTGGCATCTATTTATATTCCACCTAAAACTGCTATTATGGAGCTTTAAAAAAATTGAGAGAATTATCATTTTTCAGCCGGGAATATTACTTAAGAGGTGGGGATTGGAATTTGATTTGCAACACTGAGGATGTATCTGGGGGGCCTAGAAGGGAAGATGTAACAAAAGAGAGTGAATTTCTGAAGAAATGTATGAAAATATTTGGTATAGATGATGTGAGTTCAGTAGTAGAACTCAAGAGAATTTGCATATTATTCCCCAATGTACAATAACTAGTCCAGACTAGATAGAAACTATATTTCATAGAAACGTGCATTTGATTGCAAGCCTTGATACATATCCAGTAACTATTTCATCAGAACTTGCACCAGTAATTACCAAGACTAAAATGCATGGTAATGAAGTAAAGATGAGGCACTGGCACTTCCCCACCTACCTATAAAAAAGAAAGAAAGTTAAAGAATGGGTAGTATAAATTATCCAGTAGTTATTAGGCAAGATAGAAACTAGTTACAAATTTACAGCAAGCGAGAAGGATAAAACGAAAGTGGAGTTTAAAACTATGACAGAAATAAAAGAAAAACAGATTTGGCTAAATAGTAGTAGGAATTATTTAGAGGGACTGACAAAGATAAAAGTATTACAAGATAAGGGGAATCTCACAGAGCAATACTAGGTGTAACTGCAGAGTGCTGAATAGAAAATAAGGGAATATGTGGATAACACGCATGAGTTTAGAAAGATTGCTGTTAAGCATCTGTTTTTGATAACACTAGAGTATAAACTCTTTTGGCATAATGACTTACGCAACAGAAAGTAGAAGGGGTTGCTGCCAAGCTTAGGAAGCCTAAAACAAGAAAAATAACAAGAAATCCTGTAGAGGTATAAACGATATTTTTGAAATTTTATGAAAATTTGTATAATGCAGAGAAGTGGGAAAAGCAAGAAAAAGCACAATGTAAATATTTATAGAAGATTTCAATATACCAAGGTTAGAGGCAGAAAAGGCTCAACAACTAACGGTTAACATAGGAGGAGAGGAGATAAAAATGGTGATGTATAACCCATCCACAGGAAAGTCTCCAGGAATAGCTGGCATTCTGATGGAAGTTTGGAAGCTCAGAGGGAAGAATGTAATAAAGATTTAGAAGGCTTTAACAGTATTTTAAAGGTAAGGAGACATCAACATCTTGGAAAAAAAGTTGTGGTGACTGTAATACCTAAAGCTGGTAAAGACCCATCTGATCCAACTTCATATCAGCCCATTTCAATTTTATGCTATGCTTATAAAGTATTTGTGTCTATAATGGTTGAAAAAATGCCAAGTGTGTTACCATAATTGACAGATTTGGACCAACGTGGTTTTGTGGAGGGGAGGCAAACATTTGACATTAACAGAACAATGATAATCCAGAGGGAAGTATAATGTAAGAAAACACTGCTGTAATTGGTGGGTCATGATGCAGAGAAAGCATTCAGAGTATGATGGGATTTTATGAGTAGGGAAATGGAAGAATTTGCCTTGCCTGACAATAAGGCTAATTAGAAAGATATATGAGGGATTAGATGCAAAAATCTATGTGTTAGGGTTCCTCTGAACAGAGGAACCGTGCAGGTGCATCCTTTTTCCCCTTTGCTATTTATGTTATATAAAGAACCATTGTCAAAGATATTAAGGGACTCAGAAATTAAAGGTAATTGGTATGGTGTTCAAGGAAAAATTAGCTTTATTTGTAGATGATATTATTTTGCACCTGATGGAACCAGAACAGGATCACTTATTGTTGTGGAACATTATGAGACAGTTCCGGGTTTTTTTCAGGGTATAAAATTAATGAAGATAAAACAAAGGCTATAGCTATAAAACTATGTACCTACACATGAACTTGTTCAGCAATACCAATATTTATGGGGCATGATAAAATAAAATATTTAGGCATATGGATTAAAAAGGATTCTGTTATGGCAGCTAAGGATATTTGGAAAGAGAATAAACAAATACAAAAATACAAAAAACAAGAACCTGGAAGCTCTTGCCTATGGATATGGATAGCAAGATACAAGCAGTAAAAATGTTTTTAGTCCCTTTAGGTTTTATACATAAGCCATACAGATTTTATCAGCCAGATAAGAAGTTGTGGATAGTTATTAATAAAGAGCTGAAGGATTTTACTTGGGGGGGGGGGACAAGAGTCAAGTGGGACATGTTGTTCCTCCCAACAGAATAAGGATGTTTCTGATTACCTGACATGAAAGGATATTTTAGAGCAATACAGTTAAGGCTCTTATACATAAGCAGAAATCTACAATTCAAAGTGGAAAGGGATGATGACGATGAAGCAGGAAGGTAATTCAAGAAATAAGAAAATAATGGGATTTTGGACATATAACCTTAAAGAGAATAGCGGTCAGAGACAATATTATATTCATAAAGTAGCAGAAAGTCTACTAAGAACTAAGCCAACATGGGAATGGACAAAGGAGATTCTAATGATAGGGATGACTACAATTAGGGGTACACAGAATAGGCAAGAGGGAGTTGGAATTTACTGAAAAAGCTGGGAAAGGAACCAATGTATTAGGAACAAAATTAGAGGGGGAAAGGTAATAAAATGGAGAGAGGCCAAGAAGACATCTGGACTGTAGGCTAGTGATTGCCTTCCCTATCAGGGATTGATATCAGAGTACAGACAGAGAGAAAGGGATAGAGGAATCCTAAATGAAATACTTGCACTGATTGAGTTTTTAAGTGAATCTATGCTGCTGTTAAAAAGGGATAATTAGTAGGCCATATAAAATACTGCAAGATAACTATAGGACTCAATCAGAATAGATCATAAAAGATTGGGAAGAGAGATTAGATATTCAATCCACAAAAAAAAAAAAAAAACACAATAGGCGGACATATGTATGGCTCCCATATATGCAACAAAATCTAGAAGATTTGGGATTTCTGCCCGGAAATGTTTGCATAGCTACTTTTACACCCCAAGCAGACTCCAAAGATTTTTTCCTTGGGTAGATGATAAATGTTCAAGGTGTAACAGGTAAGAAAAAAGTAATCCTACATACTCTCTCGTGAGCAGATACTCGGAATTTTATTTAGGCCGCACTTGTGTAGTCCTAAATGACAACAAAGTTTACTTTGACTTTGAACTGGGAACATATGTTTAGGGAGTTGGCAGACTTTAAAAAATTTCCTACAGAGTACTCTGTCAGGAATACTGGGTGAGCAAATGAGTGTAACAAGAAGGAACTGACTCAGCAGAGGAAGAACTCCCTCCACATCTTGATTAAGCAAATCAGAAATGTTGTAAAGTCCTCTAAGGATAACTATGAAGGTAAAATAGCATCCCTAGCCAAGGATAATCATAAGGCATTCTTTAACTACATCTAAAATCTAAAAGGGAATGCCCAGCTATGTGTTAAACTGGTAGTAGGTGGTACCACTCATACTATATCAGAAAAAACTGCCAACCTACTAGCTGACAGATTTGGCACAAACTTCACCCCCGTCCCCATCAGTCATACCTCAAAGCATACCAGACACCAGTCTTCTACCTAGAATCTTCTAGCGATCGGGTCATATCTGTGCTCTCCAAGGCCAAAAACATGGCTTCAGTTGGACCAGATTAACATCCCAGGTTGCTTATTAAGCACTCTAAAACAGGTCCTAGTGGACCCCACTTGGTGTTCTCTTTAACCATAGCCTGACATATGGCTTTGCTGAGCAGAGTGGAGACAGCAACAGTAATCTCCTTGCACCAAAGGGGACCATCAACCGACCCTTGGAACTATAGACCCATAAGTTTAACCAGCCTCATCTGCAAGCACTTGAAAAAAAACATCATGGACCTTATCAACACACACATAGGTGACCTTCAAACTCTAGGCCCAACCCAGTTTGGCTTTGTTAAGGGTAGATAACACTTATTAAACCTAACAGACTTCTTAAAGAAAATCACAAAGCCCTGGATGAAGGTAAGACAGTGCATGCTGTCTGCTGTCTATCTTGACGTAGCCAAGGCTTTTGACACAATCCCCCACTCAGGTATCACTGAGAAACTCTCCCAGCTGGGGATTAACCCTTACATCACTAGATGGGTAGCCAATTGGCTCATCGACAGAACACATCTGTCTAAGTTGGTAACTCCACCTCTACCAGTCACCAGTGGCACACCACAAGGATTTGTGCTGGGTACTTTACTGTTTGGAATCTATTTCTCGGAAGTCCAGGCTAAAATAGATGGCCATTGGCTTTCCATGTTCACTTATGATTGCAAATTGTGTGTAATCATGGATTCTCCCAATGATTTTAACATATTACAGGAGGGGCTAACACAGACAAATGACTGGTGCCAAAGCCACAGTCAAACTAAATGCAAAAAAGTGCATTATTACCCCTTTGGTAAACCTAATTACAATACTGACAGTACCCCCCTCCCCAAGTTGAAACCCAGTGGTATGAGATCCAACAAGTTTCAACAGTAGTAAGGAAAGCCTTCTATGCTGCACATCTCACAAGTAAGGGCATTGCATCCAGGTCTACGGATGTTATATCTCTACTGTACCCAACCCTCATCAGACCATTAATAGAGTACAATGCTCCCTTCTGCATGTACCTCACCAGACACATGAAGCAGCTGGTGAGACCACACAGGTTTCTCACCAAGAAAATACAGGACCATTACTTACGTGGACAGACTGAAAGCCTTGTCACTGTACTCTATCGTATAGGCTGCTGAGAAGCAACTTGTGCCTGGCCTACAGGGCAGTCTCTAACCCTGCTCTGATGGATATGCTGCACACCCACAAGTCAAATGGTACAAGATTAACTCACTCTAGGGATCTTAACCTAGCCTGTGACATTAATAGAACATGCTGGAGAGACAAATACATCTCCCAGAGATTGCTGCTAGTCTGGAATAAACTTAAAATTCATGTGAAGCAGAGCTCCTCATTGACCCTGTTCAAGCGCAACCTGGACAAATGGATGGGAGACCACAAATTCACCCCAGAGGTGGCACCCATGTCCCTCATGGATAGGGGTAACAGGTGTTTATCATAGACTCGCTCTGCAAATTATGTCCATCTAACCAAGGACAACGGAGGCAACTTGGGATTAATATGGCTAAGCTTGTAAGGGCTCTAGGGCCACTAGCCTAGTAACTTACACTGAGAATCCGACCTCAAAACACCTTACACACCTAAAATCAGCTAAAGAAGGCTGTCCATATGGTAAGGCCAGGGGGAAGCAGGGCGGGACGGTTGAAGACAAATGAAGTAGAACTACTCAGATGGAACGTTATGGTGAGTACATAACTTCTTTATCTGAAGTAGTTTACTTCATTTGATTTTCAACCTGTGGTTCAGAGTCCCCAGCTACTAAACACCTGGGTGGCACTCATGGAAGGATATTTCGGAGCACCGCAGGACCAAAGGATGCTCTCCTTTGAGAAATCAAATCCAATTGGCAGTGAGAAATAAAGGTATGAGATGAAGACCAAGTAGCCACAGAACAAATATCATCCAATGGGTTACATATTGAAAGACCAAAAGTGGTGAAGTGCGAACGCTCAGATCAGCAAAAATGCCGCAAACCGAAGTTTTTTTTAACGCAGTAGAGTAAAGATTGGAATATTTGCCCTTTCTTCACTGTAGTGCAATCTTGGAATTTGAATATATATTCAGAGGGGGGGGGCACAGCCCCCCACAATAACGTTTTCGATTTGTGGCATTTTCGCTCATCTGAGCATTCGCACTTCGTAACTTTCTGTCTTTCAATATAGACCCCATCCAATGATACTCTTGACCAAAAAGCCGCAGAAGTAGCCACGGACCTATTCGAGTGAGCTTTAACCTGACCAGGAGGAGACAAACCTTTATCCTTGTAGATTTGAAGGATACATAAGGAGATTCACCTAGCAATGGTAACCTTGAAGATAGGTTTACCTAAAAAAGGTTTAGAAAAGGACACAAACAACTGGTCTGATTTGCAAAAGGTTCTAGTGCTGTGTAAATAGAATCGTAACTGTCTATGAACATCCAGCAAGTGTAGCCTGTATTCCATTTTGTTAGTAAAATTCGGGAAGAAAACAGGTAAATTGATATTTTGTTGTAATAAAGAGTATGATAAAAACTAAGAACCACAAACGTCAAGTGCTTTCATCAATTAAATTGACTTCAGACAATTTAGTTGATGAAAGTGCTTAACGTTTGTGGTTGGTATTTTGTTGTAATAAAGAGTATGATAAAATTAGTGTCATCGTTCTGGTGCTGTATTTTGGGTTATTTGTGTTAGTTTGCAGCACCTTCCACTTTTATTTTTTAAATTGATAGTTTGATTGATGTTAACCTACGATGCTACTTTTGGAAGAAAGGAAGGATTTGCGCGAAGGGAAACCCTGTCCTTATGGAAAATCATGTATGGAACCTTGACAGACGACACTTGCAGTTCTGAAACCCTCTTAACAGAGGTGATAGCCACTAAAAATGCTGTTTTCCAAGACAAAAACTTAAGATCTGTGGTTGCTGTATGTTCAAATGGTGGAGCGACCAATGCTTGAAGAACCATAGTAAGGTCCCATGGGGGAATAGGATCTTTGACCGGAGGACGTAAGAGGAAGATACCTTTAATAAAGGCTTTACACAATCTGGAAGAGGCTAAAGAAGCAGAATTCTCGCCCACATGAAAATGAGAAATGGCAGCTAGCTGAACCTTGATTGTAGATGAGCTAGCCCCTTGGTGAAAAATATTTGCCAGAAAATCCAGAAAAGACTGAACAAGAGCCGTGAAAGGATCTAAGCTCCTTTGAGAAGCCCAAAAGGAAAAACGTTTCCATTTGCTAAAATAAACCTTCCTGGTGGACGACTTATGAGCCGCCACCATAATAGACCTGACAGAAGAAGATAATCCAGGAGTCCTAGCAATTAAGGGAACTGGAGCAGCCAAGCTGTGAGCCTCAAACTGTCCAGATTTTGATGAGGGACCCTCAATGGGTGTGAAATGAGACTCTGAATTGGATCCAAGGCAGAGCTAGAAGATGAGACCAAAGGAAGGGAAACTATACCTGGCAAGGCCAAAACGAGGCAATGAGGATCACTTTGCTCCCCAGTTGGCAAGCTTTCTGTAGAAAGCTTGGAATAAGGGGTACAGGAGGATAAGCATACAGGAGACTGGGAGGCCAAGCATGGACTAGAGCGCGTCTCTGGGGGACTCCCCCAGCAGGTGGTTCAAAGAGAACAACTCGCTGCACTTCGCGTTGGAAGGAGATGTGAAGAGATTGCAGCAAGGCCGACCCCACTCTAGAAAGATCTGCTCTGCTACTGAAGGATTCAGAGACGACTTGTAAGGCATCAGAATAGTCCGACTTAGCCTGCCCACTAGAATGTTGGACCGTCCCGGAATCTACGTTGCTATCAGAAAATGACCAGTGGAGTTCGCCCATTCCCAAACTCTCATAGCCACGAGACAAAGGGGCTAAGATCTGGTCCCTCCCTGTTTGCTGATATACCAGACCACTGACATGTTTGTCTGACTGGATTGCAATGGTTCCCAGAGGTAGAAAGGCATGAAGGACCTGCAACGCTAAAAGGACAGCCCTCATCTCCAGAACGTTTATAAGCAAACTTGGTCTTGATAGGGGACCACATGCCTTGGACTGTCCTTCCCGAACAATGCCCCCCCCACCCTAGCTGGGAGTCATCCGTGGTCACTGTGGCTTGGACAGGAGCTGGAACAAAAGGTCATCCCTCCAGAATTTCCAAAGAATGCATCCACCAAAGAAGGGACAACCTGCAGACTCTGCCAAGGTGTATTAGATGCGACAATGGAAGCTCCAACATGGACCATTACACCGCAAGAGTCCAATGTAATACTCACATATGTAGTCAAGCACACAGAAGAAGTGTTATGGTTGCTGCCATAGAACCTAGGGTCCTCAAAACGGATTCTGCTGAGGGAAGGTGAGAATGGTAGATGAAGGCAACATGCATCCTTAGGTTTCAAACTCTCTCCATGGTCAGGAAGATTTTTGTCTGTAGCGTGTCTATCCATGCCCCTATGTATTCTATCACCTGGACAGGATTCGGAAGAGATTTGGCAGTGTTGATTGTAATCCCCAAGTGGTGTGCAAGCTTTAGGAAATAATTTCTGGTCCAACAAATTAGATGCTTGGTGGGAGCAGTAAGGAGCCAATCATCCAGGTAAGGGTAGACCTGAATCCCCTGAAGCCTCAGGTGAGCCGCTACTACTGCCATCACTTTGGTGAACACCCGGGGGGCTGTGGTGAGACCAAAGGGTAGGGCTCGGAAATTATAATGATTGGCTCCTAACCAGAAGCGGAGGGATCTCCTGGAGCTTCTGTGTATCTTTATGTGATAGTAAGCATCCTGGAGGTCGAACGAGCACATCCAGTCGCTCTCTTGCAAGTACAGCATGATGGACTGTAAAGTGACCATCCAGAACTTTTCTTTGGCAACTGACAGGTTCAGAGTAGATCGGTCCAGAATGGGCCTTAAGTCCCCCGTTTTCTTTGGTACCAAAAAGAACCTGGAGTAGATGCCCGATCTGGACTGATATGGGGGGACGGGTTCGATGGCTCATTTCTCTAGTGGCTTGGAGATTTCTAGTGCTGCTGCCTCCCTTTGCATGGGTGGTACATCCGGGAGGTGTTTGAAAGGTGTGGGAGGAACCACAAATGGGACTGAATAGCCTCTGGAAATTATCTGAAGCACCCAACGGTCTGATGACACAGACTCCCATGCTGCCAGATGCAATGACAGGAGACCCTCGACTGCCTCCAGAGCAGAGCAGTCAGGCAACCCCTCTGAGTTGCTGCGCGGGCCTGTCCGAGAAAGGTTCCTGAGACCCAAAATTCCTCAGACCCCCTCTGCCTCTGGGCCGGCATCTATCCTGTCCCACTCTGCCTCTAGGGGAAGAAGAGCCCTGAGTGTCCCAAGAATACTGAGACTTCTGGAACCACATCTTCTTTTGCCCTCGCTGATTCAGAGAAAAGGATCTTTGAGGGTTCGAGAAGCAGATTCCAACGGCAAACAGTGTCTTCCCATCTTTCTCACTCTGGACCAGTGTGTCTCGGACGGTCTTACCAAAAAGGGAAGAACTGTCATAAGGGGCAAAGGGTTCTGTGAACTGACATAATCTGAGCCAGGCATTACCCCTCATGGGAACGCAGGACCCAGCTGCCAAAGCCGCTCCTTCAGTAGCATGTGATGTGTTTGAAACCACTGTCAAGGTAGCCATCCTCGCAGAGAACGTGGCTCTGTCCTCCTGGGACATGGACTTTGGGGAAGACTCAGCCAGTTCCTTAACTAGGTCGTGCTATAGTCTAGTAACGTGGGCCAAATAATTCAGCTCCCTGATAGAAAAGGTCTCTAATGCATAAACCCACTTCCCTAGGTGGTCCATCATCCTAGACTCATGGTCAGGGGTATGAACTGAGAAACTCTCCTAGGCTAGTTCCTTTTTGGTGGCGGCTGCTACCACCATTGCATCTACAGGGTACCCTTTATTCCATGCTGGTCTGTCTGTAGGGGGACTCAAAATTTTGTCTGGGCGTTTAGGGATTAGTTCCGTAGTGTCCGGCTCCTTCCAAGCCCATGAGGTGACCAAGTCCACCAAGGGATCTGTCAGAGGGGACACCCAGGAAGTACATGAGCCCAAGCTGAAAGCCTCCAGGAACATGGATTTGTCTGAGGAAGGTTTTGGGGTGGACCAACCTCCCCGCTGGCATAAAATTTCCATGATGTCTCCAAAGGAGACATCCTTGGAAGGTGATCTGGGGGAACTTTCCCCATCATCCGAATCTGTGCCCTCGGTGGGGAACTTGGGGGAGTCCAAGTGCCTCTTCTTGCATGTATGCTTGCGAGGTACCTCTCTGGTGGGGCTTTCCAGAGGGAACTCGCAAACCACTTGTTCCTCAGGGGGAACTGCCTGGGGCTCCTCGAGCATGGGCTGCCCTTCTGGTAAAATGATGGGATTCACACAAAGCAAAGGGAGTCAGGGCGGAGTCAGAAGATATAGTCAGGGGCATTGATCCAGTGGAGAGAACCCTTTCTACCACATCAAATTCTGAGGGAGAACGAGCTTCCTGGGACACCAGTAAGGGAACTGCTCTCCCCGGATCCGATGCAAGAATCGGAGTCTGGCCCGAAGTAGACGGGGCTACAAGGAGGGGAACTTAACCTGACATCAGAGCCGATGGAAAAAGTTCCACCCCCACAGATCTGACACCCAGGCTCCAGCTCCGTGAGCCACTTGGATCCGAACTGGTCGGATCCAACACGATCCAGGCAGCTGCTGGCATCGGGCAGACAGGTACCGTCGGTGCTGACCCCCTGACTAAGCCCATCCTTGGATCCATGTACTCTAAAACCAGGGTTCGGATCAGAGAAGGAGATATTGGTGTAAAGAAGGGAAGCAAGCTCCCCCCACCAGAGGGAGAAGGGGCTGGCAAGACTCTCATGTGAATTTGTGTGCGAATGAACCTCCGCATCATTTTATCCATGTCGACTTCAGAGAGGCTGCGGGTGGACCATGACAAAACCATGGACTCCGACCTGGTGGGTCAAGGAACTGAGGCTCTAGATGGTGATCATGGCTCCTCCAGCTCTGGAGAAAATCTAGGAGATCGGAGCCAAGTGGAGTCATGGTGCCTAGACTGACTGTTAGCGTGAGTTCCTGATAGAGCTGAAAGGTCCGGGGACCTCTTTCTTTTTTCAGGATGGTGCTCTCTCTCTCTCTCCTTCTCTCTGCCTTTTCTGCGCTCCACTTCCACAGGCTCAGAAGTAGGAGGGGGAGTCCCAGCCTAGAAGGGAGGAAAAGGAAGGACAAGAGTAGAAGGAGAGGCGGCCACAGCAACAACTGTGACCAAAGCAGAAGAGGAGGTGGCTGCCTCCGTAAAAGGCAGCAGGCCCTTCAAAGTTAACTTGGCCCACTGAACCTTGACGACATGCAGGTTAAAACTTACACAAATAGCACAGTCTGTGTTCAAATGGGCCGCACCCAAACATAGCACACAAAGAGTGTGGCCATCAGCAGGTGACAATTTGTGGCCACACTCAGTGCACCTCTTAAACACTTGCTTGGGAAGATCTGCCATGTCCCACCACAAGAGTAACTTTTAAACAAATTTAAACAAATTCTTTAAACAAGTTATTTGAAGCTAGTTTTCACAACACACGCCACTCACCACACACTCAAACAAGCACACAGAAGGCTGAGGGAGGAGGGGAAGACAACTATATACTAAGCTACATAACTATCTAAAAGCTAACAAAAATGCTTTAACTCTACGCACCAGCGAGGGGAGGATGAGAGGGAACCTACAATGACAAGTATACACACTCAAAAACTCTAATAAAGACAGAAAACCCAACTCACAACTCGAAGCTCAGAATCATGATACTTAGGCTGGCCGCAGCAAACGAGATCTGG
This sequence comes from Protopterus annectens, assembly GCF_019279795.1. Classification (NCBI taxonomy): domain Eukaryota; kingdom Metazoa; phylum Chordata; order Ceratodontiformes; family Protopteridae; genus Protopterus; species Protopterus annectens. The sequence continues at coordinate 398,539,536 of NC_056739.1, read as the reverse complement.
GGAATGGAAGGTAGTGGTGGTGTATTATGGGTAAGGGGAGGAGCTTGGAGCTCAGAGCAGATGCTAGTGAAATTGTTGGCTCAGATCTGATACGGATCCGGTACCCACAGGTTGAAGATCAAATAAAGTAAACTACTTCAGATATGCAATTTTTTGTAAGTCACAAATGAAAATTCAATAAAGGTGTTTTTAAAAAAATGAAATATTTGACTCTTGTCACCAAAGCTGTCAATAAGCCAAACTACAGTTTGTTCAAAGAGGACACAATAAAGGATTTTACCTTATGAATGAAAAGTAGGTGGAATATACATTTGAAAGATGGTGAGACCCTTGCGACAGAAAATTAGGGAAGGGCTGTACTCTCATACACATCTGACTTAGATATTCTAACTCCATGGTTGTACTACCTTTGAGTAAAGGAAGCATCTGATTTTGCCAGGGATTTGAACATTTCCATTACTTCTGAGGTTATGCAAAGTAGAAATTTAATTATTAGGCCTAAAACTAAATCCCCACCATGGTGCAACAGAAGGGCTTGCTCCAATGAACAGTATTAATAAACTGTATTTCACAAAATGGTTGAATGGCATTATGTAAAACTTCAGCATATTAATTCCCTTTGAATGGCATATTTTGGCAAGTCTGACTTTGGTGCCTTCAATTTAGTAAATTGTTCTTTGAGAAGACAAGAGTTGGTGACATAACATGTACTATGGATCCTTCTACAATGAACTTCCAAGAATAATTATTAGGACCTTTCTTCAGAAATTGGTGACAGGAGCTTTGTCAAAGATGCTCTCTCTCTTCAAAGCCAGCTTAGAAATTGGGTGACTCTTGGTATTGCATCTAATATGTTTACTAGATAATAAAAGTAAGCCATCTGCTTCTAAAAACTTTCTCATGTAACGTAGTCTTTGTTACTTCCCCAAATTACTGCAACAATAAAGTAAGAACTCCGTCAACTCTGTGTGTCAGGAACAGCTAATTATAACTACTTTTGCAAGCTTTACCTTTTTTAGATCTTTTTACGGTTCATGCCCATTATATCTCCCATCCCCTTCTAGGTTCTGTTACAGTTCATACCCTTGTTTCTCATTAGTGATGTACATATACCAGGATTGTGTGCCTTCACTTGCTGTTTTTACCTGCAGTTTTTCAATATGTAATGTTTGCCATTCTATTTCCCATATTCCTTGAACATTTCTGGTATTTTACCATGCTTTTTCCCCTGCACATCTTCTTGCAAAACCAGAAAAGATCTGATGTATTTTCTGTCCTCACTACCTCAAGACAGAGTCTTATTGCACAACTTGCCCTTCTCTCTTAATGCCTGTTTAAGTTACACCATGTCTTAGAGCTGCCACAAGGAAATCTTATCACTCGGACAGATTCTGATGTTTATGTTCCAAATTCTGCTTAACAAGAAAAATGCTCTTCTGGTGATTAACTGCTGAAGGAGACTGTTCCCAAATAAACACAGACCATCTCAAATATTTTTAGAGGGATTAAATAAGGCAAGACGAGGACTTTCTTCCAATTCATGAAAAGGTGTGCTAGCCAGAAGACAAGCAGTTGATTTTTTTTTCTATCACAAAGTACAATCCAATAATCCCTGACGTTTTAGTACCACCATAAAAAAGCTACTTTTTGGTAGATTCTGTATGCAAGGCATTTTTAAAACAAGATCTACATGTTTTAATATCTTTAATGCAACTACACTAGAGCCATTTATAAAGCTGAGATAGAATGCCACGTTGTAGTATCAGTACAAAAAGCCATCTATGCATCACAAATTCAAAAATGTGCTTTTCACAGCATCGGAAAACTATCAACTACATTTATTATAGGTTCATTGGTGTATACTAGGCTAATGAGCACTAGGGGTGCTTATACGTCTAGCAGTACAACACAAATATGACCCATAAACTTGATCTATATAGTAGGTGATTTACTGACTGCCTCTGTCCATCAGAGACAAAGAAGCCAGACTAAAGGTGAATTGCACTTAAAAAGGGTTATGGAGGAATTCTGCTTTACATGGATGGGAGTCTGTTCCAGAGAATTGGAATGCTTTAAGAAACATATCTCTCTCTCCAACATGTCCTACTTATGTCACAAGCAAAATTTAGGTATTTTAATCTTGTATTTCTGATGCTGCTTTGCGCATGTGCAAAAAGTTAATCAAAACACAGTTCAGGCATGCCATGTATGCCAGGCAAAGATGACCTCTCAGAAGTCTGTATGATACCAAGTAAAGAGACAGAGCTTTGAGGCAATCAGTGTAGGACATTGTTTTTACTATCTGTATTCTTTTTGGAAAGAACCTTTGTGGACATGACAGCTGCTGCGTGTGTCTGGTCAGGTACATACTGAAGGGGACATTATACTCTATGATGGGTCTGATAAGGACCAGGTGCAGTGGTATGATGACCTCTCTGGACCTAGATGCCATGCTCTTGTTTATAACTTGAGCAACACAGAAGGATTACTACCTTGGACACATGCTGGCCAAAGGTTAGATTACTATCCATTTGAGTTCTCAGATCTGTGACTAGTGAATCAACTTTTAAGGGTGTTTGATTGATGACGTAGTTACTTGAGGTGGAAAAATTCCCAAAAGGTACTGTAACACATTTCTTGATATTGAGTTTTAAGCCATGGCTTTGGCACTAAGCATTTGTCTGTATTAGACCTTCCTGAAGGGTGCTCTCATCTTGGGAAGATTCAGTGACTGCTCCCTGTTTGCAATCATCTGTGAACTTGGTCAGCCAAAGGTCATTGACATTGGCTTTGATATCCAAGAAGTAGAAGCCAAAGAGGAGTGGACCCAGCACAAAGCCATAGGGGACTCCACTGCTGACCAGCCTCCTTGTGGAGGTGGCCTTACTGATTCTAACCACCTGGGTCCTATCAGTGAGCCAGCTAGCAATCCTTTATACCTAGTTCCATAAGTCTGTTGACAATGCCCAAGTGGGTATTGTATGAAATGCTTTAACCATATCTAGAGAGGCAGTATGCAGCATTTTCCCCTCATCCATTGCCTTAGTGAGCTTTACAAAGAAGTCCACCAGATTCACAGATAATGACCTTCTTTGACAAAGCCAAACTGGGAAGTATCCGGTGTCTGGAAGTCTCCTATGTCCCTATCGATAATTCCATGAAAATTCTTTACATGGCTTTGCAAAGAAGACTAGTGAGAATAATTGGTCTGCAGTTTCCAAGTCCTGCCTTATGAAGGGAATGACCGTTGCAGTCCTCCATTCAAGTGGCACAAAAAGAAGTTATGTACTTACCATAACGTTCGATGTTTGTAGTCCATCTCGTCCTTCATTCTTACATTTGGGATCGGAGTCGAACTTCAGCTCTGACTCGGCAAATTTCTAGCTCAAAATCTTCTGGTCGGCTCGTGGCTAGGAGGTATCCCATAATGCACCGCTAACATATCCCAGATCTTGTTTGCTGCAAGAAGTAAATATACAGAGACAAAGAACAAACCATGTAGAAAGGTCTCAACATAAAGATAAGGCAATAGTCACATTACACCCAGATCCTCAAGGAGGGGGCAGGAGGGAGGGTTCGTATGAATGAAGGCCGAGATGGACTACAAACATCAAACGTTATGGTAAGTACATAACTTCTTTATGTTCTGTAGTCCTATCTCGCCTTCATTCTTACACTTGGGACAGCATCCCTAGCATCTTTATCCTGGGTGGCTCACTGGAAAATGCTCCTGAGTAATGTGGAACCAAAGGAAGACCTGTTCCTGGAAGCCATGTCCAATCTGTAGTGAGTAATGAATGTATGAGGTGAAGCCCATGTTGCTGCTGCACAGATGCTATCTATAGGAATTTTTGCTTGAAAGGCTACCGAAGTAGGCAAAGATCTGGTAGAGTGAGCTTTCACTTTGAAGGGAAGATCTTTGCCACTGAATGTATAGACAAAGGAAATGCAGCTGGAAATCAAGTGAGACAATGTGGTTTTAGAAACTGGAAGGCCCTTCCTTGCATCCAAAAAGGAAATAAACAATTGATCTGACCTTCTGAAATTCTTAGTTCTGTCAAGATAAAAATGCAATTGTCTATGCATGTCACATTGGTGGAATTTGTACTCTGCCTTATTAGAAAAATTAGGGAAGAAAAAAAGTAATTCAATGGACTGATTAATATTGGCCTGAGAAAAAGCCTTAGGAACAAAAGAAGGGTTTGTCCATAAGGAAACCCTATCTCTGTGAAACACCAAATAATGGAAAGGGCTTGCAGTTCTGAGACCCTCCTTGCTGATGTAATGGCCACTAAAAATATAGTTTTCCATGATGAGAACTTGAGGTTACAAGTTGCTGAAGGTTCAAAAGTGCTCGAAGTAAGTTTTTGAAGTACAAAATTCAAATCGCAGGGTGCCACTGGAGCCATGACTGGAGATCGTAACAAGATGGCCTTTTTAAGGAAAGCTCTACACAGTCTATGCACCATAAGGTTACAGTCAGTAGCCAAGTGAAAGGTAGAAATGGCTGCCAGTTGAAATTTAATAGTAGCAGCTGCTGAGCCTTGACGGAACAACTGAGTAAGGAACTCCAAAATGGGAGAAATTGGAGCTGTATAAGGATCGAGATTTTTCTCACAGGCCCAAAAGGAAAACCTTTTCCATTTACTGGTGTAAGTATTTCTGGTAGAAGGTTTGTGAGAAGATGTCAGAATATGTACATCAGGAGAAAGGGTCATGAAGCCTGACTAAGGATGGAATTGGAGCAGCCAAGCTGTCAAATTGAGTGTGTGGAGAGAGGGATGGAACACCCCTGACAAGTGCGTCAGCAAATCTGGCACTGGGTCCAGAGTCCACGGTTCATCCATTAGATAAGGTCTGAGGAAGGGGAACCAAATCTGTTGAGGTCAGTAAGGAGCAATTAGGATCATTTTGCTTCCCAAGGATATTGCTTTCTGAATTACCTTCGATATCAGGGGAAGTGGTGGAAATGCATAGAGAAGTCCCGAGGCCAATCGTAAAAGAGTGCATCTGTGGGTGCCTCCCCTTCCGGGGGAATTAGGGTGAAGTAGCTGCTGCATTTGGCATTTAGAGGAGTGGCAATCAGATCGCAGCAAGGCTGACCCCATTTGCAAAAAATCTGTTTTGCAATGTGTGTGTTCAGAGACCACTCGCGAGGCATCAAAATAGCCCTGCTGAGCCTGTCGGCTATCACGTTCGTTTTCCCCGGAATGTGCGTTGCGACCAGAAAACGCTGGGAAGACATTGCCCACTCCCACACTCAAAGGGCCTCTCTGCAAAGGGGATAAGATTTGGTCCCTCCATGTTTGTTTATGTACCACACCACCGACATATTGTCCGAGTGGATCCTAATCGTCCCTAGAGGGAGAAAGCTGTGAAGTGCTTGCAGCGCCAGAAGCACTGCTCTCATCTCTAGGATGTTGACATGCAAATGTGCCTTGTGTTGCCACATGCCTTGGACTGTTCTCCCTAGATAATGCCCCCCCACCCTATCTGGGAGGCATCCATGGTCATGGTGGCAACAGGGGAAGATGGAACAAATGGTCTGCCTGTGGTCAGATGGCTGGACTGGGCCCACCAGCGAAGATCCCGTTTGAATGATTCTGTTATCAGGATGGGATGAGAAAGAGGTAGATGCTGCAGTGACCATTGGGCCAAAAAGTAACCACTGCAGAATCCTCATGTGCAGTCTGGCTAATGAGACTAATGTTATTGCGGAGGCCATCGTCCCTAACAACTTGAGCACCATCTTTGCTTTTGCTTTCCTTAGAGGAAGTAAGCTCAAAATTTGTTTCCTGAGATGCTGAATTCTCTCTACGAGGAGGTAAGCCCTTATTGTGATGGTATACCGGTGCCAATAAAATTCAAATGCTGAGAAGGCGATAATGCAGATTTTTGCCAGTTTACTGTAATCCCTAGCTGCAAGCAAGTCGAAATAGTAGTGTGCCTGGCCTGTAATAGTAGATGCCTGGTGGTGGCAGTTAGGAGCCAGTCGTCCAGGTATAGAAACACCTGGAATCCAAGGCATCTCAAGTGAGCCGTTGCCAATGCCATGCATTTGGTGAACACCCTGGGGACTGTGGTGAGACCAAAGGGCATGGCGCGAAACTGGTAATGACTGGCCTCCATACGGAAGCGTAAGTGACGCCTTGATGTTCTGTCCATTTTGATGTGGTAGTACACATCTTGGAGATCTATGGAGCACATCCAAATGTCTTTCCCTAACAATGGGAGTATCCGCTGTAAGGTGACCATTCAGAACTTGGACTTCTGTGCAGATTCGTTCAATTTGCTGAGATCCAAGATGGGTCTCAAGTCCCCTGTTCTTTTTGGCACCAAAAAGAATCTGGAGTAACTCCCTAATCCTACTTGGTCTGCGGGGACGGGTTGGATGACTCTCTACGAGCAACTTTTGGATTTCTAGAGTTGCTAAATCCCTGTGACTGGGTGGAACATCTGGGATTTGTCTGATCTGAGGAAGGGGAAAAGAGAAGGGAATATGGTAACCTCTGGTAATTATCCTTAATACCAACTTGTCTTGAGTGATATTGTGCCAGGCTTCTGGGTATAAGGATATACGACCCCCGACTGGCTCCAGAGATGCACAGTCGGGCCTCCTTTCAGGAGCGCTGATAGGGATGACCACGAAAGGAATCATGGTCTCCCTGGTTCTGGGGGCCTCCGGGCGGCGTCTACTGTTATTTCCTCCTCCTCTGCCTCTGGAGAAGGAATCACCTTGTGCATCCTGGAAAAACCTCTATGACTTCTTGAACTACATTTTACCACCCTTCTGCCCTTTGGGATAGAGTCTAGAAGGAACAGAAAAATGGAATCTCATGGCAGACAGGGTTTTCCCTTCCTGTTCGCACCTGGTGAGTGTGTCCTTTACCTTGGTTTCAAATAAGGATCCATCACAGGGAGCATTGGTAAATGTAGACTTAAAGACCTCTGCAAAGTTACACAAGCGCATCCAGGAGTGTCTTCTAAGAGAAACTCCTGAACCCGCTGCCCTACTCACTCCATCAGCTGCATAAGAGATCAGTCACATGGAGGAGTTTACAATAGAATTTAAGGTAGACATCTGTGAGTTAACCTTCTCAAACTCTGCTTCAGATATGTTACCTTTCAGATTCTCTCCCAGTTCTCTTAGGAGATCTCTCTGGAGCCTAGTGAAGTGAGACAGGTAGTTGAGCAATCTAAGTGTAAAAGCCGCTGAAGAAAAGATACGCTTCCCATACCTATCCATCGTTCAGGACTCCTTGTTCATGGATGGACAGTGGAGGAAGTCTCAGCAAGTTCCTTTTTGGTGGCTGCTGCCACCACTATGGAATCTACTGGCATGCCCTTAGTAAGAAAGTCTTTGTCCTGAGGTACTGACAAGAATTTATTAGGTCTTCTAGAAACCGGTTCCACAGAATCAGGAGATTCCCACACCTTTCGACTTACTAGATCCAGTAGCTTGTCAAAAGGTGGAGACACCCAAGAGGTGGAGGGTTGAGACCAGAAAGCCTTCAGGTACACTGGCTCCTCATCAGAAGGGGATGTGGTGGGCCAGCCGCCTCTCTGTTTCAGGATCTCAAGGATATCTGCAAAGGAGATATCATCCAAGGACGACTTGGGGGAACCCTTCAGACTCCTCGAGGTCAGTATCTGATGTAATGGACTCATCAGGGGAGTCAATATGTTTCCTCTTACAAGTTTTCTTCCGAGGGGGATCCTCAGAAGGACATTCTAGAGAAACCCTGGAAGACTGAGGACCACTCATGGCGGTTTCCTGAGGCTGCAAGTCTCTGCTGTGTTGGGTGAGAGAGGGAGCTGAGACTGAAGTCGGCACTTTAGGGGGGGAAGAGTGTTGGTACCTCTGGTTGGAACTGAAGACTTGGAGAGAACACTCCTCATCACGTCAAAGGCTGATCCTCCCAGCTCCAAGGATGCCCCCCGCTCTGAAGGTGCAGAGGCAGTCCTAGGTGCCAAGGAGATAGGCTTCGAGGCAGATGTGGGGTCCAAACTCACGCGAGCCAAAGCACCAAGAGGTAGGCTCGGAACCAAAGAAGTTCAGGTCCAAGCATTCCCCCTCGGGCCTGACTAGAGAGCTAAGGACCCTAGACCCCACAAATGGCACAGAAGGGGTCGGAGCAGATATCGGAACAGAGAGACCAACTGAGGTAGCTGGAACTGACCTTTCCATGACCTGAGGCACAGACATTTCTGGCTCTGAAGCACCAGAGTGGCTCAGAGGAGAAACATCGACAGGGTGTATGGGCACATTAGGCTCCGGAGCCGACTGGGAAGGAGCCGAAAGTAAATTTGACACCGCCAAAGTCTGTAGTAGTCTGTGCACCACTCTCTCAACATCCGCATCAGAAAGGCTCCTAGAGGACCTGGAGGATAGAGTGGGGGACCTAGATCGCTGAAAGAGCTGACCTGCTCCAAGACACAGGCTCAATTATGAGCTCCAAAACTCCTGGAGCCAAAACTGATGGATCCACAACAGAAACCTCTGTCGGCACTGAAACCAGTGGAGCCGACAAGGATGTAGTCAGTTTGGCAATTTTGTCTGGTGGCTCCAACGACAATGAATGAGTGGGAGACCGCCTTTTTGTAGATTGGCTTGGTCTTTCTTGGAGGATGGTGACTTGGAACTGGAGGATGAAGAAGCCAATTCCTCCTCAAAAGAATGCTTTAACAGGCCTTTCAAAATAAGTTTGTTCTTTCGCTCTTGAAAAACACGGGGACTAAAGGCATGACTAAATAAGCAAGACTCTAGGAGGTGAATAGCACTCAAACAGTACACACAAAGAATGTGCCCATCCGTCAAAAACATTTTCTGGGCACATTTAGTAAATTTTTTAAAGCCCGAAGACTTGTGATCCTTAGTATCTTTAGACATTAGTACAATGAGCAAAGAGTGAACAAGGACTCCCTCCACTAACGGTTAGTCCTGAGGTAACAGCAAAGACAAACAAACAGAGGACTGGATCCTCTAACTTAAACGGGCCTAGCCCTGGTGAAAAAGAATAACAATTAAACAATTAGCACAGCAAGTGAAAGCGATGCAGGGATACAACAAGGCCAACGGAAGGACGGCCAATCAAAAAAGCACAAACAGTGCAAACAGAGTGAACAATGCAGCAAATTGTCTAAAACACACACAGAATAAGGTAAAACACTAAACCAGAGAATACATAGATTTTTAGTTAACAAATAACTAGAAAACACGAATAGAAAAATTTTCACTTAGCCACAGCCAAGAAGAAGCACGTCTGAGCTCAACGAGCGGCAAATGAGATCTGAGATACGTTAGTGGTGCATTATGGGATACCTCCTAGCCATGAGCCAACCAGAAGATTTTGAGCTAGAGATTTGCCGAGTCGGAGCAGAGGTTCGGCTCCAATCCCAAGTGTAAGAATGAAGGCGAGATAGGACTACAGAACATAAGTCTGTTTTAAGACTATAGTTAAATAATGACTCCAGAGTAATGATTAAATCATATTTTAGACTATTCAGGAGGCATCCTGGGATGTTACTAGGGGCCATTGAGGCCGTGTTCATGGTCATAGTGAGTGCAGCCAGAACATGCTCCCTAGTTATAGCTGGAGGGGTTATTTTTGAGAATATTTCTGAAGGGATAGTTAGGGTGAGAGGGGGTTAAAACTGGAATTGAATTTGTCCGCTAAAAGGTTTGCTATATCGCCAGGCTAAATAAATGTGGCACCATTAACCACCAGTTCAGCACATTTCTGTGTGCTGCTCTTGAGGTTTCTGACACAGCTGTAGAAGGCCTTATGGTTATCTCACCCATTCACCTGGAAAGCTAACAACCTCAAAGTTGGCTTTCCTTGACCTAATTACCCCTCTTAGCTACCTATTTACTTTGATGAGAAGAGTTTCTATATTTATTTGTATTCCCCTTATTGATTTTTGCCATAACTTTTTTTCCTTTTGTTGTATATCCTGTTTAATTTGGCATGCTACTAGGATGGTTTGTTTCTAGGGCTTGCTATGGCTTACTTCTGGTAGGTACAGCAGCCTCTATGCAGTCACTGGAATGGTTGTTCAGAGTTTCTGACAGCAATTCAGCACAGGAGGCTATATTCTGGGTTTGGAGGAGCACTGAATTTTGTCAACCTATCACTTAATGAAAAGTTATTTGCCTTGAAATAGTTCCTGTTACTGGTTTTAACGGGATTATAGAGTTGATTTTGATTGAGAAAGCTTTATAGTTAGACTTTACCAGGGAGGATGAGACAGTGATGGTGGAGGATTCTCCCATATTTGTAAGTATGAGGTCCAGTATATTGGAGCTTCTAGTGGGTGTATTCACTATTTGGTCAAGGGTATTTGTGTTTATGAAGTCCAGGAATCACTGTGCCTAGTATGTGACATGGTAAAAAGGTGAAGGTAAACAGTTTGGGGTTGTAAAGCCAAAAATATTTAAAAGTAATATGAACAATTTTAATACTTTCCATTTTGTAGTCTAACTACTATCCTTTTATGTATGAATGCAGTGAATAAAAACTTTGGAATCATACCTGAGATACGACTTTATGCTTTGTGAAAATTCTGACCTCTGTAATAAGGCAAGCTGAAAATGGAACAGTAGTAATGAATAAATACATCATTTCAAAACAGGACCAGAATTGTTTTATGTGAATGGCATTGTGCACTTTTTTTTTTTTACACAATGATACTTTTTGATGTCAAGTTAATAGTCATATGATTTGGCTACATTCCTAAGAGAGAATCCCTGTTTGTGAGTTGCTGAAAAGTTGGTGTAAAATACTACATACTGAAAATGGTATGAATTGAAGTACAGATGCAGTTGAAGTAAGAAGATATAATGTCCATTGGTTTCAGGAGAAAACCATATCTTGTAACTATTTAAAATGCAGAAAATGCTCGCAGAAATTAAATTCATGTATATGCTATGGAGAGATGGATATTGTATTAGGAGGTGGTAACAGGTGCAAGGATTCTTTGGGCAGGCTTGAGAACTCAGACTTCATACATTTAAGAAAAAAAGATGTAAGCACCTAAGATTACATTACCTTTACTGCATCCGTCGTCATGGATTAGTTACCTAGGGATTCAGACCTTAGAGTAGGCAATGAAGCTCAATTCTTACAACATTTACAAGATAACGCTGGGTGGGGCACAAGTTTGTTAGATGACAAAAACTGTCTATATATCAAACACATACATCAGTATGGAAATGACCCTGGACCATCAGAGGCTAACAGCCCATTAACCCAGATAATGAGTAACAAAATGTTCTTTGGTTCTATTTCCTAAACAGAGGAGATTTTATTAGCAAATATAATACTCACACACAGCAGTTACAGTCAATATTGCTAACATGCAACAGTTATTCTGGTTACTAACCTATGCCTCCACTCCCATTAACTGTTTCCTTATCCTCCTCTTCCTCTTCTTCAGGGACTGAACTGTCTTTTCTTTCCATTTTGCTGACAGATGTAGTCCTCTTCCTCTGGGATTCAGAATTAAAATCCTCATCAAATAAAACCTGATCAACTGCTTCAGGTTGAAAGGCACTTGGTTCTGCTGGGGGCTTAGGGGTGCCATACAAATTGCCTAATTTTTGAAAAAGAAAAGGATACTTTATGATAACCATTAAGCTCAACGTTACACATGTACTGTGAGTGCATCTGTTTAAATGATTTTCCCTTTTGTAACACATTTCAAACTGTTAGCTCAAAGTGTTTTGACAAAGCAACCTCTTATAACAGGTAGTAGACAAATTCTATGTATGCAAATAAGGCAGCAATCACACATGAAAAGGTCAGTTACAGGTGCTAGAGGCTTGCATATTTGTAAATGGCCTTTCTTTTGTGCACTATATAAATTGAAACATTTGCTTGATAGGTAAACGATACAAAAAAAAAAAACAATTAAAAAGGAAGAAAAAACAGTTAACATGGACATCAATCATAAAACCTTTAGACAACAATACAGCACATCCATGGTTTGGATACCAATTATGGTTGCTTCTACAAAAGCTCAGATTAGTGAGGCACAGCTAATGTACTAACTGTTGCAATCAAAAACAAAGTCACAGAGAGAAAAACTACTGGAAAGACAGGAACAAAAATACTTATGGACTACATTTAGGGGTTCTGAACTACCAACAAACTTCAGTTTCGCTTCCATTCTCCTCTTTTGCTTCTCACTTCAGTGCCAGATCTTACCACCTATGTAGTAAAACAAGGTCTTTTAAAAACTGCAGGAAACAGCTTGCTGTACTTGTATCAAGTAGTTTACTGCAACTTAGACCACACGCAAAGTGCTTAAGTAAATGCTTCAGTTCTGACAACAAATGCAGTATCTGAGTTCAGTTCCATACCGGCATTCAGAAATGCCGGTATGGAAATGAATTCTGCAATCGCCTTCCGCCCAGGATGGCTGTCCCTTTCATTCTACCCATGCTACACCTCAAAGTTTGGGTTAGGGCATCACAATATGAAATGAAAGCACAAATCTTTTTATTTTGATGCTTGCTCATTTTGGTTATTTATTATACACTCAATATTTATTTATTTATTTGCAGTTTGTTGACTGCATAAGTGGCTTGGTCTAATGACCCTTTTTAGACACGAACTGGGGTCACAGTTGAGCAGTGAAAAGTAGCAGTACATACAGAGTGAAAAATAACACATTTTCACAATGTACAAGAGAAACATTTCATCATATCAAAGTACAACAGGTGGCACAGCATAAATGTGCAGTTGAAGGCTTAACGTGCAAATACAAATTTACATACTTCACAGTTTTTACATAATGTACAGGAGAAGCAGTTCACCTCATACAGAGCATTTTACTGTAGCGTAGGTAGTGACCTTTTCATACTACATATGCTACCCACTGTCTTAAAGACATTTACATAAATTGCCTCACTCAGGGTGTTCATTTAGTTTAGATATGAATTGATCTAAGGGGTTTTGGATTTGAATTTTCTTGGGAAGATGGTTCAATGTAGCTCGACAAAGCTTGCAAAATGCCTTTTCTCCAGTGACCGTTTTGAAATGTGATACAGTTGTCTTGGTTAGATCTTAGGCTATAGGTAGGCTGTCTAATACACAGGGAGGATTTTATGGGAGGGTAGTGGCCTAGATTAAGCAATTTGATGGTAAGTATACCCAGTGACTTACTGCTCAGCCTTGAACACGCAACCATTTGTAAACCATTAGAAGACTGAAGAGGTTGACTTAGATTTTTGCAAACTTCTTGAATCTGCAGATTTTTATTTCCAGCCACCTGCAATTTTGAGTATTGCTGCTAAATTGTATACACAGTAGGAAAGAAAGACTGCATTTTGTTTTAGGAATCAAGATGTTTCTGCCAATAGCTTGGGCGAACTGTGTGATTTCCTGTCTGTAGTTGTGTACCCAAGCTCTTAGCAAAAATGTTCTGCCAATAGCTTGGACGAATAACTACAGACAGAGAATGTGAGATTTTATAACAAAATTTCCCTTCTAGAAGATTGTTGTTAATAGTTTTGTTTGTGTGTGGGGATAATATCCTGATGGATTCCTGAAAACAAAGAGGTACTTTTGCTGGAAGACAACTGAAATAATGATAGGTATGGTTGCTGTCTTTTACGGTGATGGGGGAAATGTATTTAATTTTAGAGTGGCACCCTAAAGCATAATATTGGATTTGTGTGGGCTGACTGTTAAGCTTGTTTTTTGTTGACTAGTTGAAAATGGAGCAAAAATTAAAACTGAATAGTGTGCTGTGGAGCAGCATGGGTTTATATATATAAATGTACACACACATATATATGTATATAAATGTACACGCGTGCGCGCTCACACACACACACATACACACACACACACACATATATATATATATATATATATATATATATATATATATATATAATGTGTGTAGATATATGTATATTTATATATATATATATATATATATATATATATATATATATATATATGTATATGTATATATATATATATATATATATATATATATATATATATATGTATATATATATATGTATATGTATATATATATATATATATATATATATATATAGGTTCATAGGTTGGTACTGGGCTATCTGCCTGAAGGGATATATTAGCCCAGCCACATTGTGCGGTATTCACCGCCCCGTTAGTAGTTCCCTAGACCATTGTACTAGCAGCTAGTACCTTTGACCCTATCTAGTAGTGCTGTTGGTGTGATCCCCGGTGTGAACTTTCTGTTACCCATCAGTCGCCTACTAGACAGGGGACCAGGAAAGTACATATTCTGGGAAGAAATAGCCAGGGAATTGTTATGGCTAGGCTTGTATAGGCCCTATAGCCTAGTACCAACCTATGAACCTATGAACGCTAGAAGCAAATGCTGAGCAAAGGGTGAAGGTTACAGGAAAAAGTACAGATAGGTTCTCCAGCATTAATTCAAAAGATCGAGAGTGGAGTAGAATTATGGAGTGGGTATTTATGTGAAGGCCAGCCTAATAAACTGATTGACCAACCAAGCATATATACAATGAGGATAGAATAGTTGTGTAAAATCTTACCATAAGGATAAATGTCCTTCTCTTCCATGTTGCAGTATTCACAACGTGGGATTCCCCTCCTTGGCGACCCGAACGTCCTAAGCTACTACTAGGTACGTGTGATGTTGCACATAGAAAACAGCTGACATCGACCAAAAAAGTGAAGTCTGCATGTACCATCCTCAGAACTAAATGCTCCGGTCAGAACACCAGTCCAAGGTTAAGAGGCAACCAGGAAATATCCAAAGAGCATGAACCAAGGTGGAAGGAGAGTGGGATAGAATACTGCAACATAGAAGAGAAGGACATCTATGGTTATGGTATGATTTTACACAACTATTCTATGTCCTTCTATTCCCATACTGCAGTATTCATAACATGAGGGAGAATACCATAGCGCATGAGTGGACAAGGAGGGGGGGGGGGGGTAGGAGCACATGAAGTCTCCAGGAAGTCACACAGAACTGCCCTGGCAAATCCTGCTCTTGATCAGGAGATAGATTCCAGCTTGTAGTGTTTTGTGAATGTATGGACAGAGGACCAATTAGCTGCTTCCAGGATAGGAACAGTGTCCAGACCTTTAAAGAAGACCCCAGAAGAAGCTATAGCATTAGTGGAATAGGCATTAGTAGACGAAGAAAGTTTTTCCCTGACACACATAGCAGAAAGAAATTACCTTAGATATCCAAGATGAAATAGTCTGTTTGGAGACAGGTTTTCCTAATGCCCTGGGGGGGGAAGGAAACAAACAGTTGCTCAGACTTTCTAATGAATTTGGTCTTATCCAGTAGAATATAAGTTGTCTATGTACATCCAAGGTGTGCAGCACCCTTTCACTGTAGTTTTGAGGAGAAGGGAAAAATTAGGTTAGTGAATAGACTGGTTTAGGGACAAGTCATTAACCACTTCTGGCATGAAAGAAGGGTTGGTACAAAGAGACACCCTGTCCTTGTGGAAAATCAGAAAGGGTTGTGAAGCCATTAAAGCTTGGAGTTCAGAAACTCTCCTAGTAGAAGTGATGGCTACCAATAAAACAGTTTTCCATGTACAGAATTTCAGGAAAGCTGAGGGTGCAGGCTAAAAGGGAATCAGAGTCAGTTTTTCCGAAATAAAATTTAAGTCCCGGGGAGGAGGAACATGTTTTCTGGGAGGTGTGATGTGGAAGACACCTTTTAAGAAAAGCTTAACCTCTAGCCTAGAATCTAAGGAGGGAGATAACGGCAGACATGTAGAAATGGCTGATAAAAGAGCTTCAACAGTAGAATAAGCCAGTTCAGCCTTGAGCATCTCACACAAATAAGACAGGACTAGGGTGATATCCACTGAAAATGGATCTAGTGGCTTATTAAGACACCAGATGGAGAACCTCTTCCTTTTGGACAAATAGGATCTTCTTGTATTGGGTTTCTTGGCCTCCTGCAAGACTAGAAGCATGTCCTCAGAGAAAAGGTGTCTGAAAATAATCAGAAGCCTACCACCCACAGAGTCAGGTTGCGTGTTCCTAAATGTGGGTGAATAAGAGATCCCCTGTCTTGTGTGATTAGATCCACCCTGTGAGGTAACTTGTAATGATTGCCCTTGGCTAACTGCAGACGAAGAGGGGACCAATGCTATCTTGGCCAAAAGAGGGTTACCAACAAGATTTTTGGGTTGTCCTTCTGAATCTTCAGCAGGACTTTCTGAATTAGTGGGAAGGGGGGAATGCATAGAGAAATATCCCCTTCCATGAGAATGATAGGCCGCCTACCTTCCGAGCCAGGGGATGTGGGACTCTGGCACAAAACTTTAGAAGTTGTCTGTTCATACTGGGGGCAAAGAGATCTATTTCAGGCATACCCCACCGGTGGAAAATGTCCAGAAGCACATCAGTGGGGATCATCTATTTGTGGGCCTGTTGTCGTGGACCTGCTCAGTGTGTCTGCTAGAACTTCACAGAAAATAAGACTTTGGTCCCCCCTGTTTGTTCACATACCAAAGAGCTGTGGTGTTGTCTTGTGAACAGTTTCAAAGGACCTCATTGAAGAGATGACTGGAAGGCTTGAAGGGCCTGAATCAGAGCCCTCATCTCTTTGATGTTGATGTGTTGCTTCCTTATCGAAGGAGACCACAGGCCTTGGACCTTTAGGTTCCCCAGTGCTGCTCCCAACCCCAGATCTGAAGCATCTGTGTACTGGATGAGGAGGCTGAAGGGAAAGTCCAGGATTCTTAGATATTTGTTGAATCCACCAAAACAATTCCTTCTTTAGGCAGGGTAGAAGTGGAAGGCCAAACTCTAGAGGATGAGCATGCTGGGACCACAGGGTTTTCAGGTACCAGTGGAACTTTTGCATGTGGAATCTGGCTAGTGGCTGCATTGGTATAACCGAAGCCATGAACCCTAGCATCCTGAGGAACTCCCTGGCAGTCAGAAAGGATAGAGGAAACAACTGTTGGAAGCAAGTCTGCAGGGATTGCATTTTTTGCAAAGGGAGAAAAGCCATCATAAATATCCTGCAGCCTAACAAAAATGGTCCTGAGAAGGAGTCAGGGAAGACTTGCTGTAGTTGATGGGAAACCCCAGGCCGAGGAGCAAAGAGATGGTGCTTTGAAGGTTCTGTTTCAACATGTCTGCATATTCTGTTTGAATGAGGTCATCCAAGTAAGGGTAGATGAAAATTCCTTGGAGTTTGCAAAAGGCAATGACAGGAGCCAAACACTATGTAAATACCTTTGGTAGCCGTAGAGAGTCCAAAGGGAAAACACAGAACTGAAAATTTGAGTAAGCAAGAGAAAAATGTAAGAATTCCTGAATAGAGGGTGGATGGGGATATGGAGGTATGCATCCTTGATGTCTAAGGAAACTAGGACAGCCCGAGGGAGCAAGAGGGGAAACAGGGTTTGCAGGGTGAGCATCATGAAGGTGGGGACTTAAACAGACTGAGCTGGGACAAGTCTAAAACTGGTCTCCAAGGACCATCTTTCTTGAGAACTAAAAACATTCTGGAATAGAACCCTTTTCCTCTTTCCAAGGAGGGAACCTCTTGTATGGTCCCTTGTGATAGGGAGTCTTGAATGACCTATGGGAAAAGATGAAGCTTGTCCCTTGAAGGTTGTGGGATGCTCATGAAAGCAGGGATAGTTTTCCAAGTCATGAAGTAGCCATTTTGGACAACAGACAGGACCCACTTGTCTGAGGTAATGCTTGTCCAAGAGTAAAGGAAATGAGAAAAGGCACTAAGAAAGAGGGATTTCTGGGAGACTGGGCAGGTAGTAACAGACTACCTGGTTTGTCTGGAAAGGGGTAATTTTGAGCAGATGACGACTGAGACCTAGGAAGAGTCTGCCTGCGTGTACTCTTCCTGTGCAGCTAGGAAAGAGCATGGGTCTTTTTACTTAGAAAATTAGGCTTGGAAGGGTAGTTAATATGGAATTTAGGAAATGGAGACACAAAATATGTTTCATTTCCTGTAGTTCTTTTCCTTTCTCTTGAAGGGATTTGAAGAGGGATGCAGCATTACTGCCTATTTCTACATCACTAACTGCAGTCACCCCCATCGTCAGAATCTCCTGTCTCCATTCCCATGTTGGTTAGATCTTAGAATACTCTGTTACTTTATGAATATAATATTCTGTACAGTTATTGTTATTCTCCTTAAGGATGTGCATCCAAAATCCCACTCTCTTCTTGTTTCTTGTGCTTCCCCTGTTTTATCATCATCCCATTCCACTTGAATTATAGGTTTCTGCTTGTGCAATGTACAGGAGCCTTAAGTGTGTAGATCTGAAATGCCTCCATCAAATCAGGTATTTTCAAACCACTTTGTTCAATTGGAAGAATCAGCTTGTCTTGCTTGACCTCTTGCCATCTTCCCTCCCAGATAAAATCCTTCAGCTCTTTATTAATTGCTATCCACAACTTCTCCTCTGATTGATAAAAATATGCCTGACCTGTGTATAAAACTAAAGGGACTAAAAACATTTAACTGCTTGTTATATCCCATAACAGAGTGTGAAGATAGGTGAAGGCTGCCAGCCTGGCTAGACAGAATTTGTAGATAATTCTGTTATTTGTAAATATTAATATAAGCCACAGACTTATTCTCTTAAATATGAAAGGACTGTATTGGATGTTGAACTGCAAAAAATGTAACAACAGTGCACTCTGCTGTAAGAAAGCTGATAAGTCAAGCATTATGAAATTCTTTGATCTAAAACTTGGAGACGAGATGTCTAGAGGGAGGCATTCTGCCTATTGTTTTGAGGCCAGAGTTAATGGTTATTATTTACATGTATAATTTCTTTTATTGCTCTGGCTTCCTGACCAGCTGCAAGATCAAAAGGGCAATTAACCTCTGAGTTTCCGTTTGCTTAGGAACCAGAAAGAAATAATGTAATCTGAAATGAATCAGTGGTACTGTGTTATCAATTTAAGGAGAGAAAGAACGAGGGCATTGAGCATTTGCCTTGAGAACATCCAAATCACAAGCACTGTCTTGCTCTAGATGTAAGTTTATTTTAGAATTGTGTTTTCTCTTAGATATAGCTAGGAAATAGGAAGATTAGATTCATTTTTTTTGTATTGATGTCAGAACTTTTCTACTGTATTATTTTAAGCATTTCTCTGTGATTTCTGAACTCTTGAAAAGCACTGTTTGGCAAGACGTATTGTCTTGTGTTCTTAATATTTATTAAATATGTTTAAACCTTTCAACTGTGGCCATTTTGTGTAGAGATAATTTAAGCTTTAGAGTACATTGCATATATATGTAGTGATACTGTACAAAGCCACTCCAAATAAGCCTTAACAATTCAGTTGTACTTACCATTTGGATAATAATATTGCACAGTATAATTGGACATCCTTTCATAATGGTCTTTTTGTAGCTGATAAATATTAGTGGGTGGTGACACTGATTTCTACCGTATAGTCTGGGTAAAAGGGGCACAGCTGGAGAACCTGTGACAGCCTTCCCCAGGAGTGTCTGTGTGGTTGCATATAACTCTTATCTCAAAGTGTGTGTGTCAGCTACTTGGGCAGGGACACGGAGCACTGGTTGGACAGAGAGGGTACTGGAGGTTTTAGCTTGCCCAATAGGCTGAGATCTGGACCCTATAGCTGTGCCAGTAGGGAGTCTTATTGGGGACCTAGAGAGAAAGGGAGAAACCAGTCCCAGACTGACTGTGATCTGTGTGTGCTCTTAAGGGAAATTGTACTTTATTGTATGTGTATTTGTTATCCTTTCCCTATATAGATGCCTCTCACTGGTGTTAGTGTTGAGGATTGAGGCTCTTTGATTGCTGGGCCAGTGCATGGGTGTCGCACAGAGTTTATAATTTCTCAGTTTTTGTACTATCTTTTGTTTAGTCTCTTCCCACATATCCTTAGCTGCCATATCAGAATCCTTTTTGATCCATACTCCTAAGTACTTCATTTTATCAAGTTCCCATAAATATGGACATGACTGAACCAAATCATGTGCAGATAACATAATTTACATCTATTGCCTTTGTTTTAGCTTAATTCACTTTATATCCTGAAAAGATATGAAATTGCCTCAAAATGTTCCATAACACTGAAATGTTTTTTTTTTTTTTTTGGGGGGGGGGGTTCAGGTATAAAACCATATTATCTGCAAATACAGCCAGCTTTTCTTGACTGCCATACCAATTATATCATTGACTCACTGAGTCTCATATTCTCTTCGCCAGTGGTTCTAAATATAGTGCAAATAACAAATGGGAAAGAGGACACCCCTGCCTGGTTCCTCTGCTCAAACAGAAATTATCAGAGAGGAACCCACCCACTTTAATTTTCGCCTCCAATCCCTCATACATCCTCCTAATCAAACTTCTAATTTTATCAGGGAATGCAAATCCTTCCATTGCCCTGCTCACAAACTCCCTCTGCCAAATGTTTTCTCTGCATCAAGACCAACCAACAACTGTGGTATTTTCTTACATTCAGCTTCCCCTCTGAGACCATCAATGCTCTGTTAATGTTGTCAAATGTTTGCCTCCCCTCCACAAAACCATAATGATCCATGTAGATTCAATTTTGGCATCACCTCTGCCATTCTTTTAGCCATTATATACATAAACACTTTATAATCATGGTTTAGAATTGAAATGGGCCTGTATGAAGCTGGATCCGATGGGTCTTTACCCTCTTTAGATATTACAGCCACCACCACTGTTGGTGCTTTTCCTCCTGTTGAAATACTGTTAAACAAAACCTTCCAGATCTTTATCAGTTTTTTCCCCTCCTAGTTCCAAAACTTCCACAGGCATACCATCCGAGAGTGGAAAACCTTAGCAATCTATCTAGAGGTTGTTCTATTTTTTCCTGTAGAAGAAAAGCTTACTGAGGTGTCTAGCTGACACCCCAGGAACACAAACATGTGTGATGCAATCAAAAAAGACTTTTAAATGTTCTCTTGGAAAATTTGGAGATTTCTCACGCAAGTGAGAGATTCCTGACACTTTGAAAAGACTCTGTAAAGATAAGCAAGTTGTCTAAATATGGATAAATGTGGATATACCCTACAGCTTGCAATGAGCTACTACTGGAGCTAGAAAGTTTGAGAAACACTCTTTGGTGCAGTGGATAGTCAAAAGGATAAGGCAGAGGACTGATAATGTGATACAGGCACACAAAACCTTAAGAAATGCCTGAAGTCTGGATGAATAGGGAAGTGATGGTAAACATCTTTTAAAACTAGTGTCACCAGGAATCTTGAATGAGGAAGAAGAAAACACAGGTTCATGCCTATACGGACCATGTCTGAGCCATACTGGTGCTTAGGGGTAAGTGACCCGAGCTGCTTGCATGATCTGGCGAATCCTGGCCCCTGACAGGCAATTAACTGTAACCTTCCCCTTATCCAGCCTGGTAAGGGGACATTAGTGTATCTCACAATGGATTTGCCTATGACCAGAATTATGGGTTGTGGAGTGTTTTGCTTTAGGGGCTTGTTATTTGAGATGCAATGAAATGTACTTTTATGAGGACTCTGAGGTAAAGATAGCCTCCAAAGCTAAGGATAACCATAAGGTATTTTTCAGTTATGTCTACAGTCTTAAGGGCAACAACCAACAATGTGCAGAATTAGTTGTAGATAGTATCACCTCTACTCAGATGGGTGACAGAGCAAATCTAATGGCTGACAAATCCAGATCAAATTTCACCTCCCCATCACCCCCCAGTTCTCCCCCCAAGAAATATCCCCCACCAATCCACCACCAGTTATCACCAAAGGTTGCCACTGCATTTTTTTAAGCTAAAAACACAGCTTCAATGGGGCCCTCACAACATACCAGGTTGCCTCAAACAGTTTAAATAAGGACTTATTAGGATTATTGGGATCTCTATTTAGCAACCACCTGTGGGCTGGCTTTGTCCCTACAGAGTGGAGGACATAAAGGGGGATCATCTACTGACCTGAGAAATTAGAGACACAAGTTTGACTAGTCGTATATGAAAGGCCATGAAAGAATAATTATGGACCTGATAAATAATGACATAGGAAACTTCCAAACACTGGACATGATCAAATTCTCCTTTGTCAAGGGCAGATCATGCCTACTGAATCTGGTGGACTTCTTTGAAAAAGTCACCAAAGCCATGAATGAAGGTAAAACAGTACATACCTACCTTCCTCAACCTAGTCAAGGCATTTGACACAATTGCCCGCTCAGATATTATACATAAACTAACAAAACTGAACATAAATACCTATGTCACCAGATGGGCAGCCAACTGGCTTATAGACAGGACACATTTGACAAAGGAGTGATTCCAGATCCAGCAAGAGGCCAGTTACTAGTGGTGCACCAAAGGGCTCAGTGCAGGGCCCACTCCTGTTCAGAATATACGCCTCTGAAGTCAGGGCCAATGTGGAAGGCCTCTGGATGACAAAGTCTTCTAATGACTGCAAGCCAGGGGCAATCACTGAATTCCTTAGTGATGCAGGTATTCTTTAGGAGGGTCTAGATCAGACAAAATGACTGGTTCCAGAACCATGGCGTAAAACTAAATATGAAAAAATGCATTATCATACCCTTAGGGAAGTTAAATCCCCCTGCAAATTACAGCATCAAAAGCACACCCCTAACAGTAGACTCAGAGGTGAGAGATCTAGGTGCACAGATAAACAGTAGCCTGAACTTTGACTGTCATGTGTCCACAGAGGTGAAGACGTCCTTCTGTGTGGCATAACTTATAAGTAAAGGTATGGCATCCAAGTCTAAGGAAATTATAGCCCCACTGTACTCAGCCCCCATTAAACCAATAATCGTGTACAATGCGCCATTTGGCATGTACTTGCCTAGGTACTTACAGCAGCTGGACTGACCTCAGAGACTGCTCACAAAGAAAATATAAGGTGTAAGCATGTCCTGTGCAAACAGACTAAAAACTCTATCTCTTTCCTCTGTCTCCTACCAAGTATTAAGGGGCAGCCTATGCCTGACCAACAAGGCATTCACAAATTCAACTCTGATGAAGCTGATACACATCCACGAGTCAAACAGAATGAGTGTCAGCTAATCTAGGGATCTAAACTTAGTCACCGACTCAAACAAAACATGCTAGAGAGACAGATGTGTGTCTCATGGATGGCCCCTTCTTTGGAATAGGCTTCCTATTCACATTAAGCACAGGCCATCCATGTCCCTCTTCAAATGCAATTTGAATCAATGGATAGGGAATAGCAAATTCATACCTGGGGTGGTGCCTATGCCCCTTATGGAGAGGGCAATCTGTATGATACTCAATGCACAGGCACAAATTCATGCCATCCTCTTGCCCCTAGGGGTGATATATTGGGTACAATTGGGTTATATTGGAAAGGCTTGTAAGTGCTCTTAAGCCATCAGCCTAGTAATCTCCTATGCCAAAGGTTGCTAAGTGACATCATTTTTGAATTTGGGCACCATCACAAACAGGTTTAGGAAAGAAAGATCCAGGACATAAAAGAGTTTGGTCTGCTGAGTGAGGAATTTCCTCCCACTGCTATCTGTAACCTTGATGAATGATCTTCAAAATGCATTTGTCTGAAATTATGTGTTACCAAAATGAAAAGTGGAGATTCAGACCTCCTGGAAGGAACATGGGGCTGCCAGAATGGGCTTGGGCATGGGGGAGGGGGGGTAACAGGGCCCCTTAAATGGTCATTCTTACTTGTTGGACTATCCTTTGGTTTCTGAATCCATTTTGGAACCTCCTTTTAACATTTCCTCTTAAATGTCTGTTTATTTGCATTTTGTTGAAACCGTTTGCTTTTTTGCCAAAACTGGATGAGGGATCAGAGAATCTCTTAAAAAATTTGGAAAAGGAGGGGTGAAAAATCTTAGAGATTCCTGTAATAACTTACTTCTTTCATCACAATTTTTAACCAAATCTACAGTGCAGCAGATTAGCAAGGCAGCCAAAAACTAAATCTCTGTCAAAAGACGAATTTAAAATTGCATTTTCATCATCATCTATGAGGTTCTGAAAATCTAGCCAGGCAAACACCCTCAACACAGTACCAGTGTCCATAGCCATGAAAGAAGTATCAAGAGTCTTACCCAAACTATATACAATGAGTAGTGACTTGAAGAATATAGGAAATTAAGAATATTTAAAGCCAATTTGTTTCTCACAAGAAAAAACTGCAGTCAGAACATTCCTCAAGTTTCCAAATTGGTCAGAACAAACTGACATTATGAGCCTGCCAGTTCAAAATACTGAAAATCAACGTCACAGAAGCATACACTTTTTGGTCACTTCTTGGTATCCTTGTCAGAAAGAGGAGGAATGGAATTAAATAAACATTTAGCAGCAACAGGATTTACTAAAGCTACAGCTGCTAGTTCAAGTTTGAGAAGACTGCACAAATATTTACATTAAGCAACTTTACACATCCTATCTACCTTTTCATAGGCAGCTGGGTGAATACAAGGAAAATAGCAGGCAGTAATACACACACACACACACACACACACACACACACACACACACACACACACACACACGTGCATCATTCAAAGCTGACAGAACTGGAGGAATTGTTGAAGGTTCTAGAAGTTCATTTCATAACAGCTCATACTGGTCTCTAAGGAACTGAGAAAGTTATGTGTTCTCTCGCTGAAGACACTTGCACTTTCAGGAAATAGTTGCAGAGAAACAGAACTCCCCAGAGGGAGAATCAGAAACTGAACTCTCCTCTGAGTCTGAATCAGAAATCTGAGGACCCTTATCTATCGCATGATCTTCCTGTCCGATTTTCTTTTACCATAAACTACTTTATAAGGAAGAACTATGGTCTGAATTAAATCCTGAGCCAGTCCCAGTAAACTACTTCTGGGTAAAGAAATTTAAGGAGTAGAAGATACAAGTTTAGTTTTCAGTTTCTTTTTGGCAGGAAAAAATGGGGCCAACAGTGTTACTAATGCCAGCAGCAGCTTCCCCAGGGATGGGTATACCATTCTGACAAAACAGGGAAGCCTTCCAACTTCCCAGACGGCTGCACACTGATCAACATCTTAATTTCAACTCTCCCACAGTGAAAAAAGTAATGAGAAATAAGAGCTAGAAATTCTGCCAGCATGAGTAAAACATAGTTACTGGCTAGTAAGTACACTGACTGCATGTCAGCAAAGAAGAAATTTAGAGAACCTGAAAGAAAATTGTCTAAAAAAGGTGAGGAGAAAACCGACTGGGAAGAATCCTGCAGCCATTCAGCAAAAACCAGTTCAAGCTCCAGCACTGGTAGATGACTTCCAGTTATTTAAAGGAAAAAATAAATCAAATGTACTCATTACTGATTAAAATAAATGAAACTTTGAAGGAGTATATCAATTCAGATATCAAAAGGCTGGAAAAAAAAGAGAAGAAACTTTAAGCAGCTATTAAGATGAATGGCTAAAAACTGCAAAAATCAGATGCTAAAATGAAGAAAAGGCTACCTGAGTATGAGACGTCTCAAGAAAAGCGGTTTCAAAAATGGTAGATTGCAGGACAGACCACACAGGGGGAAAAAAAAAGAGATTTTCTTCTGGACCAAAGAAACTGGAAAAAACAGACTATTAATTTTAGGAAAGTACAAATAAGCAACTGGACTGGTATTCAACAGCAGGATTTGTTAAATCAAAGGGCACATCGACTGTATGTTCCAAACCTGGCCATAATAGGGTTGCCACCTTTTCAAATGGCCAAAGTGGGACATTTTCGGGACACACATCAGATTTTACGGGCCGACACATACCCACGGTCTGTACAAAGGATAGAACTTTACTTTTTTGCCCAAATAAAAGCTTATTCTTGTAGCAGTTTAGTTGCTTATTCTGTTTCTTGTAACATTTAGGTATTTCAGATATAGAAATAACTATTTTATGCAACTATTACATAAAATATGGGACATAATTATGTCCTACAATCTCAGCATATTTGCCATTTTTAATATTTTTTGTCAGGACACAACTGCCCAAAGAGGGACTATCCCTCGCAAAGTGGGACAGGTGGTAACCTTAGGCTATAAGAAAGCAGCCAGGACCTGCATTAGTAAAGATGTAATCATACACAAAACTGTTGCAGAGGGGCAAAGTATTAAATGTTAGAGGTGTTATAGTATTTGAGAAAAATATTCCCTGTACGCCAGGCAGGAAAGAAACAACTTTATCCCAGTAATCAGGGAGTGTCAAAAGGTATGTGTGAGATTCAAGCTGCTGTATCTAGCTGTCTTCAGAATAACTTTTCCTGGAGGATCAAAGACATTTTTTTAATGCAGAACAGGCTAAGGAGGGAATACAAAAGTTTATCTAACAAAAAGTGAGCCACCAAACAGAAGGGGACTCTGCTTTTATTCTTCTGAAAATAAACCTCACAGAGACTTTGCCAGTGAAACCTTTTCCAGTATTCCAAAAAAAAAAATGCTTCAGAAAGACAAAAAAAAAAACACGTGTTGACTAGAAGAATCAGAAGTACCTTGGACTTGAACCAGTCTGGTGCTGGGAAATGGAGAAGAACAGGAAGAAGACCAGCAACATTGAAATTATTGAATAAATGTGAGATCATAAATCATAAATTATATTTGTGAAATATGTGTTTGCAAGAAAAAGTGGCCGAGAATGATTGGACTTTTGCTGACTTTGTTAAACTTGTGGGTGGACTGTAAAGTACACACCTCATTTTATATTATTAATGTTTAGAAGGGCACTAAATATTTCATGATATAAACAGTATGTTATATAGTAAAGCAAAAAATAACAGAAAACATCTCAAGTCTACTTATAATGCAATTAGTCCACTTTTACACCGAATCCCCCACCCTAAGAGCCCAAGATTACAGTGTATTAACTGAAACTTGCCTTTGTCCATTCTTTTTTCTACTTTTACATTGTAAAAAAGAGATATAGTGGGAGGTTGGGAGGGTGGCCTAATGGTTAAGGTGTTTGCCTTACAAACACAAGGTGCAGGGTTTGAGTCTCACAAGGGATAATCAGCTAAGCTTAAAATGGCTCGCAAGGGCAGTTAGCTTAATACTAGCCTATAAACCTAAACCTATAAGTAATAGGAATTATTTTGAGGGGCTGACAAAGGTTAAAGTATTAAAGAAAAAGGGGAATTTCACAAAGAAAGACTAGGCACAACTACAAAATGCTGAAAAGAAAATAAGAGAATATCTCAACAATATGCATGACTTTAGAATGATTGCTGTTTTTTGATAACCCAGGAGCACAGAAATGTTTAGCACAATGACTTAGGCAACAGAAAATATAAAGGGTTGCCATCAAAGCTAGGAAGCCTATAACAAGAAAAATAACCAGAAATCCTGTGCATGTATTATGGATATTTTGGAAATTTTATGAAAAATTGTACAAAACAGAGAAATATGGAAATAAAGAAAGAACAAATGGAAATAATTATGAAAGACTTAAGTATGCCAAGATTAGAGGTAGATGAGACAACAACTAGCAGTTAAGACAAGAGGAGATGAGATTAAAATGGTGACATATAATCAATCTGCAGGAAAGTCTCCAGGAACAGATAGTATTCCTGTGGTAGTTTGGTAGCTAGAATGGAAGAAAGTGATGAAGATCTGGAAGGTTTTTAACAGTATTTTAAGAGAAGGGCAAGCACCAACATCTTATAAGAAACCTGTGGTGGCAGCTGTAAAACCTAAAGATGGTAAAGAAAGTACAGTTGTGTACACTTACCATAAATGTAGATGTTCGAGTGTATTCACTGTTGCAGTCATTACATTTGGGTAATCTGCTGGCAGGTTGCCCTCAGTCGGCCTGAATTCCAAAGTCTTGGGTCCTGCATCGGTTGCTGTCTCCTCTTCCATGAAGTCAGGTCGTCAGGGGTATAAAACATACAGCCGATGCCATTTTCTTTAGTTTTTCTTGCCCCCGATGTCAGGTGCCCCCCAAAAGGTAGCAAATATATATATATATATATATACATACGCATCTACATGCATCAATATAAACTTTACCTTCATCTACAAGCAAATACACCACATAGGTTGTAGAAAATGGAGACGGAAAGAAACTCCAGAATGACAAGGGGATAGCGGGAGGGTAACCTGGACTGCAACACTGAATACACTCGAATATCTACATTTATGGTAAATGTACACAACTGTACTATGTTCTTCATGTTTCACTGTTGCAGTCATTACATTTGGGTAGATTCCCAAAGCTATGGTTGGGGGGTTGGAGTTAAACAGCATTAGGGGTGGCAATAAGGCCCTGCAGAACTGCAGTGGCAAAGCCTGCTCTGGATTTAGAGTAAAGAGTCACATGATAATGCTTTGTAAAGGTGTGAACAGAACTCCAAGTAGCAGCCTCTAGAATGTCTTTGGTTGGTACTCCCCTTAGAAAGGCTGCTGAAGTAGCTGCAGCTCTGGTGGAATGAGACCTAATGCCCTTGGGCACAGGTTTACCATGGTGTAAGTAGCAGAAACGGATGCAGTGGCTTATCCACTTTGAAATTATCTGCTTTGAAATAGCCTTGCCCCCTGATCCTGCAGCATATGTCACTAGTAATTGCTCAGTTTTTCTTAGAGCTTTAGTCCTGCTTAAGTAGAATCTTAGTTGTCTGTGTACATCCAAGGAATGCAGAATTCTCTCCCCCTTGTTCTGTGGATTTGGATAAAAGATTGGCAGATGAATTGTTTGGTTAAGAGCCACACTGGAAACCACCTTAGGCATAAAAGTAGGATTTGTCCTCAGAGATACCCTGTCTGGGTAAAATAGGGAAATCATAAATGAAAGACTTGCTCTGGTAGTTTTTGTTTGAATCTAGAAGAGAAGCTGCTGTTAAAAAAGGGATAATTAGTAGGGCATAAAAATACAGCATGATAACTATAAGAGGAGTTGGAAGAGAGGCTGAATAAACAATTTACAAGGGAACAATGGAAAGACATATGCATGGCTCCCAAACATGCAACACAGTCTAAAAGGTTTATGATTTTTGATTGGAAGTGTTAGCATAGTTGTTTTTGTACTCCAAGCAGACTCCAAATAATTCTTCCTCAGGTAGATGGCAAATGCTGAAAGTGTGATGGGGTCGAATGAGGTAACTGGGAACATTTGGAAATGTAATGAGTTGGCAGATTCTAAAAATTCCCTACACAGTACTTTGTCAGAAATATTGGCTGAGCAAAAGAGTGCAACTAAGGAAATGATTATTTTGAGCTTGAACATTGGGTCTGAATTGCCTAGACATAGTAAGGTGTTGTTAAGTTTAATTCTGGTCGCTGCCAAAAAATAACTACTAGAAAACAGAAATCAAAGTCTAAACCAACTGTATTTGAAATACTGAACATTATAACAGAGATAAAAGAACTCAATTGGGATCTTTAGAAAAGGCAAGGAGAAAATTACATGCAAATAAATGGAAAATGTAGGAACAAGACATGCAGAATAATGTTCTAGAGGAGTGAGGTGTAAGGGGAGGCAGGAATTAAGCAATTTATGTAATGCTGGATTGAGGATAGTTATAAAAAACAACATGTGATGTATAATATATGTAAATGGAAACATGTTAACATGGCTTGTTTTCTTTTACATTAATGCATATTTGCCTATGTTTTTAGTGATAATTTAATATTGGTGCTTAAAAAAAAACAAACAAAAAAACATGGAAGCCTTTTTTGTTCCCTATCCCAGAGACAACAGGAGTGACTCCCCCTTGTTCATTGAGAGGACCTAAACAGCCTCTGAAAACATGGCTAATACATCCACACACCAGCTATAACGACAAACTACTTTAAGGTATACCTTCTGAATCAAAATGATGAATTTTTCCTTCACTACTATCATGAAGAAGGAACATGCGAGATCCAGATACACAGAAAGAAGAATACTGAGCTCTCAGTGTTCCGAGAGGTCTTCTGAAAATTACTGCAGCATCATAATCTAAACAGCCTGCATTATATGCACATCAGGGATGGCCAACAGTGTTTGAACTTGCAGAAATGCTTAGCAACATATACCCAAGGTCAGCTCTCACCAGTACAGGCCATAGGAGCAATGTGCTGACTTTTAATTTTCAATTTGTGTATTGGTGAAGTACACTGTTACACTAATTTAATCTTTCCTTACGGAGATTTTATTTCTGGAATACTGCAGAAACTAGTGAGCAGTCATTCAAGTTATAAATTAATAAATCTAATGAAATACAACCCAGATGGCGGCATAAAAGATATCAACACTTGTCTAACAAAGCCCAAAGCCCACTTGTTTTTGTTACAGAACTTACCATCATAGGTTCCACTTTCGAGCAATATTCCACTCTCTTCTAGTGCCTTAAACTGGTCGACTGTTATAAAGTTGTAATCAACTCCTGGAACTTCTCCTTCTCTAGGGGACCGGGTTGTACCTGAAGTAATAAATAATGAACATAAAATTAAAAAAAAATGTAATGACATGATACCAACCATTTACAAGAAATGTTGCAGAATATTTGTTCCAGTAGGAGTCAGATGTTTTATTAGTACAGCATGATTATGTTAAACACTCCTTTTGAAGTTATACATCTGGAAAACATTTTGAACGAACTTGTATTATAGACTCAGCAGAAAGACGTCAACTAACTAAAACAAGGAACAGTCTCTCTAACACGTAGGCTAAGATTCAGTTTATCTGAAACCTGAGTCATCACAAAATACAGAAAGCAACAGGACCAGTGGCATGAGTTACTGTTAATGCCTGCTACAGAGGGAGATGCATTGTATAAATAGCAAATGTAATCAACACTGCAGTGGCACTAGAAAATTTTACTGCAGAAAGGCAAATATGAAAGTGTCATGGACCTCAAGTTCCACAAACTATTGACCAACACAAGAAAAACACAGTGCAGTTAGGCAGTCCAGAGCAGCATATCTGTCACTGTGATGTGAACAGCCTTTGAAAAGTATAAAGTTACAGGAAACCTCCAAAACTAACAACCCTGACTATCTTGTCTAATCTATAAATACTGCTATTACTTCAATCCTAATCCAAAGTATTTGGCTTATAACATATTTAAAACTAATACACATATAAATGGGGAGGGGAATGAAATTCAAACTGAACTAATAAAAATGCCTCCCTTGTTAGCCTGCTGACACATAATGTAAGCCATCTCTTTGCACTGTAGGTAATATCAGTTTGGCAGAATGAAAAGAGGGGTAAGCCAGCAGTCAGAAGTCAAGAATGGAGTTGCTGAAAGTCAATACTACTTTGAGGGGATGAGATATAATTGAGATTTCTTGCTGCCATCCTGAAATCTGATGGAGCCTAGGTGTCACAGCATGCAACTATGTAAGTGGGTGGAGATTTTGATGGCATATTATGGCACATGCAAGGAGTAGCTTCTGTACCCTCTCTGTGAGGCAGTTAAAATGCTGCAGATGCAAGATGACTGAACAATGTAAGCCTGCTCCAAGGGGGCTCCTCTTCTCATCTACACAGAGCTGTAACGTGAAAATTTAGAAATGTTTCCCCTTGCTTCCTAGATTTATACATGGGGAATGACCTACAGCTTTATTTGTGGGTCACTGAATGACTAAGGGTTTAGGCTATCTCTTTGGAGAACCCAGGGTAAAGGGGGGCTTACTGGCTAACAGAGCCTAAATAAAATAAAGGAAAAATGAAGCAATGTTTCTGAACAAATATATGTTAAGATAATACAGAATCCCTCACCTACTGTCTGCTGACTATCAAGTTCTATGCTATCATTCAGTCTTCTACTATCCAGTGGGTGAGAACCATTCATGGCAGCAGTCAGACAGCCATCAGGAGTTTTCTTTGTTAGGCCCTTCTCAGTCCACTACATATGCTAGCAGCATTCAAAGAGTGTTATGCAATGGGGCATGCAAAATATCATGGCCCTGCCCCCTTATACGTAGCACGTCTATGTGATTTGCTTTCTCCAGTGGTAGATTCTGCTGCAGATTGTATGTTTGAACACACACTCTCTGCTGACATTCTCCCCAAGGAAAGACCAACAGGCAGGCTTAAACTTCATACGTCCTCTCCTCCCACAAACCAGCTTTAACACAAGTCCAAGCCACTTGTTGGTCTAAGGTCATCTGGGTGACAGTCGGGGATTTCCTCCACCTGAACTGACACTCCTTGGACATTTTAACAAATTCTTAAACATTCACTAGAATGCATCCAGGTTTGTCAGGAAAAAAAAAAAAAAAAAGGAGTTTAAAATTAACCTGTAAAGGCACATAGTCAAAACAAAAGCTTATATACTTGTCAAAGAAGTTATGAAGCTGTAAATTCTGTAGATAGTAGAGCATTTAATATTGTACAATATAAACTTTCTGCTACTGTCTGCCAGGACAGTGTGCATAATTTACGAAAAACTATATTTTTAGAAGTGGACACCAAAACACTACATATTGTAAATCAGTAACGGATAACAATACATTGTGCACTAGAAGAACAGTATGTATTTATTTATTTAAGTACTTGCTGACCACATGGGCTGGCCTATTGACTGTTTTCAGCCATGACCAGGGCTTTATAAACAGAGCAAATATCCAAGGAACAAAAGAAATGCACTAGAAAGAGGAGATAATACAAAGCATATAACACAAAAGGAAAGTCAGACGCAAGCAAGCTGAATAATCAAAGTTATATCGATGGTGACAGTTAGGCATTAAAAATCACTACATCATAAGGTCATTCAATTTATACACTGAATTTGCAATTAGCGAATTAATGAATTATTACAGAGCTGTTTAGGTCAATTTTCCAGTATGTTTTGGCATACATTAACATGGGAGAAAATAAAGCAAACGTGTGTGTGTGTGTGTGTGTGTGTGTGTGTGTGTGTGTGTGTGTGTGTATGTGTGTGTGTTAATAGCTAATTAATGAACCATTTTGCTAGCATGTACGACTGCAGATTTATTAATGCTTTATTAGAAATCTTTTTATTCAATAGCTGCAATAAGAACTCCTACCATTTTAAATATTCATTTAAACATTACTTTTATTCTAGTGGTGACCACGTTAGGTACAGAGATGCAATATGGAAAATTATGTGACCACTTGAACTTGGTCATTGAGTGGAAGTTTGCATTCCATGAGCTGAATTTAAAGGAGTTAGAAAACTCATATGATTTATTTGTTAACCAGGTAGTGGTCTAGTAGGGTTAACCAGACTCTGACAAATCTTGTCAACAATGGTAAACAGTACACTAGCTAATCAGTTATGTTTTGGAGAGGTAAAGGAAAAGAAATGCATATTAAAAACTCAGACGTATGGGATAAGCAAACCACGCTTGCTAACTTATATTGGTGGGGGCAGGATCTTGACACGTGAGGCAATTTTTCATCCTACTCCTAGGTGAAGTCTGAAGGAATATGATAGTGATGATGTGTGTGTGTATCCAGAGGGATGGAACTTGTCACTCCTGGTGGCCAACATGCAGCCTGGAAAAGAATATGAGTAAGTTAGTAGGCTACTGGTAGTGATGCTGAAGGGGAGACATTCAAAGCTGGCAAAATGAAAACCTAGTTCAGTGTGAAGAACAACTGGAAAATTGTAAGATAGGATGCAAAGTCTCAGGAAGGACAAGCTAGAGGTACCATATTAAATGAAGAAATTAGGTGAAAGTGTAATGGAAGAGAGGAATGTAGCCCTTAGATCACAGACAGTAACACATAAGCCTTTGATGCTTGGAAGATGGGAAGTCATCCATGGGTTCTATCCAAACACCAAGAGTCTAGAATCCTGTTTCAGTATTAACATGGTACTGCAGCAAGGAGGTAATGGGATGCAGCATTCCTTAGTTACTATTCTTCAGATGATATATCAAACAAGGCTCTGTCTTGCTAGCTGGAAACTCATGGTAGAGGTCACACATGGCTATTAATAAAATGAGTGAGAGTTCAATATACTTAACAAAAAATCGTAGAAGAATCAAAATAAAACATTGACATATCTCAAGTTATTGCACTGAATTTTCATAATATCCATAAATCAAATATTTCAATTAAAAAAACCCTGAACACATCATTTTTAATTTCACTAAACTTCATTTACTCAAAAACTGCCAGAACATACAACTTTCATGACTTAACATACAAGTATTTTAACTTTTACCCAGTGTATTTCACATTTTACACTAATCTGCTGTAACACAGAAGTAATAATGGCCTCAGTGATATACAAACTACCTATTTCCATCTTCCACTTGTTTCTAACCCACATGTTTTTCATAACTTATCCTGCTGTATTCCTTACCCATCTTCTCCCCAATGCCTTCTACAATGTTTTTGTGCAATTCATTCCATAGAATAGTTTTACATTTCTCATACATTCTCAAGTGTACTTTTCACAGAATGTGTTTCATTCATATTTTTGTTTCATATATTTTTTCCACATTATAAATATAGATATGTAGATTATATATGAAATTTATACAGTTTGAAAGAGATAACACTCATATGAATGAATATGTCTTCCTGGTGTAAAAAAGCACATTGATCATATGAATGAATATTCTTTTAAAATGGAGCTTTTGCTGGCAGCCTTTTGTATGGAATCACTTAGCAGTAGGTTAGAAAATTTGCCCTTACTACACTGTTGTGTGATCTCATACTATATGTAATTAGCAGGGGTTGCAGTGGGTGCAGGACTTTTTTTTTGCCAATTGCAAAAAAAAAAATTACTTTTAGTTTTTCATATTTTCGATCATTTTAGATTTGCTCTAAAGTGATCACTCATTGAACTTTCACTTCTGTTTAGACACTGATATTTATATATAGTTAAACATGTTACAGCACAGATTTGGAAAGGAATTCTCTTCGTTTGTAACACTACTGTTGCCTCCATAGCCCTCTCTTTCGTCCCTTCTATATACTGTAAACTGTAGATTTTTCTTTCTTCTGTTTGTACTACATTATCCATCTTCCTTCTGTACCACTACACCTTCTTAAACTTCCAATTTTGGTTTTTATAGTACACTTTTAATTCCCCTTTTTCGCCCTTCTACAAACCTTATTTCTGTCTTATATCACTTTATGAAGTTCTTTTCTCCAGATAGAAGTTTAATTATAAGAAAAAAGCTAATAAAGATGTAACAAGTTCTATTACATCCACCATCCCTAAACGATCTCTGCTTAGCTCTGAACATGCAATATAGCCTTTTACAGGATTCAGCCTTGATCCTCAAATCAGTGAAAAGTAAAACTTTTCAAATTTATCTCCATTCTTTTAGGATCAAAAATAGTGATATAAAAATTGCTACAAAAAATAAACATAGGCTAAAATAACACTTTTCTTTTTTACTTAGTATCCACTTTTTTACTTCTGTGCCGCCTTCTCCACCTAGCTGTTAATTCGTAGTTGTCTTACCACTCTCTTTTCAGGCAAACCACAAACCCAAAATTTTAATAAAACCATCTACATCCTTAAACCCATACATTATTCTTTATTCATACAGAATATTTTACTTTTATCCTTGCTGCCTGCTGCTTTCAAATTCCTCTTGAAATTATTTAACAATTCTAAACTCATTACCTTATATATTCTTCAGACTGCTTATATTCCCTGTGCTCAGTGTTTCCCAATAACACATTAACAGCGGTGGTGGTGCTGCGGTACCATTGTTGCCTCACAGTAAGACGCTGTCCGGTTCGACTCTCAGCTAGAGCGTCTTCAGCGTGGAGACATGCGTGAATGGGCATACCTTCGTTGAAGGTTGTGCGTCAGGGCTGGCAACTCAGCATGTAAAAATCAATTGCCAATCATTCGCGGACCGGAGTTCTGCTGTGGCGACTCCTAACCGGGAAAAGCCGAAAGACACAACAACATTAATATAATAAATCTACAATAATGAAATTACACGGTATCTTTGTAATAAACATACTTTCACCTTAGCAGAACCTGTAATCATTTCAGTGACTATTATTTTAATGTCAGCATTATAATATATAGCTGTTACCAGTCAATACATCCTCTACTACCCCATTTTCCTTGCCAACATTTCTAAAATGTTAATATTGCCTTCCTCAAAAGTCTTTTGCTGAGCCAGTCATATAACATTAGTCCGTCCTACCTACCAAATATAAATATGCCTCAAATATCAGACACATTTTCAAGTACTTCCCCCTTTAACAGCACAAACATACTCCTTGCAGGCTCTTTACCCTCTGTTAAACCCATGTTTGAATCCCTTTTACAAGTACTTCTCTTGCCTTCCCAACTACTTTCTGTGGACTACAAAAAGTCAACATTATACCATCCCAAAAAAACATTTGGTACAGACAGAAATGACAGAATAAATTTTAGCTTCTTCTGTTTACATTCCTCATCATATCCACAAACTAGCTATAATGTTTTAATGTAATTTCAGAGTACAATTGCCTCCCGCTCCAAATGCTATAACTTCCACAAAGTATTTACTCTTTTTCAAAACAGGTCAAAATCTCAATCAGAACTGGCCTTGATTTTCCACATTTAACTTTAGTCCCTAGCAATGGCAAATGCCCCATCTGCTCTGTTCCCAGACAGTCCTTTGCAAAGCCAGTTCACTGCACCATCTTTTTTTTCACATATTTCAACAATTTCAAGTGGTAGAGTGATGCAAGCAGGTAGTGTTGTTGCCTCACAGCAATAGTTTCTTTGCATGTCCTCCCTGTATTTTGAGTGGGTTTTCTCTGGGTGCTCTGGTTTCCTCCCACATTCCAAAGACATGCAATATGTGACCTTAAGTATGAGTGTGCATGCATGTGTTTGGTATGGGAGAATAACCATATTATAATAGCCACCCGCTGCCATTGTAAACACTGGCTCTAGATAACTGTCCCTGTCGAAGTGTCATCCCGACTCCATGTGAAAAAAGAAGAAGAGTGTTATGGATGGATATTTTCTACATTTTCCAAAGCTCCATGCAGCCATAAGTTCCATTTCTTGCTTTTTACTCCAGCTGCTGCTTCTTCTCTCCTGCCTTTTTCAGAATCTCACACATTTGCTGTCTGGTAGGTTCTGTGGCTTCCAGATAATGATGATGTAAGCTCCTCCAGTTAATCAGGTATAACCACACACAGTTATTTCATGTTAACATCAAACATGCCAACAAAGATTTACAAAGTCAGTCTGCATGACCTCCAAGCTATTAATGACTTCAAGAACATTCACTCACAAAACCTTTCTTAGCTCTTTACCAATGGAACGTGGCACATCATGATGGTCCTATTCTGATTCATGAAAAGCTTTACCTTCATAGTACAATGACCCTATCACATTATCTATTTCACTCTCTCTCAGCTGACCAAGTGATGAAATGATAACTCATTGATCTGCCTAAAACGGTTTCAAATGAACTAATTTAGCTTAGATATTAAGCTGTTTGAAGAGTAGCCAGATGGTGTGTCCACCTTCAAGGAGCACCACATATCACATGCTAAAAAACTTTCGAAAAGCTATGCCATTTGGTGTTAATGGATCCCAATGCAATTTGGATATGAGATTTTTGCAATCTATGGACAATTTCAGGTGAAGCAGGGAGAGATTTAACAAAATAAAAAAACCCTAAATTACAAATACTCATCAGTTAACTATTAGTGAGAAGTAGGTGCTATGCATACACAAGGGGATATGAATAACTGAGGCTATTTTTTTGCATTCAGAAGGGTTGAAGAAACAGTACAGATGGAGCTTAAAAAGGATGAGGAATAGTTAAGGATGGAGAAAGATTTTAAGAGACATAATGAATTTTTAGTTTGTTAATGAATTTGATGAAATTAGCTATGGACAATTTATGGGGAAAACATCTGAACATGAGCAAATGGTATAACTAGATACAGTAATGGGTGGCTTTCAAAGGAAAGTCCAGAAATTAATTTGTAATGATTACATGTTTTGGGAAAAGGAACAAAGCAAAGAATAGAGGAAATTAACAGCACAATATAATATGAAAGTGAAGTGGAACGATGACATGAACTAAAATTGATGATTGAAAAATGTTGCTGCCATTGACAAAAAAATGCAAAGAGATAAAAGGTACAACAACGGTATTTTTAAGATTTCTCACAGCATTCAGTCTGGGGACGACCAGTTTCTGAAAAAAGTCAATGGAAAATTGTGCTTATGGTCCGCAAGTTTTAATATATTTACCAAAAACTTTAAAACATGAAACTGTATTATTCTGGTGTTAAACAAAAATGTAGATTTCCCAAGCCTAGAACCTATTTTGGATGATTGACTATGCTATGCAAATATCTTATTTAAGTATGAAGTCAATGGCACATATCTACCTAATAGTTTCTGATTTGCAAAATCTAACAATGTTATTGTAAAAAGAATATGTTTCAATGAATGTGTGTGAGGGAAAAGGTTAAAAAACAACATCTCTCTGATACATAAAGTTTATTTGAAGTGGTTGGTGGCATACGAAACTGAATTACAACAAAATATGCTAATTATACTAGAAAAAGGGCACTGATTCAAAAATTGTTTGCTTAAAAAAAACAAAACAAGATGTAGAAGATACAAAAGTGAACTTATATGACAGAGCAACAAGCATAAACAAAAATGTTGCCTTTATACCAGACTTAGCACAGCACAACTAAACTTCAATAACTAAACAAAAAGGAATAAAAATGGATATTCAGAAAGACTATAAATTAATTTACAAAAACATAAATTAATTTACAAAAATGCATTAACTGAAGTGATGAAAATTAGGGGCACATTATATACAGCTGGGTTGACAAATACACTATTTAAAGAGGTGATACAAAAAGTAAACGTGAAATTATGCCAACTAAGGAAATAGCAAAGATGAAAAGATATAAAAAACAGATGAAGAAATACTGGAATATGCCAAATTAAGGCTATTGTAGTCACAAAAAGTATAACAGATAAACATGAAAGGAGAAAGAGAAAAATGAAGGTAGAGACAATTTAATGGGATAAAACAAGAACATGAATAATCAATTAGATGAGAGAGGCAGAAGCATCCAAAGACTTGCTTAAAACCGCCAGTAGTGGAAGTCACAGGAACTAATGGTCTCGTACGAATAATGCATAAAACTACTAAGTGTCAAGAAAAAATTGATATTCAGAATGTGCTACTGGGGCAGGGAACTTTAGTGTGCCTGATGTCTTCAAAGAAGGCACCAGACATTAAAAAAAGAAAGACCAAATTCAACATTCAGAGTTTTAATGAATACAGATTACAAGTAATTTAAAGTTCTTAAAATGACTTTCCAAAATACGGAATTTGAGGACAGGATCTAGAGTGCAGGTTTCAAGCCTGATGTCAGGTCACTGTTACTGATGAGGTTTGAATGGGTCTCTCTTGTTCCAACGATTTTCACCTACTTTCCAAAAACCCCAAGCTAATGTAAACTGTCTACATGTTTGTGTGTGCTTGTGTGTATGTGCGTATGTATGTGTGTGTGTGTGTGTGTATATATATATATATATATATATATATATATATATATGGGTTCCCTTCAGAATATCGAAATCCTGAAATCTCGAAATTCATATGGTCGAAACTATATGACCTAACTTTCAGAATTTTGAAATTCTGAATGGAGACCTACATACAGCGCGGAACAGGAGATTTCCCTTTTCTTCGTTGTAGTGCAATCTCGGAGTTGATATATTTAAGTAGTGGGGGTGTGCGGAGTACAGGAGGCCCCCTGCAGAAACATTAAAAATTTTTTGGCTTTATTTCAGAATTTCAATATTCTGAAACATCGATCATATTGTCTGGATCATATGACATTCGATGTTTCGGAATTTCAATATTCTGAAGTGAATCCGTAATATATATATATATATATATATATATATATATATATATCCATATATGGGTCCATGTCATATGGTCGACTGTTCATTTGACTGAAAGTTCATTTGACTGAAAGTTCATTTGATCGACAAGCATTTGCCCCCTTCCCCAATGTTGTGCGACCCTGGAGTTGATATATTTAGTTAGGGGGGGTGTGGGGGGCGAAGCCCCCCACCTAAAATGCTTGTCGATCAAATGAACTTTGAGTCAAATGAACTTTCAGTCAAATGAACAGTCGACCATATGACATGGACCCAATATATATATATATATATATATATATATATATATATATATATATATATATATATACATACATACACACACATACACACAACATATTTTTGTATCTCATATATAATAATTGTGTATGTGTGTGTATATACTTACACACAAACACACACATATGCTTGCAGTCTGTAAGAAATGCTTAAAGCTTGTTTTTCAGTGTCTCAGCTGCATTCCTTCAGAGACTGTGGAAAATCAGGGTCTGGGAATTTTTCCTTTCTGTTCTTGTGCAATCTCAGAGATGGTATATACAGAAATCAGGGAGGTGTCGGAGGTTTTTCTTTTCTTTCTTTTTTTTTTCCTGGTTCAGTTTTTTAGATTCAGTGTAAAAAGAACAGTTTTTATTTTTGCTCTTGTGACACCTCACGTATTGATGAGACAATCATATATACACAGACACACACACACACATTTACTTTTGTGTGTACACATTACTCTATGCAGAGCAGTAGCAAAGGAATTTACACCTGTTCCATGGTCAGCAGACAATCTTTTCCAACCCCACTGCCTAGAAGTGATCGTCTTGCTTAATGACGGCTTGTAAAACTTTTTAGAGCAGTTTCACAGCTTACAAGCTGTCATTAAATGATCATAATTGTAACAGCTTATAAAAAGTCCATCAAGGCAGTTTGACGGATTATAAGTGGTCACATTTTTTTAGAGATACTTTCTCATCCTTAGAAATTGGCACCAAGGGTAACTGCCTTGTTCACCTCACCCTTGCTATGCCACACCATGTCTACATGTATGTTGTAATTGCCCTCACCTTTGTAAGTCTGGTCATGGCAGAAAAATGTCTAAGAAGGAGCAGTTCACTTACCTGGCTAACAAGTAAATGGATAAAATAAAATATGAAAGAGAGGAAAACATGGGTGTTCATCAAAACCAGTACTGTACCTTTTTCTGCAAATGCATCCTTATTACAAAATTTAAAGGAAAACGATGAAACGCAAAAAGTACAAGATAAAGACAGGAATGCATTCAATAAATATTTGTACAAGTCAAAGACCAATATACAAATCAAATAAAGATGTTAAAATGATAGTAACTGTTCAAAGTGTGAGACAGTAGTGAGAAGACAAGCAAGTCAGAGGATTTTTGTCTTTAAAAAGAGGCAGCACAAATACTGTTTAGCAAAGAAAAGAAAACGGTCATTTTAAATAAAGTAAAAAGAAAAACAAAGACTGTGGATAAGATATTGCAAAGAAACATCAGGAAGATCAGAATTGAAAATGAAGAAAGTATGCCTAATTAAAGCACCTGTCTTCTAATAAAAACATTTTAGAAAGAGTTTGTCTAATACCCGGTAAAATGATGGTTATGATTCATAGAAATACAGTGCACACTGTAGGGTAGCTGTGATTCTCAGAAAATGCTGTCTTTTTAGCTATCAGCCATCTTGCGCAGTGAACCAGAATATAAGCCTGTGGGAAATATGCAAATAACTCCTTAATACAAACAAATGTTTCAGCCACATGGCTTCTTAACGTCCTTCACTTTCTTATTTTTTAAAAGTCTTTATTAAGCCATTACAGCCAATAAAGCCAAACCCATCTAAGTGTAGACATGCTGGGAATCTGCCAAAGGACATTTGAGGTATTACACACAAACACACATTTAAAATCTGTGGTTTACCAAGGGTCTTTTTAATGTTTTGTTTATTAAGTTTTTCTGTGTAACATTTTTACTTGCTGTTGTTGCTTATACTAAACATACACATTAGTTGCGCAGCTCCATGGGTAACAGCCAAGAAGTCCTCTGTGTCCTGCTCAGCCTGGGTTTAGTTACTAAACCTGCGTGTTGCAGGAGCTGAGCAGAATGTAATGATGAGAAGGTAACCACAAACATTTAGCAAACCCAATGTATTGTCAAAGTAGATATACACACACACATACATACACACACACACACACACACACACACACACATATATATATATATATATATATATATATATATATATATATATTTTTTTTTTTTCCCCATTTTGAACAAAGTCTGCATCTTTGGTGCATTAACAAAGCTTTAGTGTTACAGACATTTCTATAGAAAAGACATTTTTTCAGAGTTACATCAATGATTTGTTAACAAGTTCGTAACACAGTTGAAGTCTGTTTTGAAAGCTGGATTATGGCAGCTATGCCAATCTTTAGGAAGATGTATAGCTAAATAAAAAAACAAACCTGGGGGTGAAGTTAGATAATCCAGAGTTGTCACAGTGAAACACTGCATTTAGTGCCTTATATGTTGCAACTCTGTGAGCCAAGAGGACAAACTGATAGGAGTGTATCCAGACTCAGACAGAATTACAAAGACTTATAGCATATGCTCACTGAGCTATCAGATTTACTCATGACACAGTGTTATGCAGATGTGCACTGCCTTCGAACTGAACCGAAAGGTTTATTCACATAGATAGAACCACATATGCATTAGTGTAATATGGACAACACAGACAGCTTGCCCTGCCTGGCTTTGCTCTCGTCATTAATATGCTTTGCAGTTAATGCCTCCATGCCAGCTTTGTTCAGAATATATCTGACATCACTGACAAAGCAAAAAGAATTCCTGTACTCGCCAGTTAAACTGAACAGCTGTAGAGGTATGCTTTACTTACTAATGCTGAAGTGATAGACAAACCTCTCTAGTGTAATGGATGCTAGATGACCTTTCAAAAGCATCACGTACAAATGTGCTTCAGGGATTCCAACTGGACTACAATAATTGTGGTAGTTACAGATATGAAGAAGTGTGCAGACACTCGTATATACGTTTGTACTGTTTATAGAATTAAGGCACAGAGTTAACTGTGTAGCATGACATAAAAGCATACCCCTCAACTGTCCGGAGTTTTGCAGAATGTCCATAGTTTTGCCTCATATGTTTGGTCTGTTCCTCATAAAATGTGCATTTTTCAGACAAATCACCGAGGATTGAAGTTTCTAAATAATGACATACATTTGAGTTTCAGACTTGATATCTTTCAGAAAATGCATAGTGACACAAATCCTCTTATTCTAGTGTTTTCAAAATTTTTAAGAGCAACATCTGAAATCTGTCCTTATTTTTGGGCCTTTGTCCCCCTAATTACATTAGGCTTTGTCCAGATTTCTTGCTGTAAGGGGTTGAGAGGTGTGTATACAAATAGGCAGACAACATACTTAAAAGATTGATGCAGTACCGGAAAAATGTGTGCCACATGCAAGATTGAAATATACACACTTATCTCTACAGAGTGGAGAGAGACAAAGAGAAAGATGGATGACTGCACAGATGTACATACCAAAAAGAGTTGCACATCTGTTACAGCTTTTATACTTGTATTACAGAAATAGTCGTTGCATTATGACAACTACAATGGACAACACACAGTGGTTACATGTAATATTCAGGTTACTGTGAGATGACTGTGAATATCATCCTCTCAGAGTCTCCCTCTGCTAATCAGATCCAGCTATCCAGGAGAGGTCTGCCAGGAAAATAATTATATGTTGAATCTTGGCATGCATCCACACTTGCCTAAATACTGCTAGTCAAAACTATACAATCAATACTGCCAAAGGAGACTAAAAGATATAAGACAAGGCATGAAGAAAGGCTGGTCATATAACAGATAGTTAGGGATCAACTCTGGTCTGCATTGCTGAAAATGAAGGGACTTTCATCTGTACAAGTGTCTCAGAATTGTATACTCATCCCTGGTAGCAATAAGGAGACTGGTGTTCTAAGCAGGTTCACGTATACAATTAATGTTGCATGTAAAGTTGTGCCATACAAAGGGATCTGCAGTTACATACATGCCAACATGCCCACTATTCTAGACAGTCATGGCCTGGACCTACCACTGTACATGAGAAACCGCTCACCCAGGACTGTGTACATCACTGACATGCAAGAGATGCTTGAGCATCGATATACCACGTCGGGAACATTGTCAGAAGACCCCTGCATAAAGTGCACCCTGTGGCCATCATCCAATTTCCTGACTGTACAGTCCTCACCATGAAAGGGACTATTGCTACCAGCAAAAGCACTAATAACACTAACCATCTGATGCTGACCTGTTT
This sequence comes from Protopterus annectens, assembly GCF_019279795.1. Classification (NCBI taxonomy): domain Eukaryota; kingdom Metazoa; phylum Chordata; order Ceratodontiformes; family Protopteridae; genus Protopterus; species Protopterus annectens. The sequence continues at coordinate 398,495,371 of NC_056739.1, read as the reverse complement.
ATGCTGCAGTCATATGTGGAAGGATTGCCTTTATACTAACTTTATACAGTTCCTGTAGCCATCACCCAGTTTCCTAATGATACAGTCCTGCTCAGAAATGGGACCATTGCTACCAGCAGCAACTCGTACATCTGATGCTGACCCTGTAAACACTGCAGACATCTATGGAAGGTTTGCCTTTACCTTGCAGTGTACAGTCCTGAGTCATAAGCAGTCATGCATGCCAATATTGTTTCTGCTAGGTGCTGCATGTTGAGATTTGGGAACGCAGGTGACAAACACAACTTGGATTATATCTAATTAGTATAAGGTGACAAACTTGGATTCTGTTCTCAAATTAGGATAATTGAGTTAAGTACGCAGTATGGCAAGTAATGCATACAAGCTTTATTATATCACCCTGTTATATACTACAATTTCATGAGTTAGGGTTTACAGGACATTTCTGGACCATTAACATGGTGCACATCTCCACACATGCCTTACTCCTCTTGCTTGAACATAAGGTGTAACAAATATTAAGATGTTTTATTCAACTCACAGCTTGCTGTTCTTCTGGATAAAACAAAAGAAAAAAAAAACAAAAGCTTCTGTTTACAAGTATTTACTTTTCTTTTATACACAGACAATGCTTTTTGTTTATAATTCTAAGGACGCTGATACTATTACAACTATACTCAGTAAACTATTATTAGGTAGCATTGTTATGTTAAATGACAGCAACTTTGTACATTTGTTTCATGCATCACAAAAATAGATGCAGCCTTTCACAAGAGTCAAAATAACTTTCTGAAACCCATCCTTGGATTAACAGCTGTTGCAGATTATTATTCCTTCAAGTACTGAGTTTTGGTAAAGATTTTAATGGTTGCTGCTTTACTTAAGGTACCATAATACATAAGCCACTTCCCACTAGTAACAGCATCTGCTTGTTCTATCAGACCCAGTTTTGAACAGCATGCAGGAAGGTGGTTTGAATAGTTCTGAACTGCTCTTTGCCACTGGGGAGGAGGGGTCTTTTGCTGTTTGTTAACATTCTTGTGCAGATTAGGCGGCCAACACATGCAATTTTAGACTTACTAGTACACCCAACATCTCTGCCTACATTCAGGTAAACAACTTCAACTTTGTGGTTTAGATGTTTAATTCACTAGCAAACAAAGTAAAGACCTCTTTGGTAGCATAAATGTAGGGTGTCTGTATCAATGGTGATTCAAGTGTCACAGGATAAAAGTAGATGAGGGCAAAATGAGTGATGAATTACTGGATAGTTTAGGTACTGGAGTAGCAGCCTATAAGGAAGACTGAGACTCATATTTAAACTGCTCACCACAAAAAGCACTACTATAAGTTAAGGTATGTTCAATGAATGTGTGCACCTGGAAACTGCGTTGCATGCTTACTGCACATCATTTAATACAAGACGGGCCTTCCAAGATGGCTGCATACTTATCAACACCTTAACTTTGACTCTCCCAGTCTGAAAACAGAAACTGAGAAAAAATGGTGCCATTAAAACATTTTTTTTGTGGGGGGGGGGCTTAATTCAGTTACTGACCAGTAAGGACACTACGTAGATGCCAGAAAAGGAGAAATTTGGAAAACTTGGAAGAAAATCAACCAGAAAAGATGAAGAGAAAACATTGGGACAAAAAGCAGCTCAAGCGGTAGCTTTGGTTCAAGAGATGGCTTACAGGAATTTAGAGGGAAATAAATCAGATGTATTTGGAGGTAACTAAAATACATGAAACACTGAAGGAATATAGCAACTCAAATAACAAAAAGCTGAAAAAAATAGAAGAAGGTTTAATTAGCTGTTCAGATGAAATGATCAAACTGCAGAAATCAGAAGACAGAATGAAGAAAAAGCTGGCTGAGTATGAAGTTGTTTCAAGAAACAATAGACTTAGAGCACACAGAGAAAACCTAAGATTTTCTGCTGTACCAGAGAAACAGGAAAGAACAGATTGTATTCATTTTATGAAAGCACCAATAAGCAATTGGGCAGCTGTTACACAGCATGATTTATAAACTGAAATTGCACACTGAGTGTACGCTCCAAACCTAACCACGAGAAAGCAGTCAAGATCTATATTAATAAAGATGCAATCTTACCAGCAGAAAGAGCTGATACTGACAAAACTGTGGCAAAAAGGCAAAGTATTAATAGTTGGAGACACTAGAGTGTTTGTGGAAAATGATTATTCACTGTACACCAGGCTGAAGAGGAACAGTTTTTTTCAGTGATCAGAGAATGTTGAAAGGTAGGTGTGAGATTCAAGCTGCTGCATCCATGCTGTCTTCAGAGGATTTTTTTTCCTGCAGGATGAAATACATTTTTGGATGCAGAACATGATAAAGAGGAAATAAAGTTTATCCAACAAAAAGTGAGTCAACAAGCAAAAGGGGATTCTGCTTCTCATTTTTGACAATAAAGTTCATAGAGAGACTTTACCAGTGAAACATTTTCCAACATTCCAAAAGGAAATGCTTAAGAGACCAAAAAAAAGCACAAGAGTTGACTAGCAGAATCAGGAGTACCTTGGACTTGAACCAGAGTCTGGTGTTGGGAGATGGAGATGAACAGAAAGACCAGCAATTTTGAAATTAGTGAATAAATGAGAGAATATAAAACATCAATCACATTTGTGAAATACAGCCTTGCGAGAGAGAGTAACTGAAAAACAATGGACTTTTGATGACTTTGTTAAACTTGTGGGTGGACATATACCCCACTTTATGTCATTAATGTTTATAAAGAAACTAGTAAGGGAAAAAGTTAGTTAGTAAAACATTTTTTTTATTCTTAGCATTTGTATAAAACAATTCATGAGATAAACTAAATGTTATATGCAATAAAGCAGTATTGAGTAGTGTGTAGTCAAGGGGTATTTTAAATTTGGTGGGGAGCTCTTTTCAGTAATTGTTGTGTGTGTTAAAGATGTTAAAGTAAACAAGTAACCACACAAAGGTCCATGTAGTCCTGGGGTGTCAAAACCAACCCTGGTTTCAGAAGAATATAAAGTAAAATTCTCAGATATACATAAAATAAAAAACTTTAATAATACACGTTAAGCGCTTTCGTCCACAATTCTCTGGACTTCCTCAGAACATTGTCTGGTTACTAGTTTGGAGTGGTCGCACAGTTACACACCTCCACATGAGGTTCGAAGTAAACCTGTACTTTTTTTAGTAGTAAGAAATACAGACATTACAGTATAACAAGAGAAGAGAGGCTGGAGTAAAGCAAGTTTAATGTTAATATGCTGTTATTTTGGGCTGCTGGGCTGGGGGTTGGGTGCACTGATTATATTATACATAGACTTAAGATATATATTTTTTTATTTTTACAAGGGTGAATGTCTAGATTCCAACCAAGTCTTCCAATAGAACAAGGTGGTTTAGCAGTACTTGTTTTGAAAGGATATTCTAGAGCTACACAGTTAAGGCTCATATACATAACACAAGCAGGAGGTTATAATTCAAAAATGGAAAGACATGGTGCTGAAGCAAGGGGGAAGTTCAAGAAAGAGAGTGTGTGTGTGGGATTTTGGATACAGATACTTAAGGAGAGCAACAACCATACAGAATATTATATTCATAAAGTAGCTGAAAGTATTTTAACAATTTAAGCCAACATGAGACTGGTGAAAGGAAATTTTGCCAAAAGGGATGACTGCAAGTAGGGGTACAGAAAATAGACAAGAGCGGGCTGGAATTTACTGGGAAAAACTGGCAAAGGAACCAAGGTATTCAGAGCAATACCCTAGAGAGGGAAAGTAGAGTGGGATGAGGCCAAGAAGACATTTGGACTGGAGGCTAGAGACTGCTTTCCCTACCTGAGACTGATATCAAAGTATCGGCAAAGAAAAAGGGATAGGAGAATCTAGTGAAATACCTGCTCTGGTAGTGTTTTTAGTCAAAATTAGAACAGAAGCTGCTGATGAAAAATGGACAATTTTTAGGGCAGATAAAATATTGCATGATAACTAAAAGAATCAATCTGAAGAGTTTAGAAAAGATTGGGAAGAGAGACTGGAAAAGCAGTTTACAAGAGATCAATGGGAGATGCAACCAAGTCCAGAAGGTTTAGGATCTCTGCTTAGAAGAGTTTGCATTTGTATTTTTATACCACAAGCAGACTTCTAAGAATTTTTCCTCAGGTAGATAAGTGTTGGAGGTGTGATGGAAAAGAAATAGGTAACTGGGAACATGTATTTACATAGTGTAACAAGCTGGCAGATTTTAAAAATTCCCTACAGAGCACTCTATCTGAAATACTGAGTGAGCAAATGGCTGTAACTAAGGATATGGTTCTTTTGAGCTGGGACACAGGATCTGAATTGTCTAGACACAGTAAGGCCTTAGTAAGCTTAATTCTGGTAGCTGTCAAAAAAGCATTTACTAGAAATTTGAAGTCAAAGTCTAAACCAAATGTATTTGAAGTACTGAATATTATAAAAAAACTGGAAGATGGATCTTTAGAAAAGGGAAGGAGCAAATTACAAAATGGAATTTGTGAGAACAGTACATGAATAAGGAGGAGTGAGGTTTAAGGAATAGCAGGAATTCAGTAATTTATATAATGCTGGACTGACCATAACTACAAAGAAAGTAGAGATATGTGATGTATGTAAATGGAAAAAATGTTAATATGGTTTTATTTTATGTTAATGTATGTTTGCCTATGTCTTAAGTGATTAAATTAAGGTGTTTAAAAAATGAATTTGTTCACCCACATTCAGCTTGCTAAGAGCTGCAGGCTGCAAGTGGGAAAACAATAAGTACAGCAGTTAAAAAAAAAAAATCCTTTCTACTCCATCCTGAAGTCTGATGGCTCTTAGGCCACTCAAACCTTGGACCATACAGGGTAAATGAAAGTGCTACAGTGGACTTGTCATGATCTTCAGACTCTGAAAGAAATAGGGAAAATATAATCACAGTCCTACTATGAGAACACAACAGAAAGAAATGCCAAAATGCATTTTACAGCAAATAATCATTTATCATTAAATGAGGATCTAGCAATACAGTATATTATTCACTTAACTCTTGTTAACCAGATGCAATTATTGAGATCCAAGATGCACTTCTGTGTCACCACTCTTCTCTTAACAAGAACTATGTGCCATATCCTTTCTAATAATTCCATAATTCTAAAGAGATTTTTTTTCCTACTTCACAGAGGTTAGCAGTGCTGTGAGCATATCACTAAAATGGAAGGTGAAAAACAATGCTGTATGGGAGTCTAAAATGTATCTTTCATGTAAAAGGATAATACGCAGAGTAATACAAACGTATAAGTAAATAAATATGATGCATGAGGCAATGTATGCATATACTGAACAAAGGAGTATATGTACTAGTTAAACAGTTTTTCTTAGCAAACTATCTCCAAAACAAAGACAAAAATCATACTGGCATTAATAAAATAAATAGCAAAAGGCTTTCAAAGAAATGTGTTTAGTTACCATGTAGCAATATTGTTTTTATTACTTTTATGCAATTATAAATGTGCATATTAAACAAAAGTTCCTTCATAGTATAAATGAATAATACAGTTTTCAATTTCTCACTTTTGAACAGACTGTGCTGTGAAAATATGAATGTATGCATTACATATATATATTTTGTTAAGAGTCCCTATAGGTAAAACACAATAACATTAAGACAAAGAAGCTTTCACTCAATGTCACACTTCACCTGCTTATACCTGATCCACCATGATCATCAACTCCCTCCACCATCCCAGGATGGTCAAGCAGTCATCAGCCACTCACTTCCATCACCTGCATTGCTACTCATACTTGGGTTATCTGGATCAGAGAGAGGGTTTTAGCTCTCTCTGCCACACAGCTTGGCAACTGAACCTAGAAAGCAAACTTCTAAGAATAATACTTAAATAATCATGATATTTCTAAAGTAAACAGTGAAAAGTCAGAAGGACAAAAAAATCAAGATTTGAAAGAAATAAATGTTAAGGTGAAAAGAAAATAAGAGACAGATCATGAAAAAAGGAGGAAACAGATCAAAGTTGGAAGGTTGCTACTGAAACGAGCCTGATTAGGGATACCCCTTTCACATGTATGACAACAGTTACTGGTAACTGAAGAAATTAAACTTTATTCCATATACATACTGACTGAATTTCTTCACTTTGCACACCACATTCAGGGCTTTTTGCTGCATTTGAACTTGGCTACATTCAGCTTTAGCCTGTACCTTGGAGAGAAATGTTAGTGAACTCTGCTATCCTGGAGTTTTGTGACAAAACAGTACTAGTTCTGAAACATGAAGCACCACAAGACAGCCTGATAGGGAAAGAGGGATCACATCAGGTAAGCATCTTATCTGTTGGAAGGAAGCACATTAAACCAGGTAAGCATCGTGTCCAATGGAATCAATTCTTTGGATCTCTGAAGGTATGTTCACAGCCCTCCATCTATTTCCATTCAAACCTGTTCTAAGTGTTAAGACTTTGAGCAGAAACTTGTCGCTTTGGCTGACAAGTCCAAAATACATCATCAGCTGCAACACATACATGCATGGGGCGCAGTCCATAAAGTCTTGTGCAGTGCTCCTTTCTCAGTCACATATCCACAATGCAGGATTTCATCAATGAAAATGTTGCACCTGTTTCTCCTTTAGCCTATCTAGGACATTTTCTATATTGTGTAGGTGCTCCTCATCACTTTCTCCACTACCACCATAACGTTATATAACCAGTAAGTATAAGGAATTCTGTACTTGCTCCCCTTTTTGTCCCTAAATGGCAGACCCAGATGTTTACTTCACACAAAATCAGTCAACTGTGGACAAATACTGACATGTATTACCTGATAAGAACTTACTGATAAAGTCTCCAAGTGGAAGATACAGATATTATTCTACACAAAATCAGTCAGCTATACACAAGCAACTTTGGGTACAAACCATTTACATTAGGCAGTAACATGGCATCACTGAAATTCAGGCTACCATTATTCCTTTTAGCCTTCCTACATTTTTAATAATAACCTCTGGTGACAAATTCTTATCTCTGTTGATTTTATTCTGGTCTTTAACTGCAATGTTCACATTCTTAATGAACACCAGTGGAAATGAATCTCTCTAATCTACTCTGTACCAAGAAGCGTTCTTCCTGTATTAAATACTGCCAAATTCTGCTTATGCATTTTTTCATCTGACAGTGGCACAGTTATTTTGCTTGTTATGGTTTCTCACCTGTACTATTATCACAATGACTTTGTTTAAAAAAAATAAATAAATAAATAAAAAACACACTCTTTCAACAAGAACTTCCTCATCTTATTGACAGGTAGTTACTATGTGTCATAGGTACCGGAAGCAGTTGAAGACTGGTGGTGGTGGTGGTGGGGGTGGGGGTGGGGGGTGCGAGCAGCACTTAGTGATCTAAAAATGGCAATTTTTTAATAACTATTTACTACCACAACATAAGTTCACTTGGAGGACATTTTAAGCTTAGCCAATTCATTTTTGGTGAATTAACATTTTCCTGATTTTTCTTACCTATCCCATGGCTGATAATTGTAGTGAGAATAACTGTGATCATATCATAGATAATTTGAGGGGACCCTTGTAAGGGTTGCAGCATTTAGGAACTGCCTCTATCCATTAGTGGCATGAGGGGCAATCCTGGAGTACATTTTCTATTACCCATCCTTAGATCCAAGTTGCATTTGAATATGGACAGACAAGCTTTGTTTTATTTTTATGGATAGTCTGTTCTGGAACAGTGGTAGTCTCTGTGATATATATCCATCTGTCCACGACATTCAGTTTAGATACTTGGACTGAGTATTTCTGATGCCATTTGACTTGCTGATGTTCAGTAGGTCCATTGGTATTAGGTCAGAGGATGCCTTGTATGACAGACATGTCACATCTAAGCACTCTGTAGGATACTGAATACAGTAATAAATCTTTGAGGTGGTCCATGCAAGACCTATTGTTTAGGACTTGTATCCTTTTAGTAAGGTATCTCTGACGGTATTCCAATTGTTGCATGGGGCTGGACAGATGCATGCCAAAGTGGGCATTATACAAAATGATTGACCTAATGAGAGCTTTGTAAAAGGGGACAACATCATCTCTAGATCTAGTCACAATCAATTTGTTTATAAGCTGTGCAATACAGAAAGGCTTTCTTATGACTCTGGGCACATGCTGATCAAAAGTTAGGTCACTGTAGTTGCCTCACAGCAAGAGATTCTCCCATTCGATTCTCGGCTGGAGTGCAGGGAGTGCCTTCTGTGTGGAGTCCGCATGTCCGCCCCACGGTTGGGTGGGCATTTGAAAGACATACGTAAAAGGTTGTGCCTTCGTTGAAGGTTGAACGTCGATGTTCATCAAAATCTACTGCCAATCATTAGTGGACTGGAGTTCCACTATGGCGACCCCTAACCAGGAAAAGCCGAAAGACAACAACAACACATTTGGGACAAACCTTCCTGCATGATAGTTAAGTCATTTGGGGATTCAATAACAGCTCCTAGCTTGCAGTCATCTCAAACTTAGCTGGCCAAAGCCCTTTGGTATTTCCTTTTACTTTTGAGATGTATATGCCTAACAGAAAAAGTCTCAGCACCAAACCCAGGGGGACTCCATTGGTAATTAGTCTCTTCCCCTGTTTTGATCTCCTGCATCCTTTGAGCAAGCTGGCAATCCAGCAAGTGACGCAAGTGTTTGCTCCTACATTATTCATCTTTTGTACTACACTTGAGTAGGGGATTGTGTCAAAACACTTGGCCAGGTCAAGGTAATGTGGTGTGAACTGTTTTACCTTCATCCATTGCTTTGGTAACAAGAGTAAAGCTTAAAATTTGCCCATGATTTTAAGCCTTTCACAATTTCCTCTGGGCTGTTTTCAAACACATTTTTAGGGCCATGCCTACGTGTATGCATTCTTTGATTCACCTTCCTGACTGTATTAAATTATATTACTTGCATAATACAGCACCAGTTGTTAGAATGTGTTTTAAATTTGTAGTTTTGAACAGTCTTCTAGTAAGCAATGAAACAAAATGTATAAACCAATAATAACAAAAGTACCCATTTCAGAAAATTTCAACCATAAAAGGCCACTCAAACTTCTGTCATTACAATCTACCAATATCAGTAAATATAAAAAATATCTGCAGAAGTAAGTCATCCAAATAGTTCCACATTAAACGGATCTGTAACTAATGAAGAGGTTGCTTCTAGGAAAACTTTATATTTCATTGTTTCATGTACAAATAAAGTGGCTGTTGCCCTTGAAGAATAATTTGCCTATGTTACATTAAAAATGATAAGCTAGTAATATTGCAATAGGGAATGGATGGCAAACTGATGAGTTGATAGCTACTAGGTAATTCCTGCAAAGGATGATATTCAAAGGATTGCAACATCCACTCCCTTTAAAGTACAACACAGTACAGTATCAGTGATCCATCTCTATACTGTGGGAGTAGAACCCACAGCCTTTTGCATCAAAAAGTAAGGCTATTACCTGTTGTGCTAGTAATAATGCAAACAGACTTGGAATAAGCAGCACTAAACTTCTCTTCCCCTGAAGCTCACAGCTCCTTGTAAATTTTTTAATTTATTTAACAGAAAAGTCCAACTTGGAACAAAGTCAATTTTCAGCAAAGGTCCAGGGAGAAATGCTCCAGACGCATGCTTTTGCAATATGGGAGGAAACTGAAGCACTCAGAGGAAACCCACACAAACACAGGGAGGACATATAGATTCCACACAGAAGGCACCCCAGCCAAGAATCAAACCAGAGAACCTCTTGCTGTGAGGCAACAACACTACCACTGCACCATCCACTTGACACAACCAAATCTCTCAATCTCACAGAAGAAGAAATCTGGAAAAAGCCAACATTTATGGGGGGGGGGGGGGGCAAAGGCCCAAAACCAGGGACACATTTTAAATATTGCTTGTATAATCTTAGAAAGTTGTTAAAATAGTGTTTTGTGTTTCCAAAAAAGATAGGAAGACTGAAACTTAAAGGACTATCACTATTTAGTGAATTCCATTCTCACTGATTTGACAGAAAACCACAAATTTTGAAAATCTTAACAGTTGAGACCTATGGACTAAACTCCCTGAATCACAAGCGGTGGTGTGTGTAGAGAATGCACGCTCCTGTACCTAAGGTATATGGTTTGAACCTCAGAAATTCTAACCACCAGTTAAAAGTAACTGAGGCATTGTACACACACACACACACACACACACACACACACACACACACACACACCAGCAGCTACTGAATATAAACAGAGCACACACCAGCGGCTACTGAATATAAACGGAGCACATACCAGCGGCTACTGAATATAAACCGAGCACACACCAGCAGCTACTGAATAAACATGGCTCACTCACCGGCAGCTACTGAATATAAAAGGACACATGCACACCAGCAGCTAATAAATATAAACCGAGCACACACCAGCAGTTACTGAATATAAATGAAGCACACACCAGCAGCTACTGAATATAAACGGACACACGCACACCAGCAGCTACTGAATATAAACGGACATACACACCAGCAGCTACTGAATATAAACGGAGCACACACCAGCAGCTATGTTGTCGCCTCACAGTAAGACGCTGACCGGTTTGACTCTCAGCTAGAGCGTCTTCTGCGTGGAGACATGCGTGAATGGGCGTACCTTCGTTGAAGGTTGTGCGTTAGGGCTGGCAACTTAGCACGTAAAAATCAACTGCCAATCATTAGCGGACCGGAGTTCCGCTCTGGCGACCCCTAACCGGGAAAAGCCGAAAGACACAACAACAACACACCAGCAGCTACTGAATATAACTGGAGCACACACAAGCAGCTACTGAATATAAATGGACACACGCATACACTCACACCAGCAGCTATTGAATATAAATGGAGCACACACCAGCAGCTACTAAATATAAACGAAGCATACACCAGCAGCTACTGAATATAAATGGAGCACACACCAGCAGCTATTGAATATAAATGGAGCACACACCAGCAACTACTGAATATAAACGTTGCACACAGACACACACACAGACACACACACAGACACACACACACACACACACACACACACACACACACACACACACACACACACACACACCAGCAGCTGCTGAAAATAAACCACACCAGCAGCTACTGAATATAAATGGAGCACACACCAGCAGCTATTGAATATAAACGGAGAGCACCAGGTACTGAATATAAACGGAAATGGAGCATACAGTTTTTGGGGAAACAATAAAAAACCCCTCTCCTTACTATGGATGAGCTCTGCCAGCAGACTTGATGTGATCAGGTAGTTTTTTTCTGTGCATTTTTGTGTTTAGTGTGCGACGCACACATGAGTCCTTACAGGTCTTGCAGCTGTAAAAATGGGGGGGGGGTGCTCCCTCGACCTCACCCAATGGTTCTGGCAACGCACACATGAGTCCTTACAGGTCTTGCAGCTGTAAAAGTGTGGGGGGGGGGTGCTCCCTCGACCTCACCCAATGGTTCTAGCAACTATGCTACAGGTACTCACTCAATCATCCTTCCTCAAAATAGAGTCCTGGCTAACAAATTCCTGCTTATTATTAAACCCCAACAAGACAAAGCTCATGCTATTCCATCCTAACAAAGCTACTATAAACACAGAATCTTTTCAGATAGTATCCAGAAATAACACTACTATCAATCCCTCCCCACATAACAAATTACTAGGGGTCGAAATTGACACTAATATGAGATTTGACATCCATATCTCTCAATCAGTTAAGAAAGTACACAAAAGACTAGGTACACTATATAGGAACAGGCACTATCTCACAAATAGCACAAAAATAGCTATTGCCCAAACTCATTTGATCTCAACTCTTTTATATGCATCACATGTATTTATTAACCTCAGGACAACTGAGCTGGTAAAACTGGAGGGCCTGCTACAATAAAATAGCTAGCTATGCAGCAAACTCTACAATGAGATCACACCATTGCTCTGCCCTAAGGAAACTAAACTGGCTAGAACTTCCCCATCTCCTACACTTGTCTCAGCTTAACATGGCTTACAAAATCTTCTATCCTTCTGCAAAAACTCCATTATTACATGACTTGCTAGAGCCCTACTCTTGTAGCAGAATGCTGCGGTCAAACAATAAGCCCCTCATACAAATTTCAACAGCACACAATCGTGCTGGAGAGTCCACCTACTCTCATCATATTGCTAAGATTTGGAACTCTCTACCTAGTAACATCACATCTAGCACTACATTAACTAAATTTAAACAAACACTAAAAACCCACCTTGCCACTAAATGGCTCTGCTCTTGCTCTGACCCATACTAAAAATCCTACAAACTCTACTGTACGTACAGCTGTTTTTTATTTGTAATCTTCCTTCTCTTTTACCTTTACTTTAGACACCTTTTCTTTCTTTGTTCTTTGTTGAGCTTTTCTCCCTGGGCCTCTGCTGAAAATGGACATTCCGTCCAGTCAGACTTTCCCAGTAATCAAATGTAAAAATAAATACAGGAAACCACTGAAAAGCTTAGCCCAGTTTTCCCAAATGCCCCAAACCACTGTCTAAGTGACTTGCTCAAGAGTACACAGCAGGCAAATGGAAGCTGAGGGAATTAAACCCAGAGCAGAACAGTAACTCACTAACAGCTCAATAGCTCATAGCCTTAATCCTCTGCTTTGCCAGACTATTACCAGCATTATCATTACAACAGAGCCTTCCCATATGAATACTTCCTGTTGAAATTATTAATCAGTTTTAACTACTCATTTACCTTTCAAGTCCAAACTTTTATTCCACCAGTCATTTTTCTCAGTGTATTGCTAATGATTTATTCTACTCCTATTCTGCTTAGCCACACACCCACACACACAAACACTCTGTCTATAAACATATACATAAAGTAGGCAAAGATGCACATTTCCCTTTCAGCACATTATGGTTATATCACACAGTTGTGATTTTTATGACTTTACTTCAACACTATTTAAGCACCATATCCATCCTGCCTTAGCATGTACGTACGGCGTGAAGAAGTGTAACAAACTGCACCAATATTCTGTACAAGAGTAATCTGAGGATACTGGTGCAAGCCTTCACTGGTAGATATAAGGAAGGTAAAGAGTTGTTCATTTTTCAAATGAGGGAATGGACAAGAAAGAATGCTTAAGTTATGAAGCACAGTTACAGGACAACTGAGATATGTTGCGTCTTGTTGCGTCTTTTGGCTTTTCCCAGTTAGGGGTCGCCACAGCGGAACTCCGGTCCGCTAATGATTGGTAGTTGATTTTTACGTGCCGAGTTACCAGCCCTGACGCACAACCTTCAACGAAGGTATGCCCGTTCACGCACGTCTCCACGCAGAAGACACTCTAGCTGAGAATCGAACCGGGCAGCGTCTTACTGTGAGGCGACAACGCTACCACAACTGAGATAATTTGTAAGAAAATTTCAACATTCTATGCACAATCAAAGGTCACTAAATAATGCACAACATTTCCCAGGGAATTGGCTTTTCTTAGTGGTAGAAAAAAAGTGTGCTACACTACATGTTTACATCTATGGATTTGTTTTACACTGATGCAATACAGCACATATCTGTAGTAGATGCCACAGATATATTTATCACTTCCATTGCAACATGTATTTCTGGTACTCTCCCTGGCTTTGGTTGGGTTAGCACAGTTCAGGAGAATTTCATTATGAAGGTTTTTTTTTGGTGGAGGATCACCCCCCCCCCCCCCCCCAAGAATACCACCACACAAGAAATACTCTTCTTCCAGGGAGTAAATAGCTTTACTAACAGGAGGCAAATCACTCACATGGCTACATTTCTGCTCATTAAATTCAAGCAGTTGTAGAATGTTCCTCTCAAAGCATGCTAATGCATGTATGCCTTGATTTCTCAGCCATAAAAAGCTAACATATTTAATAGCTGAAAGCTTTAGTTTTTCCTCCATAAAGAACTAAAAAACATAAGTATACAGTGAAAACCTACTGAAATGGAAACATTTAGGCTATGTGTTACTACTGAATATATAGCATTCTAAAGACTACCAAAAATAAGACCAGGTCGTCTACTTTTTCCCCTGCCAAAATACGCATTAGGGCTTATTATCGGGGGATGTCTTATTTACCTCCTTCCCTGTACAACAATCTACATTTATTCATTTATTCATGTACAAAAATCGACATTTATTCATGTACACAAATTGGCATTTATTCATGTACACAAAAAAGAAGTTATGTACTCTTCATTTTCTGCAACCTGTGGGTATTCGGATCCATATCGGATCCGAGCCGGCAACATTTTTCAAGCATCTGCTCCAAGCTCCTCCCCTTACCCATAATCCCTCACATTGAGTTTGCAACTATACAAACTATTAGCAACTCAATAACAGCATTAACCTAGAACAGGTTCGGGGGAAGGAGGGCGGGATGGTTGCAGAAAATGAAGTATAACTACTCAGATGGAACGTTATGGTGAGTGCAAAACTTCTTTACCTGAAGTAAACTTAATTCATCTGCAACCTTTGGGACAGAGTCCCCAGCTACCCAAACTCCTGGGAGGCCCTCATGGAAGGATATTCCTGAGCACCACAGAGCCAAAGGATGCTCTCCCTCTAGAGATCAAATCCAACTTATAATGAGAAATAAATGTATGTGACCTTGCCCAGGTCGCTGCTGCACAGATATCATCCAGTGAAACCCTAGACCAAAAGGCAGCAGAAGTTTCCATAGATCTGGTAGAATGAGCTTTAATAGGACCAGGTGGAGACAGACCTTTATCCTTATAGACTTGCAGTATACATTGTGTAATCCATCTAGCTAAGGAGACCTTGGAAATGGCCTTGCCCAAAAAGGGTCTAGAAAAGGACGAGAATAACTGGTCAGACTTACGAAACTGTTTAGTCCTGTGTAAACAGAAACGAAGCTGTCTATGAACATTTAGCAAATGCAGCTTATATATTCACCCTTGTTCTGGAAATTTGGAAAGAACACAGGCAGATTAATCATTTGGTTAACATTTGATTCAGAAGCAACTTTCGGTAAGAAAGAAGGGTTCATACAGAGTGAAACCCTGTCTTTGCGAAAGATCAAGTAAGGAGGCATGGCAGACAATGCTTGGATCTCAGAAACCCTTCTGGCCAAAGTAATGGCCACTACAAAAGCTGTCTTCCAGGACAGGAATTTCAAATCTACTGACGCTGCTGGTTCAAATGGGAGAGCCACCAATGCTTGCAGAACTAGAGTAAGGTCCCAAGAGGGACGGAATCTTTAACTGGGGGACGTAAAAGAAAAGTACCTTTCAGAAAAGCTTTACACAATCTCAAAGAGGCCAGAGCATTCAGATTTCACTGACATGAAAATTAGATATGGCTGCCATTTGTACTTTCACCGTAGAGGAACTAGCCCTTTGTTGGAAAAAATAGGACAAAAACTCCAGCACTGCAGGAACCAGGGCTGTAAAGGGATCTAGGTTCCTCTGAGAAGCCCAAATAGAGAAGCATTTCCATTCGTTGCGATAAACCTTCTTAGTGGAAGCTTTGTGGGATGCCACCAAAATATTCTTTACTGAAGATGACAGACCGGGAGTCCTAGCAATGAAGGGAACTGGAGTAACCAAAACGTCAGCTTGAGGCTGCCCAGATTGGGTGGACTGATGCCCGAGGGATGAGAGATGAGATCCGGGCAGGGATCCACAATCCAGGGAGGAGTTAGAACATGAGACCAGAGGAAGGGGAACCACACCTGATGAGGCAAGAATGAGGCAATGAGAATCACTTTGCACCCCATTCAGCAAGCGTTCTGAAGAAACTTCAAAATGAGAAGTAACGGGGGATAAGCATACAGTAACCCAGGAGGCCAAGCATGGACGAGAGCGTCTCTGGGGGAGTCCCCTGGTGAGAGGACCAGAGCAAAGAACTTGCTGCCCTTCGTGTTGGAAGGAGATGCAAAGAGATCGAAACAAGGCTGACCCCAAGCAAGGAAGATCTCCTCTGCTATTGACTGTTTCAGAGACCACTCGTAAGGCATTAGGATAGCCCGACTCAGTCTGTCCACTAAAATGTTGGAACGTCCCGGAATGTGCATTGCAACCAGAAACCGACTGGTGGAAATCGCCCACTACCACACTCTCTTGGCCTCGCGACAGAGGGTAAGATCTGGTTCCTCCTTTTTTGTTGATGTACCAAACAGACATATTGTCTGACTGAACTGCAATCATCCCCGGAGGAAGAACAGCATGAAAGGCTTGCAATGCTAGAAGCACTGCCCTCATCTCCAGAACACTGATATGCAACCTGGTCTCGGTCTGAGACCACATGCCTTGGACCATTCTCCCCAAATAGTGCCCCCCTACCTGAGCTGGGAGGCATCCGTGGTCACTGTGGCTTGGGCTGTGGGTGTTATGAAGGGACAACCTGCCAAGATTTCGGGGGATTGGAGCCTCCACAGAAGGGAAATCTTGCAGGTTCTGCTGATTCATATTGGATAGTCCATGGGGAGGTCGAACCAAGACCACTGAACTGCTAGGGTCCACTGAAGCACCCGCATGTGAAGGCCCGCAAAGGGAAGGATTGAGATTGCTGCGGCCATGGAGCCTAGGGCTCAGAGAACATCGCTTTCTGTTAGCATCCTGGGGCCGAGGATCACTGATACATGAGCCCGCAGGTTCTGGACCCTGTCCAGAGTGAGAAAAACTTGCAACAGTAGAGTGTCCAGCCGTGCATCTATAAATTCCAAGGTCTGTGTCGGGTTCAAGCAGGACTTGGAGATGTTGATGGTAATCCCTAGGTTGACTGCAAGATGCAGGAAGGAGTCTCCTGCCATGCAAAGTAGATGCTTGGTGGCAGCAGCAAGGAGCCAATTGTCTAGGTAAGGAAACACCTGAATTTCCTGAAGCCTCAGGTGAGCTGCTACGACCCCCATAACCTTGGTAAATACCCTGGGGACTGTGGTAAGACTGAAGGGTAGGGCTCTGAACTGGAAATGATTGGCTTCCAGCTGGAAGGGAAGAAATCTCCTGGAGCTTCTGCAAATTTTGATATAGTGGTAAGCGACCTGGAGGTCTATCGAGCACATTCAGTCACATTCTCGGATGTAAGGTAGAATGGACTGCATGGTGAACATCTGGAATTTTTGCTTGGCTACCATCAGGTTCAGGGTTGAAAGGTCCAATATGGGCCTGAGGTCCCCCGTCTTTTTTGGCACTAAAAAGAATCTGGAGTAAATGCCTAATCCAGACTGATCTGGGGGGACTAGTTCGATGGCCCAATTGCAAAGCAGCTGTGACATTTCTTGGGTTTTGGGGCTGACCAACCTCCCCTCTGGTGGAGGATTCCCATGATGTCTCCAAAGGAGACATCCTCGGGAGGTGACCTGGGGGAGCCCTCACCTTCATCCAAGTCAGTATCTTCTGTGAGGGACTCGGGGGAGTCCATGTGCCTCCTCTCACACTAGTGCTTATGGGGAGCCTCCTCAGTAGGACTCTCTGAAGAGGGCTCGTAAGTCACAGGAGGTTCAATAACGAGATCCACCTGGGGGTCCTCTAGCACGGGCTGTCCCTGGGACAAGCTGATGGGAGTCATGACCAAATCCTCGGAAGCCTGGGTGGAGTCCAAAGCGAAGGGCTGGGGTCTCGATCCTTGGGAGAAAACTATCTCCACCGTGTCGAAGGCCAAAGGAGAGTGACCTCCTTAGCAACCAACAAGGAAGAAGCTCTCCCCGGCTCCATCGTGAGGATCGGGGCCGAGGCCAAGGTAGCCAGGGCTCCGAAGGAATGGCTCAGATCCAACAAAGTCGGAGTCGACAACATCTCCGTTCCCTCAGATCCTGCTCCCCGTTCTCAGCCCCGAGTTGCTCGGATCTGAACAAGTCTGATCCGAGGAACTGAAGGTAATCTCCGGCGTTGAGCTTGGAGGAACTGTCGGTGCCAAACCCCCAGCTCCGAGGATCCGAGGATCCATAAACCCCAAAACCACAGGTGGGATTGGGGATGGAGAGACTGGATGGAAGAACGGATCCTGGAAACTATCGCCCCATAAGCCTGACTAGCTTGGTCTGCAAAGCTATGGAAAGGATCATCATGGACCTCATAAATAAAGATATTGGGGACCTACAGACACTGGATCCTACCCAGTTCGGCTTTGTTAAGGGCAGATCCTGCCTCTTAAACCTGGTTGATTTCTTTGAAACAGTCACCAAGGCCATTGACGAGGGGAAGGTGGTCCACACAGCCTACCTGGACCTCACAAAAGCCTTTGATACAATACCCCACTCGGGCATTATAGATAAGCTCACCAGCTTAAATAAAAACCCCTATGTCACTAGATGGATTGCAAACTGGCTCAAGGACAGAACCCACATGGTTAGAATTGCTGGAGCCATGTCAGACTCCAAACCAGTTACAAGTGGTGTCCCACAAGGCTCAGTCCTGGGACCTCTCTTGTTCGGTATATATTTCTCGGAGGTACAGGCCAACACGGAAGGACTGTGGCTGACCAAGTTCGCAGATGACTGCAAACTGGGCGCCATAATCGACTCTCCAGCCGACACAAGCATCCTCCAAAAGGGCCTCATAGAAACAGACAACTGGTGCCAGAGCCATGGCCTCAAGCTAAATGCCAAAAAGTGTATAGTCTTCCCCTTTGGCAAAAACAAAGTTCTACAAATTACCACATAGGTGGTAATCCATTAAGTACAGAAGAAGTAATTAGGGACCTGGGGACCCAAGTTGATAGCAATCTCTCATTTGACAACCACGTGGCCAAAGTGGTTAGAAAAACATTTGATATAGCCCACCTAATCATGAAGGGATTCACATCTAGATCAGGGGAGGTCATCGTGCCTCTTTACTCATCCCTCATCAGGCCCATAATTGAGTACAATGCCCCTTTTGGGATGTACCTTACCAGACAACTGCAGCAACTGGAAAGACCCCAAAAGTACCTCACCAAGAGGATCAAAGGGCACAAACAGATGCCATATGCTGCCCGGTTAAAGAAACTCCAGCTCTACTCAGTGGCATACCGCCTGTTCAGAGGCGATCTGTGCCTGACATATAAAGCCATGTCCAACCCGGAATTAATGGACATGCTGCACCTCAGAAAATACAAATCCCATCGAGCTACGCGCTCGAAAGACTTGAACCTCAGCACTGAAATAAATAGGACATGCTGGAGGGACAGATTCATAACCCAGAGGCTCCCTTCACTCTGGAATAAAATCCCAGTCCAGGTTAGGCAGAGTCCCTCATTGACTCTCTTCAAAAGGAATCTTGATGAGTGGATGGGAGATCATAGGTTTACCCCGGGTATCACTTCTGTGTCACTGTTAGACAGAGGCACAGTATACTAACCTCGAAAAAGGGCATAGCAAAATAAATTTAAAATGGGTGGCGAAAGCCAAACACATTTTGGCTAGGCTTATAAATGCCCTAGGGCAGATAGCCTAGTATGAACCTATGAAGGGCACAGAGGTCCCCTTTCCAACCGGAGAGGGGCCTGGCAAGACTCCCATTTGGATTTGGGTCCAAATGAACCTCCAAATCATCCTGTCCATGTCAAGCTCCGACAGACTCAGAGTCGACCTCTATGAGGTGACAGACTCAGATCTGACTGGTCTGTGAGACGACCTCGAAGAAGGCCTCTGGTCCGTGGGCTCAGTTGGCTCTGGGGAGAACCTTGGGGAGTGGAGCCAAGGAGAGGTGGTCCTGACAACTTTAGTAGGCAGACTGGGAAATGGCTCCTGCTCTGGAGATTGTTTGTGGTGCCTTTCCCCGCTTTTATCCTTGTCTCTCTTATCTTTGTCCTTTGATTTTGTCCCTGTCTCAGAAGGCTTAGAGGGAGGTTGGTCGGCTACTAGAGCCGATATCGAGGTCATCGAGTCCAATGCAGAAACTGGTAGCAGTCCCTTAGCTACCAGCTTTGCCTTCCTTTCTTTCAATGCCCTAGGGTTGTACCCTAAACACACCCACTACAAGGCAAAGATAGGTGGGGAACACCCAGGCAAATAACACACAAAGTGTGGCCATCAGCCGGTGAAAGCTTGTGGCCACACTCTGTGCATTTTTTAAAAGTTGGTTTTGGCTGCTCAGCCATCACCACACACCACTCAGCCTAAACTAAACCAACAAACACACACACACACTAAGGATGGTTAGGCCTACACTACCTCACAAACCCTAACTTTCTAAACTACTTTTTTTTTGACAGAAAACTGACGAATGATGAAGGGGAGGAAAGGGATGACAAAAAAAAAAGAATACGCTCACACACTAAATTTATATCAAAAAGTACCACTTACTAAACCCAACTTGGAGCTATAGAGACCACGATGCATATGTATGAAGCGGCAAATGAGATCTGAGGGAAGGTAGGAGATGTGAGGGATTATGGGTAAGGGGAGGAGCTTGGAGCAGATGCCTGAAAAATGTTGCCAGCTTGGATCCGATATGGATCCGAATACCCACAGGTTGCAGATAAATGAAGTTAACTACTTCAGATTTGACATTTATTTGGTACTTTTCCATTATTAGGCAACAGTTCTAGGCAACGCATTAACAACGCGTTGTGTGAGAAGTCAACATAAACAGTGTAACAAACATTTCAACTTCAGAATATCTACACCTTGGCTTTCACAGTGCAATATTTCATGCATAACAGAAAGTGCAGAAAAATCACAATACATGTGTATTGGAGGAGGGGAATAAAACAGGTGAATAACTGCCACTTTTTGAGTGGTGATGCTTTCTTTATTCCTTACCCAAACTGTAAGAGAAGAATGATGGAAAGTCATAAAAATGAAGACTGGGAACTAGTGGCCTTAATTTGTAATTACCCATTGATAATGAAATGTTACCTTAATACAATAAAGTCAAAAAACTGACAAGAGCTTACTGGCAGCTGAAAGGAGAATCAATCCATTCTGTTGCCCCCATAATACAGTCATGTCATCTTCTTCTGGAACATTGTCAAAAGTCTCCAAACCCCAAATTCCAGCCTGAATTTCTTCCGACTCCATTTCCTGTAGAACCACTGGCCCCAATCTATCATGTCTAGCAATAGAGCTCTCCTTAAATGAGCACTGCTTGTCCATGTAGCCTGCTCGTAGTGCATTGGCAAAACAGCTGTCAGTGATTTTATCCCATGAATTCTTCACCCAAGTCACAACCTCTTGCAGGTTAGGCTTCGCAAAGTTTCCACGCTGATTTCTCTCTATTCTATTTTCAATGTAGTCATTGAGGTCCATGTGCAAATGGTCCTTGAATGGCTTGTTTATTGCAATATCAAGAGTCTGGAGATAGGCAGTCATTCCTGCAGGAATCATTATTTGATCTCCTCTTCTCTGTGCAAGGAAGTTCTTCATGTCTTTAACATGGTGAGTGCTGGCTGAATCCCAGTCTAGATGACCTCTTTTGCCACCTTGCAAAACAAGTGGCAGCATTACATTGACCTACTTCCGTATAACTGCTTGTGTGCACCAGGCTTTTCTGTTTCAAGAATGTAAATGCCTGAAACACGTTCGGTCTTATCTTTCTTGCCCTTACTAATGATTAGAGGTGGGGTTTTCTTTCCATCTAGACGAATTGCCAAAATACAGGTAACCCGTGCGCTTTTGTAACCAGTGGAGGGAATGTAGATTGTCAAGGCACCCCTCTGATCAATTGTTTGAGATCCTTGGCACATAAACACTGCAGTTTCATCCATAGCAATTATGTTGGGGAGTTAGTATTTAGAAAAGTCGATGCCATCAACAAAGGACTTGAATGCAAGTGCACGTTTAATAACTTCAGTATCTTCCAGCTTGAACAGTGTTGTCGATCTTCTTAGAGATGGTTCATATCGCTGAAGGAAAATGATCCAGACAATGTTGTGATGCCTTGAATTCTTCTGGGGATATTTCTAACTGTGGTGCCATTGGAAGGACAAATGCTTGAATATTAACCCTGCGCACAATCAAAACCTCTGCTCTCCTGTTGTCAATCCATTCACAGATGATGTCTTCCAGCTCAGGAAATAATGTTTGCCGACCTGATCCACACTTGCACTTCTTAGCATTTCCCTTATCCAACTGTTGACTGAGATTATCATACTCTGCTCGCCATTTTCAGACCGTTCGGAGATCCAACTTCTTCTCTTTGCAGAAAGCCATCAGATTCTTTCCCCAGGAGTCCTCCATGATTCCTTTCTTGTACTCGATGGAATAGCTCTTTCTTTTTGCACTCATCTTGTTTGGGGGGGGGGGGGTTAACTGAAGACATACGAGACAGGAGTGGCAACAAAAATGCTGACAGTTAAGAAGACACAACTACACCTGTTTGTTATCAAGTGCACACGTTTTAAGTGCAACATCTGTACGTTGACCAATCAAAGTACACTTGCCAGTGTTTACGGGCCAAGGATCTCAAATGTCAAATGTGAGAGAGGATTAGGGTTAAAGTAAGAATTGTGGAGGACTCCTGGGGAAAGAATCTTATGACTGTCTGCAAAGAGAAGAAGTTGGGTGTCTGAATGGTCCAAAAATGGAGAGCAGAGTACGATAACCTCAGTCAGTAGGTGTCAATAATATTATTATTATTATTTTTGGATTCAACGCGTCCATTGTGTGTTGTTGATGATCTTAACTGGGGCTTATTTTTGGGGTAGGGCTTATATCATGGCCACCCTGGAAAACTATGCTAGGCCTTATTCTTTGATTAGGTCTTATTGACGGTGAAATACGGTATATATCAGTGTGAACTTTCACCCTTAATACTGCATTACATTATGCTTTTTATTTATGATTACATAGTTAAAGAAAAAACACATCTGTCCACAAACACATAACACAAAATACTTAACTGCCACTTGAACCACAAGGAGAATATAAAATCCGAGTTTAATGTTTCTTCTAAAAATATGTCCTTAAGAGTTTGGCACTCTTCACATCTTAAAACCTAGCATCAGTACTGAAATACAAATATCAATGTCAGACAAGGGGATAAAGCAAACAAAAGCCTAATTTTATGGCATCAGTGTTGAGTTCAAGTGTGTAATCTGTTAAACCACCCTTAGCAGGCATTTTTCCCACTTTTCAACTGTTACAGGTCAATACCTTGACATAACTTTGACTATCCTTTACTCCACTGTTTATGCTACAAAATATGTTTTAACTGATAAGACCTTCTTGAAAATGTAAATGAGTGCCATGAAATTTATTTAAAAAAATACTCTCTCTATCCTACCTTGTCTTAAAGGTCTTTGCTTTTGCCATTTTTGCCTATTGAGCTATTTAGGGGCAGACAACCTATGGTACTGTTTCCCAAGCCTGTTTTCAATGAAGTGCCTACAGTAATTTGTGCAGTATGCTGATGTTCCCACACATCAGGCTTTCTATTCCACACTTAGCTCTTACTTATCACCCTTGCCACTAATGCTTACTACATAACATATTCATTTCCCCACTTCTTAATTAGTCGGTTGCTGAATAAATGGATGCAGATTTCAGGCTGCTTATCCTATTCTGTGAATCTCCTATGTATGATATACTGCACCACTGTGTATGAGGTGTGCTTTTAGCCCCACAGTTTTTCTTTCCTTGTTAAAGATTATTTCCCCCAAAGTACCTATCTGTACTGCACAACACCTGCCTCTCCTCTCTGCCCTAACATAACTATCTCCACAAATATGTTCCATATGTGTAACCTGCTCCTTTATAGCACACATTTTCAGTAAGAAAAGGAAAAAAAAGTCCTGATGCCAGGCAAACTGGCATTATGAAAAAGTAAACATCCATTCAACAAAGTAAAATCAAGTTTTGTAAAATTTAAATACTTACATTTCAGTGCACAAAATAAATTATTCCCAAGAAAGTGTACATTGTGAAATATATAGTGTACATCTGGTTAAACCCATGACCTGTTCTTATTTTAACCAAGTCATACCATGATTTGCATTTACTCTCTTGTTACTTTTACTTGTTTTACTGCCATACCTGTTTGGTATAAAGTTTGTCTGAAAACTGTCTCGTGTTTTCTACCATCTGTACAGTATCTTACGTTGTTTCTGCCTTTTCCCTTGCACTAACAAGCTATTCAAAAATGTTATTTCAGCATGCTAATTGAGCTAGACTGCAACCCCTTGTGAATATTGTCGCCTGCATGATGCTACTGTACTGCATTATTAATAATATCCTTTCTGCTTCATATAACCACTCACAGTAGCTTGTGTTAATGTTGCTAGGCATATTTTCAGTACTAAATCGAATACAGTTTTCTAAGCATAAAAATATCTTAAAAATTATAGCTTACCAAAGTCAGAATATGTTTATAACTATCTAAACCACGCTATAAATAACTAACTTAATAGAAAGGGCTGTTCACCTAAAACAACATTTTTGTTGTTCTAGAGGATAACAGCTGAAAATGCTGCAGACATATTAACTGTATATTTGGCAACGTCTGGATATTTGTACACATTTTTAAATGAAGTGGAATGGAAGGCAACAACATGCAGCTATGGGTACAAAGTGAGTATTATGCCTATACTAGTGGCTTTCACTTTGCAATTACTTCGCTATGCACCAGTCTAGAACCACATGTATAGACTGCTCAGTACTTGGCCTCTTGCCTTTACCAAATGTTCCCCCTTTCTCGCATACATCCACAGATATTCCCAAAGCTATATAACAGCCTTTAATCTCTGCTTGGGGATTTATACAGATTGCCCTTGTCTTAGTTCACTTGACAGTACAGCCCTTGAAGAGGTAGAAATCCCTCCCCATAGGCCTAAAGGATGGTTCAGGTTTCTTTACAAATTCAAAGGTACCAGTCTCCATAGAACATAGTCCTGCCTCTGCAGCAGCTGTTTCAGCTTACTGCCTTGCCCACTTTTAAACAAACACTGTATATACTGCATCCAGTTAATTGCCTCTGCCCTTGTGAATCCTGGACTTGTTTTTCTAAAGATGCCTGTTTTTGTCTATGACCAAAAAATACTTTAATTATTTTTCTATACTTGACTCTGCTTTTGTACATTTCAAACAATGTCTGAAACATTAACCACCAACATATTTTCATAGGTTCAATAGGTGTGTGCTAGGCCAATGACCCTGGAGCCTTTACAAGCCTAGCCCATAGGATTAACCTGGCATTGTACCACCCAACCTTTATTCCCAGTGCCTCTGTCGAGTAGAGCCACTGGATTGACCCCCGGGGTGAATTTTCTATTTCCCACCCACTCATCAAAAGTTCTTTTGAAGAGGGCCAGTGAGGTGCTCTCTGCTTGACATGTATGTCAAGTCTATTCCATAGCATGGACAGTCTCTGGGTTATGAACCTGTCCCTCCAGCATGTTCTGTTGATTGTGGTAATGAGGTTGAGGTCTCTGAAGCGTGTGGTGCGGAGGGATTGGTATTTCTTTAGATGTAGCATTTTTAACAGAGCTGGGCCAGACATGGCTTTGCAAGTCAAGCAGAGATCACCTCTAAGTAGGCGATTTGAGATAGAGAATAGTTGGAGTTTTTTTGAGTCTGTCCATATAGGACAAACAAGGCCTAGGATCCTCTTTGTGCAGTACTTTTGCAGCCTATCCAGTTGTTGCAGGCGTCTAGTGAGGTACATGCCAAATGGGGCATTGTATTCGATGACTGGCCTAATGAGGGAAGAGTAGAGGATGACAATGACCTCTTTCTTCCTGGATGCAAAACCCTTAGTAATGAGATGTGCCACATAGAAGGACTTTCTGAACACAGTGGCAATGTGGTGGTCAAAAGAGAGGCTTCTGTCAACTTGTATTCCCAGATCTCTTATAATGCCTTCTGTGTTCAGTGGACTACCATCAATGTGGTAATTCATGGGAACTGGGTTTTTCCCAACGGGGATGATGACGACACATTTTTTTGGCATTGAGCTTAATGCCATGGGTCTGACACCAGTCGGTCTCAGTGAGTCCGTTCTGTAGGATGTCAACATCACTTGGGGAGTTAATAATAGCTTCCAACTTGCAATCGTCTGCAAACTTTGTCAGCCAGAGTCCCTTCATGTTGGGATCGTCTGATATGCAAAGCTATGGAACGCATCATCATGGACCTAATAAACAAGGATATAGGGAATCGCCAAAAGTACAGTTTTGTACCTACCATAAATGTAGATGTCCGATAGGAATGCATCTGCAGTCCTTACAAATGGGTTGTCCTGTCGTCAGGCAGCCCTTCGGTCGGCCGGATTCCAAAGTCTGGGTCTGGCCTCGGCTGGTGTCGCACTTCACCCGACGTCATAGCTGCAGTTATTCGGGTATAAAGGCATCAGCCGACGCCATTTTCCTCAGTGTTTCTTGCCCCAGATGCCAGGTGCCCTCTTGGAAGGCTAAATTTGGATAAATGCCAATGATTCCAAATAGTAGAGAGCAAACACAAAAATAAGCATGTATGTACATATATACAAACAAATACACCATAATAGATCCCCCCCAAGCTTGCTGAAGGCTGGCAAATACCCTAGGAGTACCTCAGAGGGGAAGGTGGGTGGGTAATCCTGACTGCAGATGCATTCCTATCGGACATCTACATTTATGGTAGGTACAAAACTGTACTATGTCCTTCAAGGATGCATCTGCAGTCCTTACAAATGGGTAGAATACCATAGCTAAACAAGGGGAGGAGGAAAGAGTAGTGATTATGGTGTAGCTAGGATCCCTTGCAAAACAGCAGTGGCAAAACCTGCTCGGGATCTAGAGTATAAAGGTAAATTGTAATGCTTGGCAAATGTATGCACGGAGGTCCAAGTAGCAGCCTCTATAATGTCCTTGGTGGCCACTCCTCGTAAGAAAGCTGTGGTAGTGGCTGTAGCCCTTGTGGAGTGAGGCCTGATGTTCTCTGGAGTTTTCTTTCCATGGTAGGAGTAACAAAATCTAATGCAATTTCCTATCCATTTGGAGATTGTCTGTTTTGAAATTGGTTTTCCCTCCTTTCCTGTGGCATATGCTACCAGAAGCTGGTCAGTTTTTCTATTGGACTTAGTCCTGTCCAGGTAGTAGCGTAACTGCCTGTGTACATCCAAGGTATTAAAAGTCTTTCTCCCCTGTTCTGTGGGTTTGGGAAGAATGTAGGTAGGTGGATAGCCTGATTTAATGACACTCTGGATACCACCTTAGGCATAAATGTAGGATTTGTTCTCATGGACACTCTATCTTGATGGAAGATCAGGAAGGGTTGTACTGCCATTAATGCCTGTAGTTCAGAGACCCTTCTTGCTGAAGTTATTGCCAGCAGGAAAGCAGTCTTCCAGGATAAGTATTGTAATTCTGCTGTTGCTGCTGGTTCGAAAGGAGGAAGTGTCAATTTTTCTAGCACAAAGTTCAAGTCCCATGCTGGCAATGGTGGTTTCCTGGGAGGTTTTACATTTTAATTCCTCTCAGAAACTGTCTGAGCAGGGGATGAGAGAAGACAGGAGGATCCAAGCTATATTGTGCTGAAATAGCTGATGCATGTATCTTGATGGAAGAATATGACAGGCCTGTGTGGAAGAGCTCTGCCAAGTACTCCAGGATGTTGGCCATGTTTACCAGAGTCACATCTTCTCCCTTTGCAGTACTCCAAATGAGATATCTTTTCCATTTTGCTGCATAATTCTTTCTTGTTGAAGGTCTGCGCGCCTCCAGGATTATGTCTTTAACCCTTTGGGATAAGTTTGGGTTAATTGCTGTTATGTAATGTTCCAGGCAGTTAGCTGCAGAGTTTTCAGGTTTGGATGCAGGATGTTGTAGTTGTTCTGTGTTAACAGTAATGGGATCAGGGGCAGTGTCCATATTTGTTCCCGAGACATGCTCCTCAGCAATGGGTACCAATGTTGTCTTGGCCAGTCTGCAGCTTTCAGAATGATCCTTGGACGGTCCTCTTTGATCTTCAGAAGCACCTTGTGCATCAAAGGAAGTGGTGGAAATGCGTATGCTGTCAGGTTTTTCCAACTGAAAGATAGGGAGTCCACCTTCCAAGCAAGTGGGTGGTACGTCCTTGTGCAGAATTTCATTAGCTGGTGATTGAATGGGGATGCAAACAAGTCTATTTGTGGTAATCCCCATTCCCTTGTGATGGCTTTGAAGATGTCCGGATGAAGCATCCATTCGTGGGCATCTGTGGTTGTTCTGCTTAATATGTCTGCTAGAATGTTTTCTTTTCCCGGTACAAAAATTGCTTGTAACTGAATGTTGTAGCTCAGGGCCACATCCCATAGGTCCAGCGCCAGCCGGCATACAGGATATGAATGGGTGCCCCCCTGTTTGTTGATGTACCACATAACTGTGGTGTTCTCTGTCCTTATCATCAACTGACCTTCTTGGAGAAATGGTCTGAATGACTGGATTGCCAATTTTACTGCCAGCATTTCCTTTAGATTTATGTGTAGGCGCAGCTGGTCTTGAGTCCATAAGCCTTGTATGCACTTGCCCTGCATGTGTGCTCCCCAACCGAGGTCTGAGGCATCTGTCGTGATGGTTTGGCTTGGTTGGCTGTTGCAGAAGGGCAATCCTGTGCTTGATTGACAGGCCTGAGCCCACCATAGGAACTCTTGTTTCAGGCATGGGATTATTGGGATTTTGGTTTCTAGGCTGTGCTTGTGTTGGGACCACAAATTCCTTAGGTACCACTGTAGCTTTCTCATATGCAGTCTGGCATGAGGGACCAGAATTATGCAGGATGCCATGAAGCCTAGAGCTTGCAGTACTTTTCTTGCAGTTAGGTGATTCTGCTTTGTTAATGCCAAGAAGTAGAGAGGTAGTTGCTCTTTCTTTTCTGCAGTTAGGAATGCCATTTGTTTTGATGTGTCCAGCTCTGCACCCAGAAAGGTTATTCTTTGGGATGGAATCAGCCTTGACTTTTTTATATTGACTGTATATCCCAAGGCTTGCAGCAGGTCAATGACTCTTTGTAAGTCTTCTGCTAGCTTGCTTTTGTTGTCCGCTTGTATCAGGCAGTCATCCAGGTAGGGATAAATTTGGATTCCCTGAAGTCTGCAATGAGCAATTACTGATGCCAGGCATTTCGTGAACACTCTGGGCGCAGTAGATAAGCCAAAGGGCAATGCTGAAAATTGATAATGCTCTGATCCTGCAAGAAATCTGAGGTATATTCTGCAAATTGGTCTTATGGGGACGTGCAGGTATGCCTCCTTGAGATCTAGAGTTACCAGCCAAGACTCCTTGCCCAGCATGGGAAGAAGCTGCTGTAGGGTCAGCATTTTGAATTTTGGAACAATAAGGAATGTGTTTAAAGCGGACAGGTCTAGAATGGGTCTCCATTTGTTTTCTTTTCTTGGTACCAGGAAGAGTCTGGAGTAAAATCCCTTTCCTTGCTCCATAGATGGTACCCTTTCCACAGCTCTCATTCTTAATAGCTGAGATATTTGTTTTAGAGCTTCTGTCCTTTGAGTAGGTGGTAGGTTTGGCATTCCTCTCTTCCCTGGTAGAGTATGGAAATGGAACCTGTAACCTTGGTCTATAGTTTGCAAAATCCATTTTTCCCTTGTGATGCAATGCCAGTTTTTTGAGAATAAGGTTAGTTTTCCGCCTAAGGGTGCTTCTAGTTGTTCCCTGGTAGGCGGTGCCACTGTCAAGTCACTGTGATTGAGTTGTTGTAGTGGTGGTGGCTGTGTCTGTGCCTCGCTGGTTGTTACCTTGCCATTGGCGTCCCCTGTAGGCACCCCTGGATTGGTTTCTGCCTCTTGAACGCCCTCTCTGAGCCTTAAAGGAGTCCGGAAAGGACCAATTCTTGGAGGGCCAGTTCCTGCTAAACCTTGGAGGTTGAACCTGTAAGAAATCTTTCACCGTTTGTACAGATTTCGCCTTCTCTTCCATCTTTTTTAGCACCTGCTGAGCAGGGGAACCAAATAAATTGACCTTGTCCATGGGTGCATCCAAAAGCTTTGATTTGACATGGTCTGGTAATGCCTGTTCTTTCAACCATGCATGTCTCCTGATAACTGTGCCAGTCATGGCTGATCTAAAGGAAGCCTCCAGTGCATCATAGCCACATTTTAAAGAATGGTTACTAACCTGCTGTATGTTATGTACCATTTCCTGAACATATTTTTTATCTAAAGATTCTTCAGAGGAAAGCTTTTTAGTTAACTGGTCAAGCATAAACTCCTGATATTGAATCATATGAAATTGGCAGTTCAAAGCCCTAGCTGACAAGGTAGCAGAAGTGTAAACTTTTTTACCCCATCTCTCTAAGGACCTGGATTCCCTTTCAGAGGGGAGGGGATTTTTGGTAGAAGTAGCAGCTACAGCTTTAGGGCCCTGGGCGATGGTCTCTGGATCTGCAAAAGGAGCCTTGTATAAATGGTGATGAGTGTCCGGGACCCTGTAGAACCTATCGGGCTTAGCAGGAGCCGGAGGTAATGAATCAGGAGCAGTGCAAGCATCATTAAATGCATCATCTACAACAGAAAGAACTGGAGGTATAGCTAAAGGCCTATGTTGTGGCAAATGTAGAAAGGTTCTAAGCCTTTTTCTGGAGTCTGAGAAATCTTGGCCCTGCCACTGAAATTGTTCCCTCATAGCATGCAAGGTTTCCCCAAAGGAAAATTCCTCAGGTGGAGAGGCTGAAGGAATGGACTCTTCAGCATCAGAGTCTTCGTAAGGAGAATAAGAAGCCTCAGGAAGGTCTGTATGTTCTGATTCATCAGAGGAACCATCAGTGGATACTGGTTCAGGGGGCTCTGCTCTAGGTCTCTTTTCAGGAGGAGGGAGAGAGGACCTGTCTGGATGAGGCTGGGATCCACGAATTAAAGAAATTAAATCCTCAGCCAAAGATAGCATATGAGAGCTAGTGCTGGGCCTGTGTGAGGGGGGGGGGGGGGTGGCAGGCACAGATTTTGAAGCTTTGGCTGCTTTAGCCCTGGCAAAGGCCTTAATAGACATGGCTGCAGGAGGCCTAGCAGCTCCACGTGTAGGGGTTGAAATATCCAGGGGAATTGTGTCTGATAATTCCTGAGAAACCGCAACAGAAGGCTGGATTTCAGAAGCAGATTCTACCTGGTTAGAGGAGGCCTCGGTAGAAGGCATGGTTTCGGCTGGAGAAAGAACCGCTTGCTCGGTTTCGGCCGAAACCGAGACACTCGCGGTTTGCTTAATAGCGGTTTCGGCCGAGACCGCGGACCGCGAGTGTCGGTCCTTTTCTTTTCGTTTTTTGGAAATTTGCGTTGTCGGAGGATCCGACGGCATAATGTAGGCAAAATCAGAGCCGAAAATTTGTTCAGCAAACTCCGACCGACGTCCAAGCGTCCGTCGGTTAAAAGAAGCGCAGGCTAGACAAGCTGCTACGTCGTGGTCTGGGCCTAAGCAATGTATACAGTAGGAGTGGAAATCTTTATGAGGTATTTGTTTCCCACAAGATAAACAGTTATTCACTTTCTCTGACATCGGCTGAGGCAAGAAAGAGTCCCCAACGGGGTACTTAGCTTTTTAGAAGTCTTCGAAGTAGTATTCGGTAGTAGTAATCTCTGGATCTGACCGACCGGCACTTGCGAACAGCTTCTGCTTCGGGCGCCACGCGGCAAGAAAGACTGAGGAAAATGGCGTCGGCTGATGCCTTTATACCCGAATAACTGCAGCTATGACATCGGGCGAAGTGCGACACCAGCCGAGGCCAGACCCAGACTTTGGAATCCGGCCAACCGAAGGGCTGCCTGACGACAGGACAACCCATTTGTAAGGACTGCAGATGCATCCTTGAAGGACATCTCTGGATTCCACACAGTTTGGTTTTGTGGAGGGTATATCATGCCTGCTCAACCTGGTTGACTTCTTTGAGTCAGTCACCAGAGCTGTGGATGAAGGCAAGGTGGTTCATACAGCCTACCTTGATCTGGTCAAGGCTTTTGATACCATTCCCCATTCAGGAATCATAGAAAAACTCACTAAGCTTGGCATCAACCCCTATATCACTAAATGGATTGCAAACTGGCTCACAGATAGAACCCACAGTGTGAAAGTACCTGACTCCAAGTCAGACTGCCTATTAGTCACGAGTGGAGTCCCACAGGGTTCAGTCCTGGGTTCTCTCCTGTTTGGTATCTACATCTCTGATGTCCCAGCCAACACGAAGGGACTCTGGCTGACAAAGTTCACAGACGATTGCAAGTTGGGAGCTATTATTAACTCCCCAAGTGATGTTGACATCCTACAGAATGGACTCACTGCGACCAACAACTGGTGTCAGAACCATAGCCTTAAGCTCAATGCCAAAAAATGTGTCATCATCCACTTTGGGAAAAACCTGGTTCCCATGAATTATCACATTGATGGTAGTCTGCTGAACACAGTAGGCATTATAAGAGGTATGGGAACACAGGTTGACAGCAACCTCTCTTTTGACCACCACATTGCCACTGTGGTCAGAAAGTCCTTCTATGTGGCACATCTCATTACTAAGGGTTTTGCATCCAGGAAGAAAGAGGTCATTGTCTCCCTCTACTCTTCCCTTATTAGGCCAGTCATCCAGTACAATGTCCCATTTGGCATGTACCTCACTAGACAACTGCAACAACTGGAGAGGCCGCAAAAGTACCTCACAAAGAGGATCCTAGGCCTTAAACACTTGTCCTATATGGACAGACTCAAAAAACACCAACTATTCTCTGTCTCATATCGCCTACTTAGAGGTGATCTCAGCTTGGCTTACAAAGCCATGTCTGACCCAGCTCTGTTAGAAATGCTACATCTAAAGAAATCCCAATCCCTCCACACCACACACTCCAGAGACCTCAACCTCATTACCACAACTAACATAACATGCTGGAGGGACAGGTTCATAACCCGGAGACTGCCCATGCTATGGTAAGGACTTCCCATACATGTCATGCAGAGCACCTCGCTGACCCTCTTTAAGAGAAATCTTGATGAGTGGATGGGAAACAGAAAATTCACCCCAGGGATAACACCAGTAGCTCTACTCCACAGAGACACTGGGAACTAAAGTCGGGTGGCACTATGCCAGGGTAATCCTATGGCTAGGCTTGTAAAGGCCCCAGGGCCATTAGCCTAGTACACACCTATGAACCTATGATACTGTACCAAGTCACTCCAAATAAGTCTTGACGGTTAGGTTGCACTTACCATTTGGATAATAATATTGCACAGTATAATTGGACACCCTTTCATAAGGGCCTTTGAATAGCTGATAAATATTAGCTGGGTAGTGGCAGTGATTTCTACCATATAATCTGGGTAAATAGGGCACAACTGGAGACCTGTGTCAGCCTTCCCCAGGAGTGTTGTGTGGTTGTATAAACTCTTATCTCAAAGTGTGTGTGTCAGCTACTTGGGCAGGGACACGAAGCATTGGTTGGACAGAGAGGGTGCTGGAGGTTTTAGCTTGCCCACTAGGCTAAGATCTGGACCCTATAGGTGTGCCAGTGGGGAGTCTTATTGGGGACCTGGACAGAAAGGGAGAAACCAGCCCCAGACTGACTGTGATCTCTGTGTGTGCTCTTAAGTGAAATTGTACTTTACTGTTTGTGTGCATTTATTATTCTTTCCCTGTATGGACACCCGTTACTGGTGTTAGTGGTGAGGATTGAGGCTCCTTGATTGATGGGGCAATGTACAGGCATCACACAAGGGAACATGTACTTCTGCTTCCAATACTTTGTTACGACATCTGCATATAATGGGGCACTGGCAGCACCCATTGTAACGCTGCTGATTTGTCTGAAATACTTATCCTCAAAAAACACATAGTTGTTCTCAAAATAATTTACATAAACTCAGAGATCATATTTACCTTATCATTGTAAAAACAGCTATGGGTATTCACAAATTCTTGGAACCAATCAAACAAGTCAACATGCATGATACAAGAAAACAAATCATTGACATCAATGGTGACTAGAAGTCAAGTTTCATGGAAGAATTCTGGTTTGATGTTACTTATAAAATCCCACAAGTCTTTTAAAATATAACCAAAAGGTGACTTCAAACACAGTGTACTGATTAACAAACACAGCCAAGGGGTGGGTTCTAGAGCCGGAGGCAGCCACAATCAGCCAGAGTACAGCTTCATAAACATCTTTGGGTATTTTGGGTATACCAAAAATTTTTGGTGCAACCGGGTACTGCACTTTGAGAAATTGGTACCCCTGACTATCAATCCTACCATCCAAAAGTAGGTCTTATAAAAAGGCATCAATCTTACTGTATGACACATGGATTTCATTCCTGGATCCTCTGTTGTACTCTGTTGTATTGTTCCTCATTGTTGAGCAAGGAAAACATTTTGCTTGCATAATCAATACTATGCATGATGAGCACTCCCCCACCTCTGTCTGGCTTCATGACACGTACATCACGATTATTTGCAATTTCCTGCAATAATGCTATCTCCTCCCAAGTTAAATTATACATCCATTTGAACTGCTTTTTGGAATACCAATTGTGAACGTCATTAATACATAACTTTTCAAACATACTAATGGTTGGATGGAGAGGGGGATAAGACACTCTTTCTTACTAAACAACGATCTTGAAATAGCTGGTGCCTATCCTCCTTCTTGGCAACAAATAACAATCCAAGATTTAACGTTCTAACAAATAATTTCAAATCTAAAATTGGCTCCCCAATACCCAGCCTAGTAGTTGGCACATAGTTAAAGCCTTTTTTAAATAAACTGAAGTACCTCTTGTAAATGAAGGGTGCTATAATTAAAAGTGTTAAAACCTTGCGAGTTGTAAATTATTTCATCATTTTGAATAAAATCTTCAGCATCAAGACAGGGAGTGAATACCATGTGCACCACAAGCCACCAGGCCTACCTCCTCCACCCCTTGCCTTTCTGAAACAACCTATTTAATACTCAACTACATATACTCTGGGTAGAGTACCTTACTGTAGTTATTCTTAACATTATAATGTGCATTTATCCATAACCCCTTTTCCTATTTTTGCACATAGGGCTAGGGTGTCACTTTAACAGTGACAATCACCTAGAGCCAAGGTTCACACTGCAATATATTTTATGTTTTATTTTTATTGAGCATTCACAGATGATGACTGAAAACAGACCTGTACCCTTGCCTAATTTCCAAAACTTAAAATAAAAAATAAAGTTATCTATCAGTGACCAGATGAGAAAAACATGAATTATAGCTGAAGTGTTTCATTTTCCAAGTGTTTTTAATCTCTTAAATTGACATTTTCTCTTTGCCCTTTGTTTCTTTCCAACACAGCCCAATTACATATGAATAATACTGAATACAATCCTAAAATCATTATGTATACATGTATACATATCCATATTATATAAAGGATCTATACTGATGCATCGAAACTCACTTAGTCTAAGTTCAATACATCTAAAACACAAAAACTGAAAAAATATCAAAATAAATAAAAAAAAAATAAAAAAAAAAACAAATAAATAAAACATTGTTTTTGTTGGGAGGCAAACCCCACTGCATACCCTGTGCTGATTACATATTCCAACTCTAAGACTGCACAACAGTGGGAAGAACAACTATCGCCATAACCTACTTTGTGTGATCTCACAAAGAACACCCGCATTTCAGTACTTCTGAAAACTAAATGTGCATCGAGAATACATTACTGACCTTATGTTTAAAATCCATAATTATAACAGATGCATTAAGATCAAATAAACACTAAAATTAGATAAAAATTTGGTTTACTATTGTATTTGTGAATGTAACAATTTTGAATCTGAAAGTAATGAGACCAGAAGGGCACAAGCCCAGAATGTCGAAGACCACTATAGCAAACACCAGAACCTGCCTGCCTTCTGGACCCATGTTAGCACAGGTTTCTGTGTTCCCACACGTCAGGAAATTCGATGTTCAATATTGTTCACTCCTATGGCTTTGACATTCTTGATTTGCAACCTTCTGGTTTCACTTCCAGATTCAAAATTGTTACAAAAAAATAAATACAATAGTAAACACACATATACGCATGTGTGTGTGTGTGTGTGTGTGTGTGTGTGTGTGTGTGTGTGTGTGTGTGTGTGTATGTATGTATATGCATATATATATATATATATATATATATATATATATATATATATATATATATATATATAGGTATATTTTAAATGGATGATGTGTATCCTCAGGACTTGACTATGTCCCTTGGAAATATAAATGTATAACTTAAAATTTTAAATGCTGAGGCTTTCAGCTTACTGCTTAGTTGCAGAAATGCTTCAAGCTAATCACAAATAACCAAAACAACATGGGTAAACTAACTGACAGGTTTGGGTCTGTGTTTGTACACTCATGACATTTTAAATGGAACCAGTAAGATGAAACAGGCTTTTAACAAGCAAGATGCGTAATAAGCATCCAGCTATACACAGTGCAAGACGACCTAGTTCACTGCACTACACTGACAGACTAAATGAATCAGTAATTTTTCTGCTGTCATTGTCTATTTTTCAGCTGCTGCAATTCTCTTGTACTTTTGACCTTAAACCTCACTCTGGAAACGGTTTGCAGACCATCTTCTTAATGTTTCGTCACTTGCTAGAACCATCCAATTTAATGATGCTGTCTTACACCAGGGAACTCCACCATTTTTAAACTCTCTTATCGCTACTACATGGAACTTGGTAAAACTTGATCTTCAGTTTCCCTGGTGCATGTGTACACACACAAATATCTAATTCAGTTCCTGTAATCCACCTGAATTTCATTAGTCTGTTCAATAAAGCATTTTCGCTTTTTAAACACAAGCATGTCAGACATTAAAATCAAAAAGCTGAGTCAGTGGCTTATAGTATGAGACAGCCCCATGAGAAATCATTCATGTAAACTAAACTATAGATGTTAAAGTTCAACTCATATCTAGTTCCATACTATATTTCTCAAAAACTCATGTCTTTTAGATTTGCTGAAGCATTTTTCATACAATCTATTTAGTTCTCCTTAGTTACCAGTAAACCTAAGGCATGCATTTTATCCCATATTATTAGGTGCATTTGCTCTTAAATTCAAAAACACCTTACACAGTCCATCAACCTACAGCTAAGTAAACCCAGCCTTGCTACACAGGAGCTGTTCTACCCTTCCATTCTCATACACAAAATTCCTGCAAACCAGCTTCTGACTTGCTGTATGCATTCAAGCAGTATTCCTAATAAACAGGAACTGTACATTAGCACTGTGGTAAGGTCTAGGTTTGCAATACAACACATTAAATCAATTTTGTTTTCAAATGTAAATAGTTAGGATTTAGCCAAACCAGACTAACTGAATGTATACATGCATCTGCTGGTTTTGACTGGTCATTAATTGATGATCCATAGCCTACTATTCTCACTAGGCATATCACCATTAATACAGGTTTAAAAATCAGCCATTTTGGAAATGAGTGGGGATGGTCCAGCCAACAATTCATATGGAGGGGGCCCACAGGCATATGTGTGTGAGGGGGGGGGGTGCATTTTGTAAAATGTTATTTAAAGCTCTGGGTTCTAGAGGCATAGACCATGAACTGCACGTGCCACTGCACGTGCCACTGCTGCTACAGATCTAAGCACTGGTGTTTGACAGATGTTATTTTATCCAAATGTCTTCAATGAAACTACAAACTGTTACTTGCTTCACCCTCCCATCTTTTTACAGTTTTAAATGGGGTGGGAGTACTTCATCAGATATTGCTACATACATTTATTCATACTGAAAGTCACTGGTCTTCTCTGATGAAATCTATCCATTTCTTGGCTGGACATCATCTCCTTTTGCTTTCCTCTTTCTCCCAAATTTGCTTTAATGCACATGACCAATCCAATGCAATCTATTATTTTGGAACTTTTCTGCTACTGGCCCTACTTCAGCTTCCACTCTGGTGCCCTCACTTCTTAATCTGCCTCACAGTGTAGATCCTGTTACCTGCCTCAGACACCAGGCTCCAGGTGATTTTGTCACATTGACTAATGCACTGTACCAGTGCTTTTATAATAGCTATAATATTCTTGTCTTTATATGTCCAACAAAAACATTTTACAGCAGACCGAGTGGATGCACAGCAATACCCCAGGAATGATGCTACTGAAGAAGGAAACCGCTAATTTGTGGTCAGCTATATCATTTTTACAGAGTAAATAAATATTGATATAAACCTGTGCCTGTGGTGTAGAGGGAAAAAAAGCATTGTCTACAGGCTGAGAAACTGAGTTCAATTCTCAGGTTAGGTGTCTGAAGGAGCAGGCTGGTAAGATGGGCATGTCAATACTGAAGGGAGAGAGGTGGGATAGGTGCATGATGGGGCACACTTGCTGTCTCTCTGGTGTTGACTGGGGGGGTCAGCAGAGCAAATCCTAATGACCATTTTATGTGCCCTGGCCAGCAGCAGTCAATCTCTGGATGCCTCAAGGAAGGAAGGAAGGTTGTTATTGATATTACAAGATGCTTCCCTCAAGGGGGTTGTTATGGACACATTTCCTGTACTCCTCTTGTTTACAGGCAGCAATGAATACAATGACTGCTTCTCAGCTGTGTGACTGTACGAGACACCAGATGTAATTTTTATGAGGGAAACCTACAGACAATGCCGCTCATTCTAATCCCACATCATCAAATGTCCTTTTAGCCCTGATCCAGGATTACACAAAAGACCTTCCTAGCGATGCATGTGCTGTTCAATCTCTAAAGCTGACAATTTCCTCTCAGATCTGCAGTCTTTAAGCTACTCAGCTTCTGTGGATGAATGGCATACATCTCAGCTGCTATGATTTACAGATAGTGCTATGGATTCTTTGGTCCTCATGTTCAACCTTGCCTGTAGATTTTCCAATTTCTCATAGTCAGAGCTTCTAATTGGGGACATAAGTTAAAAAAAAAGCAAAGCTAAAACAAAGATTTACTATCTCTGACTATATATCGATATCTATCTATATACATACACACATATATACACACACACATAAAAAACTAACAGCAAAGAACAAACTGGGTAAAACGGCAACTGAACGGCTTAAAGTCCACTTAATCCACCACAACAGATTATATGATACACTAATACAAGATTTAATGTAAGCGCTTTCGCTGGAAAAATGTTCCAGCTTCTTCAGACTATAAACAGTAAAAACACCTTTTACAACAATTCAAAAAACGAACTGCCAATAGAGTTCGTTACCCCTCCTGATATCATACACAAGCATTTAAGAATTAAAGCTGCAGGGGGTTACTCAAACTTAAAACACACTAGGATGTTTAAGCAACCTCACAGCACCATCATTAAAGAAAATAAAGAATTTTTTTAAAAATAATTTTTTTTAAATAAAAATAATGACAATACGGAATTTGTATACTATAAATAACACCTTAAAATTATATCCTTTACATGGTCGAGATACGGTTCCAGGAATGCATGGATCATGCTATCCCAAACAAAACCAAGACCTAATCGTCCAAAGGCAGGCATCCAGTCTGGTGGACCCCAGCCATAAATAAGCTGTACAACAGAAGGAGGAAACTACTACATGATAGAGCAAAATCCCTAAAAGAGAAGGCATCTCTGATCAGTACTAGCAAAAAACTACGATCCCTCATAAAATCCACCAAGGCCAGCTTTGAGAAAAAAATTGCACAGGACTCAAGAAAATCACAAGGCTTTCTTTAGTTATGTTAGGAACCTAGGTGGCAACTCCCAGATATGCTCAGAGTTGATCCAAAATGACAAAAAATACACTGAACCCACAGACATTGCCAACATCCTGGCAGACAGATTCAGTGCAAACTCCCCCCCTCTCCCCCCAAAAGAGCAAATAACTATCCCAGCAGAGTGCAGCCTCCCTAACATCTCAGATGCTCAGGTAAAAGCTGCACTCTCCAAAGCAAAAAACACAGCATCAATGGGACCTGATGGTGTCCCGGGTTACATCCTACATGAACTCTAAGAAGAGCTAAACCCTCACGTAAAGCTGCTGTTCAATCTCAGCCTTACCACAGGATATGTACCCAAAGAATGGCGTACAGCGACAGTGGTCCCACTCCACAAAGGTGGTGCCTCTATGGACCCTGGAAACTATCGCCCCATAAGCCTGACTAGCCTGGTCTGCAAAGCTATGGAAAGGATCATCATGGAACTCATAAACAAAGACATTGAGGACATACAGACACTGGCTCCTACCCAATTCGGCTTTGCTAAAGGCAGATCCTGCCTCTTGAACCTGGTCAACTTCTTTGAAACAGTCACCAAGACCATCGATGAAGGGAAGGTAGTCCACACAGCCTACCTGGACCTCGTAAAAGCCTTCGACACAATACCCCACTCGGGCATCATAGATAAGCTCTCCAGCTTAAATATAAACCCCTATGTCATAAGATGGGTTGCAAACTGACTCAAGGACAGAACCCACATGGTCAGAATTGCTGGAGTCATGTCAGACTCAAAACCAGTTACAAGTAGTGTCCCACAAGGCTCAGTTCTGGGACATCTCTTGTTCGGTATATATTTTTTTGAGGTACAGGCTAACACGGGAGGACTGTGGCTGGCCAAGTTCGCAGATGACTGCAAATTGGGCGCCATAATTGACTCTCCAACTGACACAA
The DNA here is from genome assembly GCF_019279795.1 of Protopterus annectens. NCBI lineage: Eukaryota > Metazoa > Chordata > Ceratodontiformes > Protopteridae > Protopterus > Protopterus annectens. The sequence continues at coordinate 398,454,798 of NC_056739.1, read as the reverse complement.
GCATCCTCCAAAAAGGTCTCACAGGGATGGATAACTGGTGCCAGAGCCATGGCCTAAAGCTATGCGCCAAAAAGTGTATAGTCATATCCTTTGGCAAAAACAAAGTACCCACAAATTACCACATAGGTGGTAATCCATTAAGTACGGAAGAAGTAATTAGGGACCTGGGGACCCAAGTTAATAGTAATCTCTCCTTTGACAGCCACATTGCCAAAGTGGTTAGAAAAACTTTCCATATAGCCCACCTTATCATGAAAGGATTCACATCTAGATCAAGGGAGGTCATAGTGCCCCTTTATTCATCCCACATAAGGCCCATAATAGAATACAATGCCCCATTTGGGATGTACCTTATCAGACACCTGCAGCAACTGGAAAGACCCCAAAAGTACCTCACAAAGAGGATCAAGGGACTCAAAACAGATGCCATATGCTGCTCGGTTAAAGAAACTCCAACTCTACTCAGTAGCATACCGCCTACTTAGAAGCGATCTATGCCTGAAGTATAAAGCTATGTCAAACTAGGACTTAATGGACATGCTCCACCTCAGAAAATCCAAATCCCTTAGAGCTACGCGCTCGAGGGACTTGAACCTCAGCACAGAAATAAATAGGACATGCTGGAGGGACAGATTCATAACCCAGAGGCTCACTTCGTACTGGAACAGAATCCCAGTCCATGTTAGGCAGAGCCCCTCAGTCTCTCTTCTGTGTCACTGCTAGACAGAGGCACAGTAAACTAACCTAAAAAAGGGCACTGTAAACTCATTTCAATGGGTGGCAATAGCCAAACACACTCTGGCTAGGCTTGTAAATGCCCTAGAGCAGATAGCCTAGTATGAACCTATGTTAAGTCGCTCACAGATCTAATGTACTATATATTTTATGAAGTAAACTATGATATGTGAGACCAACAGCTTGGTCTTTAAAAGAATTTTTTGAAGAACTACTAGAACAATAACAAAGGCTTTGCCAATGTATACAAACCATACCCACTTAAAGACCTCATTACAACACAGTTTAAATCACCAACATTTAGGCACATATGAGATACTACACATTGTTGATACTGTGGACTAAGCAGGTAATATTAACAGACTACAAACCTATGTGATGGATCGTGTATACCTTAAGTCCACCTATTCTCCTAACACTAGGCTATTCACCTAGCCAAAGCCTTCTTTTCTTAAATGCTTGTGTATGACATCAGGAGGGGTAACGAACTCTATTGGCAGTTCATTTTTTGAATTGTTTTAAAAGGTGTTTTTTCTAAGTATTTTACTGTTTGTAGTCTGAAGAAGCTGAAACATTTTTCCAGCGAAAGCGCTTACATTAAATCTTGTTTTGGTTTATCATATAATCTGTTGTGGTGGATTAAGTGGACTTTGAGCCGTCCAGTTGCCGTTTTACACACACATATATACACACACACACACACACACACACACACACATACATACATATATATATATATATATATATATATATATATATATATATATATACACACATCCAATTTGTAATGCTTTGTGAAGTATGGATAGATGTCCAGGTAGCTGTTTCTAGAAAAAAGGCAGTGTACAACTTCTTGAAAAAGGCTCCAGAGGAGGCCATGGCCCTAGTAGAATGGACTTTAATATTGGAGTCTGTGTGTCTTCCATGGTAGACACAGCAAAGGGAGATTGCTTTGGAAATCCATGTTGAAACAGTCTGCTTAATCACAGCTTTTCTCAGAGCCCTGGGGATATGAGACAAACAGTTCTCTGATCTTTTAACAGATTTAGTACTTGGCAATGTAGAACATGACTTGTCTGTGAATATCAAGGGAATGCAGGACTCTCTTACTGTCATTCTGGGGCTGTGGGAAGAAAGTGGGAAGGTGGATACATTCGTTCAGGCATAATTCATTGACCATCTTAGGCATAAAGAATGGGTTAGTCCGTAAGGTAACCCTATCCTTGTGGAAGATCAAAAAAGAAGGGGTGATGATGAGGGCCTGGAGCTCTGATATTCTCCTGGCTGAAGGCCACCAAAAGCACAGTTTTCAAAGGGCAATACTTTAGAGAAGCTGTAGCTGCTGGCTCAAATGGAGCAACAGTGAGTTTTTCCAACACACAGTTCAGATCCCAGGGTGGTGGAACTGGCCTCCTGGGTGGTCTGAGGTGTAGAATTCCTTTTAGGAATAACAACTTTAAGTCTAGTAGCAAGTGTTGGCCCTAAAGGCAGACGTGCAGAATAGCAGCAGATGTTGATGTGTTCTCTCTTGGAGGGGCCTGTCCATGTGCCTTGCACCTTCAAGCCACTCACAGCAACTCCCCACCCCAGGTCTGAAGCATCTGTATGCATTTCCTGTATTGGGGCTAGGGGCTGCAAGGGAAGCCCTGGATTGCAAGAGACTTGATCCACCCACCAAAGGATCTCCTTCGTTAATAATGGCAGGAAGGGAATGGTGTGGTCCATTGGGTGGGTGGGACTGTTGGGTCCATGTGGACCTCGGATACCAGTGAAGATTTCTCATGTGGAGTCTTGCTAGTGGCAACATGGGACTTGTGGAAGCCATGTACCCTAGCAGTCTGATATATTCTCTTGCTGTCATTGCAGGGATATGTATGACAGACAGCAGTTATTCCTTTAGAATGTCCACCTTGTTGGGTGGGAGAAATGCCATCATAACGCCTGTTTTGATTCTGTACTGCAGAAGGACCTGGCCCTGGGAGGGGTTTAGACTGGATTTGGGAATGTTGATTGTGAAGCCCAGAGATTGTAGAACAGAAATGACTGTCTGGAGATGGGTCTAGAGGGTACTGAAGCAGTCTGCCTGGATCAGGAAGTCATCCAAGTATGGGAAAATTTGTATCCTTAGAACCCTGCAGTAGGCTATCACTGAAGCCAGGCACTTGTTGAATACCCTTGGAGCAGTAGAGAGTCCAAAGGGTAAAGCAGAGAATTGAAAATGTGAGGAACCCACAGAGAAGTTAAGTACTTCCTGTATTTGGGCCTGATGGGGATATGCAGGTAAGCATCTCTGATGTCCAAAGTGGTCAGAAATACCTCAGGCATTATCAGTGGGAAAAGAGTTTGAAGGGTAAGCATGCGGAAGTTGGGTACTAGAAGAAAGAGGTTGAGGTGCGATAGATCCAGTATGGTTCTCCATGGGTCATCCTTTCTTGGGACTAGAAAAAGCCTGGAGTAAAAGCCCCTTCCCTTTTCTGAGCCTGGAACCGAATGAATAGTCCCTTGTTAGAAAAGGCTGTCCAAGATGGATTGTAATAGGGGCAGTTGGTCATTTGGTGGCTAAGGGATGCCCCTGAAAACAGGAGGAATGACCCAGGTCATGAAATAACCTTTTTCTATGACAGACGCAATCCACTTGTCTGAGGTGACGCTTTCACAGAAAGGGAGACAGTGAGAGAGTCTCAGGGAAAGGGGGATATGGCCTGGAGGGGGAGGAAGAGGAGGCAGGTAGTCACACACTACCTGTTTTTTCCTGAAAGGGCAGTTTCTGAGTTGGTGCCTGGGCAGGCCTAGAAGGAGTCTGCTTCCTTCTGGAACCCTTTTTGCCCCTAGCCAGAGGAGAGGCAGAGTGTTTTCTAATAAATTGAGTCCTGATTGTGTAATTCCTGTAAAATTAAAGAATAGGTGATACAAACAAATGTTTAAGGTCCTGAAGTTCTTTTCCCTTTTGTTGCAGGGTTTTGAAAAGTTCTGCCACTTGGGTGCTAAACAAGGCTAAATTGTCCATTGGGGCATCTAAACGTTTAGCCCTGATATCATCAGGAAGGGGAAATAACCTCAACCAAGAGTACCTTCTGAGCACTGAGGCGGAAGCTGCAGATCTGGTTGAAGCCTCTGCAGCATCATAAATGTATTTGAGAGAATGTCTTGTCACTTATGAGGACAAGGAGATCAGACTAGAAATGTGGGACTTAGTGGCTGAATCTGGGATTCTATCTAAAAGCATAGAAGCCTGAGATAAAAAGGCCAGGGAGTACTTGGACATGTGTGTCTGGTAGTTGATGGCCCTAAAGGCCAGAGTTGCTAAAGTATACACCTCCTTGCCGATTCTCTCCATTGTTTTGCTGTCCTTATCAGAAGGAAGGACAGAGGTGGAAGGTAGCAATCTGGAGGGTTTGCCTGCAGAGACAAAAATAGTACCAGAATCTGCAGCAAGACACAATCAGAAATTTTGCCCATTCAGGGTCTGGTCTTCTTGGAGCAGGGGATTGGGATTCAGGATTTCCTAGAAGCTGCAGAAAAGGTATCTAAAAAGGCTGGTAGGACTGGTAGAATTGCAGAAGGTGCAGGAGTGTCAATTTGTGGGACTTCATAATATCTCTTTTGGACTTCAGTCATTTCTGTGGAGTCCCATTTTTAAGAATTCTCTCATCCTAGAGACCATTTCCCCAAAGGTCAGGTCCTCCTCAGGGGAATCTCCCTCAGCAGTGTCCTCCTCAGGGGATGCATAACCTAGGAAAGAATGCATCTGAGAGGTATAACACAAAGAATCCTCAGAAGAGGAATCTGAAGAATCTTCGGCCTCCAAGGTGGGAGGTTCAATGGTCTGCGGCCTATGGCTAATAACAGGAGGAGTAGCCATCGGACAAGCAGCCAAGGAAGGCCTAAGGGCCATAAAGGCATTAAACAAGCCAGTCAGGCAGGCTCTCAGTAGGTGAAGAGACATGTTTAGTTTTTTGTTTTTTCTTCGAGGAAGTGAAAGGCCTAGAGGGTGTAGGGCCTAATGTCAGGGGCTACAGAAGCAGAGGATGGACTGGTCTTGACGTCTGCAGTGAGTAGAGGTTCCCCCTCGTCATCGACACCCAATGTCTGCATAACCTCCATGGACGTGTTTCTGAACTTGGTTGTGCGGCCTCCAAAATGGTACCTGCTATATCTGAGTTGGCTTTGCTTTGTACATTCCTTCAGGTGTACCTTGGCCACAGGGGAATGTCAGGTGGAAGAGGTGTAGAGGTAGTTTCAGGCTTTGAAACTATGGCCTTCTTTTTCATTCGCTTGGTGGTAGACCAGACAGCCTTTCCATCCCAAGAGCCAAACATTTAAGTCTTTGATTTTCCAAGTAAATATTAAGGACGTGCAGACGGCTGCAAAGGGTCTTCGGGACGAAGGCTTGACAAATGGTGCAGGCCTTATGATCGTGGTTGGGCCTTACGCAAAATAAGCACAGGTGGTGGGCATCCTTATGAGGGTCTGACATCCACACCTACACTTCCTTTTCTGGATAATGAACCTGGGCAGGCATGAAGTGATCAAGAATATAAGAAGAAAAAAAGGGCCCAACAGGGTAGTTGACTAATTGCAGGGTCCGACGGCAGAGACAGCAGGATGAGTGGACGGTCAACTGGCGGCAGATAAGTTCTGAGGAAGGTAGGTGCAGACGTCAGTTTTATGACCCACGTTCCCTACGGCCAACGTTAGACGTCCCATGTACCTTGCAGTGACTAAAGCTTTTGTATACTGGCCAAACATTCGGGGTGCTAGGTGGAGGCAAACCCAAAGATTAAGAATACTGCAACATGACAATAGAAGGATATCTTCTACTATAAAAACTAAAGTGATCATCTTTCTGACCCTTGCTATGACTTGTAAGGGTCAGTGCTATGATTTTTAATGCTCAGAGGTTTTAGAGCTATGTTAACTGGGTTGAAGATCTTGCACTTATTTTAAAACATCTTTATTATATTATCATTAAAGACCTAGGCACACATACATTAACAGAAAAGAAAATAAACCATATTAACATTTTTCCATTTACATTAATTATACATCGTTTTCTTTCTTTCCTTTTAACCACTGACATTCAGTCCAACATTTCACAAATTGCTGTCTCTTAAACCTCACCCCTTCCGAACATTATTCTGCATGTACTGTTCCCACAAATCCCATTTATTTCTATGTAATTTGTACATTCCCTTTCCTAAAAATCCTACTTACAGTTCTTTTATCTCTTTTACAATATTCAGTACTTCAAATACTGTTGATTTAGATTTTGATTTCTATTTTCTAGTAATTGGTTTCTGGCAGCCAAAAGATTTAAACCTAATAAGGTCTTACAATGTCTAGTTAATTCTGATCATGTGTCCCAGCACAAAAGAACTGGTGAAGTTTTAAAATCTGCCAACTCTCTGCATTCCCAAAAAACAAATTCCAAGCTACCTCTTTCTTCTCAATCACACCTCCAACATTTGCTATCCACCTGAGGAAAAATCATTCGAAGTCTGCCTGGAATATAAAAATACCTATGCAAACACTTACAAGCAAAATCCCTAAACCTTCTGGACTTAGCTGCATACTTGGGAGCCATACATTTGACCTCCCATTGTTCCTTCTCCAGTCTCTCTTCTTGGTCTTTTCTAACCTCCTCTGATTGATTCTTAAAGTTATGCAATATTTGATATGCCCTACCAACATCCCTTTTTAACATCAGCTCCTGTTCTAGATTTGACTAAAAAATCTAGCAGAGCAAGTCTTTCACTTAGGACTCCCCCCACCTCTTTGCCCATACTCTGATATCAATTTTTTGAAGGAAAGGCAGTCTCTAACCAGCAGTCTCATCTTCTTGGTCTCATCCCATTCTGTTACCTTTTCCTCTCGTATTTGATACTAATATATTGGTTTCTTAGTAATTTTTCCAGTAAATCCCAGCCCCCTCTTGCCTATTTTCTGTGCCCCTACTTGCAGTCATTCTTACTGACAAAAATCTCCTTTTTCCATTCCTCTTTTAGCTTAGTTCTTCGAACACTTTCTGCAACTTAATAAATATAATATTCTGTATGAATGTTATTCTCTGTAAGGCTCTATATCCAAAATCTGACTCTCTATTTCTTGAACCCCCCCTCCCCAATTATCTTGCTTTTTTTTCTGTTGTTCCATTGCACTTCTGTTGTCCGTAGTATACACTGGATTCAGACCAGCTGAATTCAGTTCTGTTTGTAGATTGAGCACTAATAATCAGGACACCTTCTTTGGAGAGCCCCCCCCCAATACCCTTGTGGCAGGAGCATACAAGTAGGACTATCTAATTGAATGTTACTGGTTCAGGACTCAGTTTGAGCTATGCCATTGGTGCAGGGCTCAGACTGAGCTTTTTCACTGGTTTCGTTCTATTAGCTGCTTTGTTCTTGCTTGCGAGTAGTGCATCATTGTGTACCACTGCACAGAGAGGGCAACTCTCGGCAGTTACAGACACAAAAGAGCCAGCAGAAGTATTTTCCCTTAGAAGCAGCTGATATCTAGCAGAGCAGTTCTTGAATAGGTCTCAGCAGTTCAGAGAACTACCCAGCAGAGATTTTGCCTCTTACCTATCAACATCAGACCCCCTCTTTTATAGAGCTCCTACTGTACACCCCATAGGTTAGTTACCCTAAAAAAAGCTCCTTGCCTAATAGCCCCATTTTTTTCTCCCCATCTGCTGAGATACTAGGTTCAAACCTTGCATTATGGACTGTCAGTTTCCCTCTGTTTCTCCGGCCAGTCTGGTGGACATGGGTTTTTTGAGGCACTGTAGCAACTGCGCCATGTACACTGACAACCCCTTACTCCTAAATCACTCAAGTACAATTTGCGAGAGATGCTCCTACACTAAGAATCTGGAATCACTGCTTTCTCATGTCCAGAACAGCAACACTAAACAGATTGTCAGCCTACACATCACAACTATCTGTAATATGCAACCAACACACACATTCATATGCAGAGGTACTCTCCAGAATCCTTCCTAAACACCAGAGACCTCCAAAACACAAACATGGTACACCTAACACAACACCCAAAGCACCCAATACACATAAAACACTAGCACCTGTCTCACCAAATAAACCCTTAAGGTAATGCACAACGATTCCAAACGTTTTAGTTGCAGGTTACTGTCTGGTGCAAGGATTTACCATATCACACAAGCACTCAAGTCTCTCAACAACAAGTACCGTTATGATTCTGTCATAGTTCAAATTGGTGTGAATGACTTGAGACATACCTCTCTGGACAATATGAAGAGAGACATGATTGAACTCTCAGAACATGTGTCCCAGGGGGTTATGTACCTACCTTTGAGCATCATTTTACCCTAGCCTAGGATGATACCACAATAGTAGCATCTTACCCTCACCAAGAATGATGCCACAATATGAAGACAAGATGATCAATTTCAACAACTGGCTTAAGTATTGGTGTCCTTCAAAGGGGATCCAATGCCTGTCAGCCTGGGATGACATGCTCAACAAGCCACGATGCTTCGCTAGGGACGGCTTGCACCTGTCACCCCTGGGCTTTCGGATATTGGCAAAGGCTCTTGCTACCCCCATAGTGCCTTTTTTAGGCAAGGCTCAAAAGACAAACCCACCTCCATAGGTATCACAAGGGATAAGAAACTAAGAGTAATGCTACTCAACGCCAGAAGTCTAAACCTCAAGATGCATGCACTCGAAACTCTCCTTAGCATGGAAAACATCGATATCTGTGCAGTAACAGAAACCTGGTTCAAGGCTCCCGAGAGCACCCCAGCACTGCCAGGTTATACCTCATACCATGCTTTTCGCCCCAAAACTTGGACCGAACCAGAAAAGGAGGGGGAGTATCAATATTCGTCAAAGATACCCACACCTCCAGGTTGGTGGCACAGCACGAAGCATCAGAGACCATCCATGTGCAACTAACAGTGGGTAAAACTGCCTTCCAGTTTATAGCCTGCTACAGACCACCCTCCCAAACCCAGGAACCCCACTTGGCCTTCCTGAGAACATTGGAAAATATGAAGGTCTCTCCAAACACCATTATATTGGGCGACTTCAACTACCCAAACTTAGACTGGGAGCATTACTCTAGCTCCAACACCCTAGCTCAAAGGTTCCTACAATTTATAAACTCAAACGCTATGGAACAACTTGTTACCACTCCCACAAGAGGGGAAAACATACTGGACCTGATCATCACCAACATGGGGACTCTATGCTCCAGACCAGAAGGGTATCCCTCACTGGTAAGATCAGACCATAAACTAATCTCACTGGATATTCATATTCCGACCCGACCCCCTGCCCAGAAAACCACAGTGAAAAACTTCTCTAAAGCAAATTTCACACTCCTCAAAACCGAGGTGGAATCCTTCAAAGCCCTCGGGCCTGTGGAAAATACGGCCCAGACCGCAGAATCCTTTATAAATGCATTCTATAAACACCTTCAGGAATGCATGGATCATGCAATCCCAAATAAAACCAAGACCCAATCCTCCAAAGGCAGACGTCCTGTCTGGTGGACCCCAGCCATAAACAAACTATACAATAGAAGGAGGAAGCTACTACATGATGGAGCAAAATCCCAAAAAGGGAAGGCATCTCTGATCAGTGTTAGCAAAAAACTACGTGCACTCATAAAATCGTCTAAGGCCAGCTTCGAGAGAAAAATTGCACGGGACACTAAGGATAATCACAAGGCTTTCTTTAGTTATGTTAGGAACCTGGGTGGGAATTCCCAGATATGCTCAGAATTGGTCCAAAATGACAAAAAATACACCGAACCCACAGACATTGCAACATCCTAGCTGACAGGTTCAGTGCAAACTTCTCCCCCCCCTCCCCACCAAAAGGGCAAATATCTATCCCAGCAGAGTGCTGCCACCCTGACATCTCAGATGCTCAGGTAAGAGACGTCCTCTCCAAAGCAAAAAACACAGCATCAATGGGACCAGACAGTGTCTCGGGCTGCATCCTACATGAACTCCAAGAAGAACTAAACCCAAACATAAAACTACTGTTCAATCTCAGCCTTACCACAGGATATGCACCCAAAGAGTGGCGTACAGCAACAGTGGTCCCTCTCCACAAAGGTGGTGCCTCAACAGATCCTGGAAACTATCGCCCCATAAGCCTGACTAGCTTGGTCTGCAAAGCTATGGAAAGGATCATCATGGACCTCATAAAAAAAGATATTGGGGACCTACAGACACTGGATCCTACCTAGTTCGGCTTTGTTAAGGGCAGATCCTGCCTCTTAAACCTGGTCGATTTCTTTGAAACAGTTACCAAGGCCATTGACGAGGGGAAGGTGGTCCCCACAGCCTACCTGGACCTCGCAAAAGCCTTCGATACAATACCCCACTCAGGCATTATAGATAAGCTCACCAGCTTAAATATAAACCCCTATGTCACTAGACGGGTTGCAAACTGGCTCAAGGACAGAACCCACATGGTTAGAATTGCTGGAGCCATGTCAGACTCCAAACCAGTTACAAGTGGCGTCCCACAAGGCTCACTCCTGGGATCTCTCCTGTTCGGTATATATTTCTCGGAGGTACAGGCCAACACGGAAGGACTGTGGCTGACCAAGTTCACAGATGACTGCAAACTGGGTGCTATAATCGACTCTCCAGCCGACACAAGCATCCTCCAAAAGGGCCTCATAGAAACAGACAACTGGTGCCAGAGCCATGGCCTCAAGCTAAACGCCAAGAAGTGTATAGTCATCCTCTTTGGCAAAAACAAAGTGCCCACAAATTACCACATAGGTGGTAATCCATTAAGTACAGAAGAAGTAATTAGGGACCTGGGGACCCAAGTTGATAGCAATCTCTCATTTGACAACCACGTGGCCAAAGTGGTTAGAAAAACATTTGATATAGCCCACCTAATCATGAAGGGATTCACATCTAGATCAGGGGAGGTCATCGTGCCTCTTTACTCATCCCTCATCAGGCCCATAATTGAGTACAATGCCCCTTTTGGGATGTAGCTTATCAGACAACTGCAGCAACTGGAAAGACCCCAAACGTACCTCACCAAGAGGATCAAAAGGCTCAAACAGATGCCATATGCTGCCCGGTTAAAGAAACTCCAGCTCTACTCAGTGGCATACCGCCTGCTCAGAGGCGATCTGTGCCTGACGTATAAAGCCATGTCCAAACAGGAATTAATGGACATGCTGCACCTCAGAAAATCCAAATCCCATCGAGCTACGCGCTCGAGAGACTTGAACCTCAGCACTGAAATAAATAGGACATGCTGGTGGGACAGATTCATAACCCAGAGGCTTCCTTCACTCTGGAATAAAATCCCAGTCCAGGTTAGGCAGAGTCCCTCGTTGACTCTCTTCAAGAGGAATCTTGATGAGTGGATGGGAGATAGTAGGTTTACCCCGGGTATCACTTCTGTGTCACTGTTAGACAGAGGCACAGTATACTAACCTCGAAAAAGGGCATAGCAAAATTAATTTAAAATGGGTGGCGAAAGCCAAACACACTCTGGCTAGGCTTATAAATGCCCTAGGGCAGATAGCCTAGTATGAACCTATATAAACAGAAAATGATTGACTTCAATAATTGGCTTAGGTTCTGGTGTTATTCTAAGGGGATCCAGTTCCTGTCAGCCTGAGACAACATGGTGGATAGACCACATTGCTTTGCCAGACATGGTCTTCACCTGGCACATCTAGGCTTTTGGTTGCTGAATATGGCACTTGCCTCTCCATAATGCCTTTTTTAGGCAAGGTCACAACAACAAAATTCCTGATGTGAAAATATCAAACACAAACAAACTAAGGACCATGCTGCTACATGCCACGAGTTTAAATCAGAAACTATACTCTCTGGAAAGCACTGCTCTCCCAGGAAGATGTGGACATCTGTGCAGTCACAGAAATCTGGCTCAAGGCCACTGAAAGTACTCCAGCCTTGCAAGGCTACAATGCCTTCCACACTTTCAGACTGCAAACTGAAGGTGTGAGAACCAAAGGAGGTGGAATTATCTATTTTTATTAAAGATAATTATACCTCTAGACTGGTTAGATAAGAAACCGAAACCTTTATGGAGCTACTCCAAGTCCAAATTACCATGGGTAATACCCCCTTTCAGGTCATCGTCAGTTACAGATCCCCTTTCATGAATCATAATGCCCACACAGCTTATTTAGACCTACTTAAGACAATTAAGGTACAACCTAATGCCCTAGTCATGGGTGACCTCAACTATCCTTCCATTAATTGGGAAATTTATACAAGCCCAAAACTCACTTGCACAAAAGTTCCTGGACTTTGTTAACTCAAATGCCATGGAACAAATAGTGTACCACGCCACAAGGGGCTACAATATTCGAGACCTGGTCCTCACCAATATGTATGACCAATGCAATGCCTCGAGTGTAGGGTCCACACTTGTTAAGTCTGACCATAAAGCAGTCATTTTTGAAGAAGCAATAGCACCAGAACTCCCCACAGGAGAAGTCAGGCTAAAAAACTTCACCAAAGCTAACTATAACCTCTTATGTGAAGGTATAATCAACTTTCAAGCTCCAGTTTCCACAGATGGCACTGACAGCTATACTAAGGTATACACTGATGCCCTGTATAAACATTTACACAAATGTATAGACACAGCCATGCTGGATAGGATTAAAACAAGATCCTCAAGAAAAAAAACAAACCATCCTGGTGGACGTCTAGCATTAATAAATTATACAATAAGCAAAAGAAGCTGCTGTCTAAAAATACAAAAGTGAGATCCCAGAACTGGAAGAGCACCATCCTCAGCCTAAACAAGCAAATAAGACAACTCATAAAATCTTCAAAGAGCTACTATGGGAATAATTTAGCAACCATAGCCAGGGATAACCATAAGGCTTTCCTTCAGCCTTCGACTACATCTGCAAACTAAAAGGTAGGACTCAGATGTGTGCTGAACTAATTGTGGATAACATCACACACACTGACCCTGGTGACAATTTCACCCCCTCATCCTCCCCAAGCATACCCACAAACCATGTCTTCAGCATCTCTTCCTCCCTGCATCTCCAAAGAACAAGTCATCAATGCTCTCTCCAAAGTTCAAAACACAGCCTCCATGGGACCAGATGGCATTCCGGGCTGGGTTCTTAATGTTCTAAAACAAGAGCTAAATACTTCATAAGGCACTCTTTTCAACCACAGCCTTACTTCTGACTTTGTCCCCACTGAATGGATAACACCGACTGTTATCCCCCTCCACAAGGGCAGCTCAGCAACAGACTTGGACTATAGACCCATAAGTTTAACCAGCCTCATCTGTAAGGCAATGGAATGAATCATCATGGACCTCATAAATAAGGATATAGGTGACCTCCAAACCCTGGATCCATTCCAGTTCTTTTCTGTCAAGAGCAGGTAATGCCTGCTAAAATTGGCAGACTTCTTTGAGAACCTGACCAGAGCCACAGATGAAGGCAAAGCCGTGCACACAGCCTATCTTGAATTGGCCAAGGCCTTTGACACTATCCCACATTCGGGCATCATTGACAAACTAATCCAGTTGAATATCAACCCCTGTGTTCTCAGGTGGGTTGCAAACTGACTCACAGATCAACAACACTCGGTCAAAATGGAAGACCTTACCTCTACCAGCAGACCTGTCACCAGTGGGGTCCCACAAGGGTCAGTTGTTTGCAATTTACTTCTTAGAAGTCCAGGCCAACATGCAGGGGCTGTGACTAACCAAGTTTGTGGATGACTGCAAATTAGGTGCTAGCACTGAATCCCCTAGTGATGTCAGTGTACTTTAAAAGGGGCTTACACAGACCAAAGATTGGTGCCAAAGCCACGGTCTTAAACAAAATGCTAAAAAATGCATCATCATTCCCTTTGGTAAAAACAATGTCCCTGCTGATTATAAAATTAACAATAATACCTTAAGTACCAATTCAGAAGTGAGAGCCCTGGGAACACAAGTTGACTATGACCTCAGATTTGACCACCATGCATCTACAGTGGTCAGAAAGCATTCTTCTCCACTCACCTGATTAGCAAAGGCATTGCCTCAAGAGCGAAAGAGTTTACAACTCCCCTGTACTCTACCCTCATAAGGCTTATTATTGAATATAATGCTCCCATTGATTTGTACCATACCAAACACCTGCAGCAACTTGAGACACCTCAGAGATTTTTAACTAAAAAGATTTAGGGTCTCCAGCACATCTTATATGGACAGAATGGAGTCGCTGTCACTGTACTCAGTAGGGTATAGACTAGTTAGAGGTGACTTATGTCTGATTTAGAGCCATCTCTGACCCAAATCTAATGGAAATGTGCACATCCATAAGTCAAATGAGGCTAGAGTCACCTGTTCCAAGGACCTCAATCTAGCCTGCGCCATAAACAGGACCTGCTGAAAAGGCAGATACATCTATCAGAGGTTGCCACTCCTCTGGAATAGGCTTCCAATCCATATTAAGCAGAGCACCTCCATGACCCTGTTTAAGTGAACGTGGAATGGATGGGAAACCATAAATTTCTGCCAGGAATTGCCTCTGCTTCTCTCTTAGAAATGGGTAGTCCTTGCTAGAAAAACCTTGGGCATAGACGATATCTCTCATCTAGTATTACAATGGGATTTAATGACTAGGCTTGTAGGGTCAATAGCCAAGTAACATTCTATGAAACTATCATAATCTATTTCCACTTTGAATTAGATCCTTTTGCTTGTGTTATCAAATCAGGTAAGCCAAAACTACCTTGTTCTACTGGAAGGACCAACATATCCAATTTAACTCTTGGACTCTTCCTCTCCAGGATAAATTTCTTCAACTCATTAATTACTGTCTACAGCTTCAATCCTTCATATATCCTACTAACCTTAATTATTTTAACAGGGAATGCATGTTTCCATTGCCCTTCTCCACTGGTTGATAAAAATATGCCTGACCTATATGTAAAACAAAAGGGGCTAAAACATTTTCACTGCTTATATTTTACTATTCATATCCATAAACAAGAGCTTCCAGTTTCTCAGTCATTGTATTACTTTTGTTTATTCCCTTCCCACATATTAGTTGCCATAACAAAAGCCTTTTTTAATCCATATTCCTAAATACATCTTATCATGTCACCATAAATACAGGTAGTGCTAAACCAATTTGTGTGTGGGTATATAACTTACGGCCATAGATTTTGTTCTAGCTTCATTAATTATATATCCTAAAATGACTTGAAACTGCAGAGATGTCTTTTTATCAAGTACAGAATAATTTCATCTGTAAATAGAACTGACTTTTGTTGATTACCATACCAGTTAAATACTTGAATTTCTCAGTTACTTATTTTCTTTGATAACAGTTCTAAATACAAAGCAAATAACAAAGGGAAAATGGACAAGCCTGTCTGGTTCCTCAGTTCAAACAGAACGTACAGAAAAGGAAGCCTCCCTCTTTAATTCTTGCCTCCAATCCTTCATATCGCCTCCTAATCTTAATTACTGTATCAGCGAATGCAAATGCTTCCAATGCCCTACTCTAAATCCCAGCTTACTATGTCAAATACTCTCTCTCCCCACCAATACTTACTATTCTGCTTCCCCCTGGATCATTGTTATTCTATTAATGCTGTCAAATGTTTGCCTCCTCACCACATGGATACATACCATTAAATGATGGCAACACCTCTGCCATTCTTTCAACTAGTGTAGACAATCCCTTTATAATTACGATTTAAGACTGGAATGGGTCTATATGATGCTGGGTTTGATGGGTTCTTAGTCGCTAAGGGTAATACAGCCACAACACATTTCTTCCACAAAGCTCATGCTTCCTCTCCTTTTAAAATGCTATTAAACAAAAACGTTCAGATATTTATCACTTTCTTATCTCCTAACTTCCAAACTTCCATAGGAATACCATCTGTTCCTGGAGACAGCCACCACAGCTATTTCCAAGATGTTGGTGCTTCCCCTCCTTTTAAAATGCTGTTAAACAAATTACGTCTTACATAAATATTTCCATTTCTGTTCTTTCTTTGTTTCTTCCTCCCTCTATATCATGCAAATTTTCATGAAATTTCCAAAAAATCTCTACTACTGTGACAAGATCTCTGGTTATTGTTCTTGTCACAGGCAACCAAAGTTTGATGACAACCTTTTCTACTTCCTGTTGCCTACGTTGTTATTGCTAAAGTTTCTTCCTTAACCTGTCTTTTAGTCAGCTCAGCTCAAGCTGTCTAATGGTTTGGGCATGTGAAAGGTGCCCTGAAGCTTTGGAAGCTGGCTGTAATATCCTTGGCAGGAAATAACCCATACAACTTACTGCAGCAGTGATCATGATGACAATCATCTGTTAGCCATGGCCAGCAACTTACTTTCCCTTACTCAGTTTGTAAATGTGGTAATTCTACCTTATGGGTTTAGTTTTAAATTTACCACTGTAAGTATGTTAGACTGGTACAGATGCCTCAATACAGCTATCCAAAAAATGGAGTAAAATTATGAGGCATAGTCAGCAGCCTCATATGAGACTTGCGAGTAACTGTGTTCCTGTATGCTGATGTGTTTCGAGCTGGTCGTGGCACTGCCATACAGATAAGGAAGAGGGAGATGTTACTGCAGAGATATTAGTAACTACTCCTGTAAAACAGAGGAAGTGTATTTGCGTTAAAATAAACTTGGTCAAGTTTCAACTGCTGTTGGTAAGATTGTACTGGACAGCACAAAGCTCAGACTTAGGTAACTGAAATCCTGGGAGCCACTCATTATAAGTCTGATCTGAAGCTGTACAGTGCACATCTTGTTTGGATGTGGCATATGTTGGGTTTGAACTGCTATCTTGGATAATAGCCATCATACGTTCTTAAGGCCAACCACTCTTTTTATTCTACTTGGCAAAAGTGGTGCGATCATGAGCTCACAGCTGCTGTCCAGCATATCACTCAGTTTTGTTTGTTGTTTACTCTTGCTTTTGGCCATACAATAAGCCAAAATTGATCTACTTTTGAACTGTGAGCCCACCAGTCAAGACCTATCATGCAGAATAGTCTTCATATTCCAAGGGAGAGCTGCATAGAAATGAAGTTCTGGTATTTCCGAAAACAAGCTGACAGCTGTAGACCAAATAAGCTCCAGCTCACTTTAACTTAGAAAGAATGACCCTTGCAACTAAAAGTGATTACTTGCTGGAAATATTTATGCAATTCATTAGTAGTGTCAGGCAACATCCCACTTTAAAAAAATTATTAACTTGCCCTTCTAAGACCATGATCATTTTAGATTACAACTATTTTAGCTATCTGAAGTCTTCTTTCATGTGTTTCTGCATTCATTTATCACTACATTGCTATCTAGCTAACTTTTTTGAAGAATTTCTCTATTTTACTTACCAGCCTAAATGCACAGCAACAGCTGCAGGGTCACACAGCATATACTGAATTCCTTTCACCCATACCTCTCAACCTGGAAACATCAAAAATCTGGACAAGGCCCATGAAAAATAGGTACAAATCTGTACACTGATTAACATCACATCTAATTTGCATTCATAATTACATAACCCCACTCACTCCAATGGCATTGTGGGATACCAACTTTCAAACGCAAACTGAAGAACAGGCAATCAAAATATGGCACCAGAGTCCCCCTGCACGCAGCCATTCCAATGTCCCATTACCTGGCTATTTCGCCCCATTTACCATAAACACTAATGTGTGCATACCACTTTACTTCTACAATGATTATTTGAATTTTATTTTTTACAGCACAACAATGCCCAAACACTAACAAACATCTGTTAAACAAAGCAATACTGTCTCACAATGAAAATTGACTTGGCATTAAAACTTCTCTGCCCTTGAAACTCACATTCATTGAAATAGCATTAAAACCCACACCACATCCAAAGAAAATGCAGCTGGCCAGTGGTGGATAAAGGATTAGCAAAACTTTGGAGTACAGTAAAATGGTTTCTAAAAAAATATGTCTGGAATAAGTTACAAAGTAGGAAAGAATCTGCTGGCACACTTACCTTAATTAAAAATGCAGCAGTACATGGGGCAAACAAAAACTCAAACTACGATGGCAGGGCAGATGCAGTTCTATCACACATTAATGTCACATCAAATTAAGTAGGCTGAATGGCATTAGAAAGACTAAACTTAAGTGGCCTCAAGTAATGTGGTGCAACCAACTCTTGCCCAAAGCGGAAGGGACTCATCACAATGCATGCCTGAGCATTAGAAATGTCACTAGTGCATGAACAGACCTTTATCCTGTACAATTATGCAGTGAATATCTACATTAAATATCTCCAAGTAAGCTTTAGAAATAATCCAGCACACAATGCAAATTTGCAGAGCACAGATCACATATGAATAATTAATACTAAGCAGCCATCACTCAACCAGAATGTGCTTTGACTAAGCAAGGAATCCAATTACAAACCTGGGTAACCACCTTTACCAGTTAAAACAAGTTTTTTTTTTTTAATTAAATACTAAGTGCCAATGGCAGACTTGTGTATTCTAAATACTAGCACATCTACAGAACTCCGCATCACTGGCACCTCAACATCTTCACTTAAGAATCAGGAACAAAGACAAAAATAGTGATGGACAAATGCCCATAATCAGGGACATTTTGTAATTAATAGAACAGGTTTTATACCAAAATGCACTTTCTGAAGAATAAGCATGTGACTCTAATGTCAGGCTTTGTTGACTGACTGCAATCCTTTGTGATTTACCACAAAGTCAAAAATTGAGAGACAAGACTGAGAAAACTTTTAGCTATACAAGAGTTTGTAACAAGTGACACAAACAATCACCTGGCATCATTTTTTTTCATTTCCTTCCTCCCGTATCTAAAACCATCTACTCGTGTGTACATACAACTGTGCAGGCACGTCACTAAAACATGATTATAATGCTACTTCTGGCTAAATAATAATTCAGCAGTTAGCTATCACAATGTGTATTCAAATTTCAAACCACATTTCAATCTTTTTGATTATTTGTTTTTTTCTGTTAGTTTCCTTACTATGAAGAACTCCCACACTTTCAGACCTTCTAAATCATTAGGCCATAAACTCTTACTGGTAGTATGATATTGTTATCGAGATCCCAATGTTGTTCCATGCTGTCTTTGAAATGCCACTAAAACAACTAAACACCACTAAAGCAAATTACACAAAAGCTAGCTTGGGGCATTACAGAATATCTGGTCTGGAACATTTAGAGTAACTGTTGTTTACACCCTCACCACCACCACCCCTTCTAATAATGCAGACAGACTATTAGTTAATATAAGACCTGCACTAACAATGTGTATTGCACTCATCGTAGGAGAGTTCAGCATGAGCTGGTCTCATTCGCTGTATGTCATTCTAGGCAGCATCCTTGCAAAGTTCTACCTCAGCAGTCTGAACCCACTTTCAGAAATGCATTCCATACTTTCATAAACCTTAACAAGCAGTTCCCTAAAGTTCTTACCTGCAGTAGTCTGTACACTCCCAGTGGTGACCGCTGCTCAATTGCTACCTTATTGAACACCAAATTCAAATTCAGATTCAACATTAGTGCTTATAACAAATCACTGTTTACAGCTAAATAAAGCAGTGAAATGCATATACATAGCACAAGACACCACTACCCTCTGAACCCCACATAACTGTCAGATCATTCATCTGAAAGTAACAGTACTGTCTGTTACTAGATGTAGCCATTCCAGGCTACAATTTTTTTTTTTTTCTACAGCAAACTGAGGACTTTGTTAAGACTCAGTTTTGATTACAGTGTAAGTACTACCTCTTTTGCTGCAGAAATTAAGTGGTTCCCCCTCTGGGTGAGTAACTCCTCCGTCTACAGAACTGAATAACTACGAGTGTACCATGAATGACAGGGGTTGAACAAGATGAGAATTAAACAAAACGGAAATAAAAAACTGTGATTTATTGATAATAAAATGGTTAAGCGCTTTCATCTAAAAATCATAGACTTCATCAGAACCCAGGCCAGCATAAGGTGACCTAACAGTTTAAATACTCAACTCATCCAATCACTACACAGTATTACATTAATAAATAATTCATGGAGTTCTGATTAAGTCTATGATTTTTAGATGAAAGCGCTTAACCATTTTATTATCAATAAATCACAGTTTTTTATTTCCATTTTGTTTAATTCTCGTCTTGTTCAACCCCTGTCATTCATGGTACACTCGTAGTTATTCATTTCTGTTGATAGAGTTGTACTCTACGAGAAACGCTTGTTTTTCAACAACTCCTCCGTCTAGCAAAGGAAGCAAAGGGAAATGAACAACAAAGCTTGACTGATCTCCAAATATTCTGGTAACCAGAATGACCATACTGCTTCTACTGTGCTCCACAATGAGTGCAAGAACCTCACTGCAGTATGTAAACCAACTTCTTTCTGAAATAGGCAAACCACCCAGCTTGTCATCCTTTGTAATTTTTTTCATAAAAAAATCATTTTTATTTTCTCCTTATGAACACAATTAATATTGAAATACATGCAATACACACATGCAAAAACAGTCAAAAAACTTGTGGAAGCATTTTAGTTGAAACATGGACAAATACTTTTATGCCTTCATTAAAGTATTAAACATCTTAAAACCTGACACATATGTACAGCTCAATTCCGACAGGCTGGTAGAGGGAGCTGACGTCATCACGCAGGCTGGTAGTAATGAGGGAGCTGACGTCATCATGTACGTGATGATGTCAGTTCTAATGCCGTGAAAATTAAAAAAAACAAAGAAAACAAAAGAAAAAAATCAGAAATTAAGGGCTGCCACTCGGGAATCGTGGCACCCCTTCATTTGAATCCCAAAACTCGGTAAAAACTGAGTAATTCGGCATAGTTGAGAGGTATGCTTTCACCCATTTGTATACAAAATAACCTAAACATACATAAAGCATTAAAGAAGGGTCAATACAGTCTGCCTAGACAAAATGATGTGGTTTTTAATCAAAGCATTTTTAATGATCAATTTTCCTAATATGGAAAAAGAACTAGAAAATATATGACTGGCAGTTTTTCATCAGCATACTTGGGGTATTACTTTATGTTTACAACCATCAAGACATTTCTAGAAAAAGACAACTTAATGTTTGTTAGTTACAGAGTGTATGTCACTATATGTGTTTAGCTCATATTGTGTGACCAATGTCTGCTGTAGCAACTCTTGCAATGAAATTTGGGTTTTATTTCTTAGGCATGTTTTGCTTAACATTTTTTCTCAAAAAAACAGACTACTGTTATATGCTATGGAGTACTTACTGGCTCCTCCTCAGTTCACGATTCAGGATAATACACAGATGTGTACAACAAAGACTAAACATGAGTGTATATCCACTGCTAAGTGCATTACTGGATCTTTTGGTAGTATGAAATTCATCTTTCAACTAAACCTAACAGTGGAGAACGAAAAGGTCCACAACCATGGCTTAAAACAAGTTCACTTTTAATTGCCGCAAATAAACAACGTAAGTGCTTTCAAACTCACAGTTCTTCTTCAGACTGAAATATTCAGGCTTTTACTCAGAAATTTAAAATGCACATTAACCAATCCACAACCATTATAAATTATCTATGCAAATCCCTAGATCTAAGAACCGGTCTTAAAGAAACCTTGTTATTTATACCAGGCTTCCTATCAGAAAGAGACTTGCAAATCCAGTATAGTTTCCTTTCCTCTGCAAAATTCACCAAATCAACTAAACCTGTTTAAATTACAATGAAGGGAACCTGCACATTTAGTAACCAGTCCAACTGCTTGTAGACCTGATCAGTTGCAAGGATCCTCTACCAAAAGTCCTGTAGCCATATTCAAGTAAATAATTCCACCAGAGAATCATACAATGAAAAGTGTATAGTTTAATTTTGTTTTAAATCTCAATACAAATAATACTAGGTCAGTTAACTGCTTTCAGCCGTATATTAAAAGGACATCCTCAGAATTGCCCACATGTATCACTGCATTGCTTTTATAACTTTCCTTTAAAAACCATACCTCCTTAAAGGAACCCTTACCTAAAAATTGCTCTATTTGAGAAACAACACTGAGCCACATACACAAACACATTATTTTGTCTAAAACCTTATTAATTAAATCTAATTTAAATAAATAAAAATCAAATAAAAATCCTTTAAATCTGTGTAATTAAATATGTAAATCTTATTTTAGTTACTTAACAAAGCCATCCTACTTTATCATAACTTATATAACACTATGCAATCAGTATAACAGAAAATACAGTCAATATGGAGGCTAAATATATAAAAATATAATCTATAAAATACCCTCTTCCTGCGGTTTGCTAAAATAAATCAGCTACACCAAAATGTATATTCTGCCATCATAAATAATTAAAAATGTACTAATACTGCAATGTAAAATATTTAATTTTCAATGGAACACTGTCACTTCTTAAAGCAAAACTACATAATAGTTTCTTTAAAAAACAGCACCTTTCCAGTGATGCTTTCCATTAAATCCTGCATTGCACTCTTTTACAGTCTCTGTGGCTTGGCTGAAATAACCACTGACCTTTGGGTAAAATTACATAAGGTAAACTACTCCTTTACTGTGAAAAATTCACTCAGAACATTTGGAAGTATACCACTCAAAATACTTCACAGACTTTACAATGACTCAGTCCACACAAAAGATTTGTATACTCCAGTCAGTCAAGGTAGTCATCCCTGGAAACAGTTTATAACTCATATCTATTTCTTAATAAGCTGCTCCTCCTGAAAGGCCCAAATAGCCAGGGATTTGGTAAGAAATCTTATTCAATCTTATATTAGAAAGGAGTACAACATTACTTTAGGCCTGATATAACATGGGGAAGCTAGAGTCTCTAATGTCGACTTTTGTCCTTACTAGTGCACACATTCTTTTTCAGCGAGTTACCAAACATAACTCTACAAAAATGTACAAAAAATTAAATAAATAAAGCATAAAAAAACAGAATATACAGCCAATAATGGTGAGTCAAGGCTAAAAGAACCATATAAAAATCTGGGCTATGAATTCTGAAATGTAACAATTCTTTATATGTAACATAAGGAAATGTCCATTTCCTGCTTGCAGTCCTTAGTTGCTGTCTCTCTTTCAGAATGAAGTAGTCAGGAATATGCCTTTCTAAATGATTACTGATTAATGTTTCAGTATGCATTACACGCAAAAATGCAAGGAAAGCTATTTATCTACTTCTACTAGGCATACATTTTATGGAAAGCTATTTATCTACTTCTACTAGGCATCCATTTTATATGTCCTAACCATGCTTGCTACGACTAAATTTGATAAGAAAATGTATGAGTTCTTAAAAGAATTTCTCAACACAAGATAACTTCTTAAAATCTGTGCCACTCCATTTCTACATGGAGCCAATTCAGCTGCTGGCAGATTTTATTTTACAGGTGTATTATTAAACAGAAGCCTGTACTTCATTGTTAGAAGTGGATGGGCATTTCAGAGCACATCAAACACCAGTATGATGTATGATTTTCTTAACTGTATCACTTTTGTAACAAGCAGCTTAAAGATTTATGAGAAAAAAATGTAACTCTCCTTTCAAGTTTTCTGGTCTTCATTAACAATTATCAAAACTTGAAGGAAGCTCCATGAATCATTTAATAAAATATTTAAGCTATAATAAATCAGAAATAATCTTTTAACCTGAATTAATTTAACACATCTTCTAAAAGAGGACAGAAAGATCAACCACGATGAGCCATATCATGACAAATATTATAAAATATTAAATGGAAAGAATGCACGCAACTCAACATCCACTGCTGAGAATTGATTTTCTGGTTTAGCAATATGATTAGTGTCACTATACCAATAACAAACTTGCTAAAATGGCTAAGTGGTCAGCAATCTTTTCAAGAAGATTTTGCAAAGTTATGAATTATATCTCCCTAAAAGAGTGTTACACAGTATGAAGTAAGCCAACAATACTTCACAGAAATCAAAGAAAGTATTGTTTATTAGTTATTGCAATTAACACAAAGCGTAAAGGCAATGAGGAGGACGGTGCTAGGTGTGTGATGACAGCAGATGAAAACACAGGAAGAATTCAAAGATTTTTTTTTCCAAGAATACCAGTGCAAAGGAATCTGCATACATCAATCCTCAGCTAAGATTCATGGTTGGATTTATTTAATCACTCCATTCAAATTTGGGTTAATGCTGATGACCAGCCCCTGCCCACCTTGCCAAGCATACACCAAGTTGGAGAAAAGGGAAACATGAATCTCTTTTGTACAGGATGGTGTGACATTGCAGGTTGTATAATTAACGATTAGATGCATATGGGTGAAGTCCCCATATCACAGTGGTGCTAGGGAAAAAGTCCCCCACCTTTCAAAACCTTAACCTCTTACACTCTCTATGTTGAGATGAGACTCCCACAGCCATATTATATGTAAATTTTGTCTTGAGTTCTTACTGATGAATGCAATACCAAATACCTTCATAAATTTCTTCAGTGATGTACCCTTCTCTTGTTATATTTTCCCTTCTAGGTCCTCCAGTACATCCACATTATTGCAAATCAAGTTCAAGTCCCCATTTGTAAGTAAGAGTCCCTGCTGAAAGCAGATAATTTTCCCCCAAAATTTCTTATGCTCTATAACAGCAGTTTTTGGTGGAATGTGCATACACGCCAGTAGCCCCTTACAACCACAAATCGACTGCTATTGTTTTGTTCACCCTCTTCTACCGCTACTGGAGTCCCTCCAGCAATCAGTACTTTTACTTTCCTATTGTCGCTGATATTCTGCTGAATATCCATCCCAAAATCCTCTCTGTCAAATTCACAAGCTTATTTCTTTTCAAATACATCTCCCATGGCATTGCTAGAGTATCCATTATGTTAAAAAGCTACTGTTCCCACATATTATAAATGACATGTTTTTGAATGTGTATTTTCAACTTTTTGTTTTATATCTTACACTGTTTTGGAAGTGTGATCTTTTATACAGTTCTTTCTTATCATCTCCATTTGAACTTGTGTCACATTTTTCAAGAAGTTTTGTTTTCAGAAAACCTTCAAACAAAAAACTAAATACATGTTAAGAACAACCCTATCCCCTGTTAAAAACACACAAAACAATGTACATTTTCAGCAAGTTAAGTTTAACCCTCCAGATGGGAACAATTGTTTCAGATCAACAGCTGCAACTATAGGTATTACCTTATCTAAAATTAAGGTTAAACATGCTAAAGCACATATTACAGCCTGTGTTTCCAGTTATACTGATTGCTGTCTATTCCTTTTTTAGTACTGCTCCCTTCCTACATGTGAAAAGCAGCTTACATGCTTTCAGAAATCATTAACTTTTAGACCTAAGAAAAAGTGCACTGGCTACTTTTAAGTAAACCTAAATTGTGCACTGGTCTATTAAAGTAATAAGGCTGCTGAGGAGGATACTTCTACCTGATCCTACATGAAAAATATTCTGAAGACCGCTGGATACAGCAGCAAGAATCTCACATCTGCCTTTCCACATTCCCTGATTAATGGAATAAATTTGCTTCTCTTCTACCTTGTTTACAGTGAATAATAATTTTCCTTAAACTCTCTGTCTCCAGTTGTTAATATGTTTCATTTCTGACAGTTTTGCCAGGATCACCTCTTTCAGCTGGTATGACTCCATCTTTACTAAAATAGGTCTTAACTGCTTTCTCACAGAATTTTACTCACAAAAACAAATTCACGGGCTCCATTTTCTCAGTTTCTGTTTTTCACATTGGGAGATTCAAAATTAAGCTATTGATCAGTGTGCAGCCATCCTGGAACCCCCCATCTCTTGTTCTTTCTTTGCACTTCATTATTCCTAAACACAGGTTACATATCCTTCTTAAAAATTTGTTTTCTTACCTGACTGGGAACTATTATTTTGTCAGTTATAAAAGCTAAAGACTACACACCTTAATTCTTCACAGAATGAAGACTAAATGTCTTTTTGTACCAACTGTGTCACCCCCCCAATAGCTTTTCTTTGTTATGAATTTCAACTCCAGCATGTCTAAACCAGTACAAGAATATTTCTAAAATTTTTACTTTTTCTTCTGTTACTGATATGCGTAACCACATTAACATCACCCCCCCAAAAAATATGGCTTCTAGCAAGGTTTCACGTTTTTCCATATAAATATGCTGTACTCAACACATCTGCTAAACATAGTTCTTTCAATTATCAATGTTTAACTTCATATAATACTTCTGTAAATAATGTTAACATCCTCTGTAATCTGAGAGGTGCCTTGAACATAGACAGTCTGGATATGCTTTGGGGTTTTTCACCATATGTTCTTTACCATAAACACATTAATGGATTACTCACAATACACTATTATTTTGCCTTCTCCAGCTAAATATATCCATTTTGTGTTTCTGCAAATACTCTACACATAAGCAACTGGTCTAACTTCTTGTAGAATCACAGCACAGCTAATACATGAAACAAAACTGGCTTACTCATATCACACTAGTTTATGCTGAAGCATCTGTAACTAGTTTCATAGCCATTTCAAAATTCTTTTCCTTTTGTAGCTTTACGTGCAGTTAAAGTCTTTGTTCTAAAAGATTCTTAGTGTCAATTATTTTAGACACACAAGGTACAAACTTTGTAAGGCACTGCATCACAACTAGAAGCCTCAATAATGCCTGCTTGTCTTTGGACCTTGGCATCTACCTGACAGCTCAGGCATCCTGGATCAGAGTGCAATGTTTGCAACATGTCACTTGTTTTACAGTTGCTCTTATTTACTATGAAACAATATTGTCTTAATATATGCAGCAGCCGCATCATTATCTTATACTCTTCTTGTGTTTGGTCCCACACTGAAAGACCAACAGTTTCACAATTACTCGTATGTAAATTAAACGTATGCTGTCTTAATTTGTTCAGCAGCAGTATCAGTCTCTTGTCATGGCTCTCTTGTCCTTAAATACACACTAACACATTATCAATTAAGCTCATAACACCTTCCAAGCCTTTAATTACTTGGACAATAGTTCATTGGTACACCTCTTGTACTGATGAAATAACAAATGGATGTTCATGAAATCTGTAAATTTCTAATGGGCATAACAAGTGCACACGGCTTAATTAATTTAGCTTAATCTGCCAGATCCATGGTTTGCATCTAGTAGAGTAAATTGTAGCTTTTGCATTCTTGAGACCAAACCTATAGTAAAACTTTCTACAGTGAATTAAATTTAAGCTGACAACACAATCAGTTGTAACAGAAATACACAGCAACAACATTCTTGAAGGGGTCAAATACTGACACATACCCACAAGCCTGTAACTTTTATTAATGCAAAATGATGACCAATAAGCAGCAAAAGAGACCAAACCACCACTGGATTGAGGACACCAGTTCATTGAGCACTTTCATTTACACAAATATAAAACTGGTGCCCTCAATCTTGTGGGGTTTATTGTCATATGTTGGTTATTGCTAATCCTTTTGATATGCCAAAAAGTGCTACGTGGACATGGAAAGTGTAATTAAAATGATGGACTTCTTGCTTCAGATGATGTCGGTGTGATCAGACCAAACTACCCTAAGAAAGCACTTCATCTGTAATAAGTAATGCTTTTTAAATAATTTTACTTTGATCTTATCACGCTATACAATTGTGAATCTTGACTATCAACATGACCACACTATTCACCCATACTGTTGGCCCTAAGATGCACATGATTTACATTATGTTAATTTTCTGTCTAACTTTGAGTTCCAAGTGCTTTTTGGGAGCATGTTTCAATACCACATCAAGTTTAATTTGTAGTCTCATGGCGAGCTTAATAAAACTTTGAAATAAATCAACACAGTCATGCAGGGTATCACTATGCTATGGCACTGTGCCTGAGAAATCTCTGACAGTGTGACTGATTTTAAACACACACATGCACACCCACACACATTGCTTTTACACTTTCAGTTTTACCATTCCTAGCTTCCAACAAGCCTTATGATTCAAAATACTTTGATAATTTACTTCAATTACACATTACATAAACATTTACTTAAAAAAGACTTTTTTATTGATATGTTGACATGCCAGCATTTTGTGACCCCAGTGGTACCAATTTTCCAGTTAGTAACTAGAATAAGTTAAAAATGCACACACAGTACCTCTCTTCACAACCATCAGACCCCAGCTGTTTAAAAATATTCTTCATATATACACACATTCTGTAACCGTGTCTAGTTTAAACTCACCATTCTGTTAATTAACTCTCAGTATTTATTTCCAACAATCTAGCCTGTATACCTGCTTCATTGCTTTCGTCTCATCAGAGGTATTTTCAGCTTTAAGAATACCTAATCTTTTTTAATTCAGCTCAAACAATTCATTTTCATATTTCCATTCAACAACATGCAAATGTTTTTCAACACTACTGTTTTCTATTAAACATTTTAGAGAAATGTGATATGTCTAGCACAAATTCTATAAGCTTGTCAAATGCAAGGCATTTCCTCTTGTAATACTTACTATAACAACTACCACAAAGCCCTGATTAAAACAAGACACAACCGTTCATCTTGGATCCTCAGAAGTCTCTTTTTGTATCAATTACTTTTACAACATGACATGCTTGTATTTGTCAGTTTTATTACTTGATTCACTTTTTTACTTTATACATATTTCTTAATTCTTTTTAATGCATGCAAGTAATTTTTAATTGCTGTGTACATATTCACAACGTTTGACACGTTCAAGCCTGCTTCTGTATACCATATGTCTAAACATGTATATGCTCTTGATGGAAAACATTTAAACGAAGCTGCTGTGGTAGCAGCTACCCTAATAAAATGAGCTCTCAAAGAGTACACCAGGGCTTCTTTTCTATTCTCACGGTTTCGGTTTAAAAACTAAACTACACAAGTACCCAAAGGCTAAGGCTCTCTTTGCAAAAATGGAATTAAGGGCAGCAGTGATCTATTTTTAATTATGTTGCTCTTGAAATTATATTTTATCCCAATATAAAATTAATTGTGGGTTTACTGATCAACATGCAAGCTACACAACACAATGAGTTTAGTTTAAGAAAGACAAATACACCAGATGATACAAAGACATGAAAATCTGTCACATCCAAAAAGACTACAATCAACAAGCTATTAAAGAGCATCAAGACAATGCAGCATTCACTGTCTTTCTTAAATTTAATAAGTGAGAAGTGATCCATTGTTTTTTTTTCAGTCACCAGAAAGTTCAATCAATATCCAATCAGATACCAGCTAATAATGATATTTTGTAAGACGGTGCTTAAATCAATTCTCTTCTACTGAGATGATGTTCTTGAATGTCTGCTCAATGACATCAGAAAGGCATTTGTAATTTTGTCACGTCCACCAGTGTGGTGGGGCAGGTAACACTAAATTGAACACTACTGCCAGATTTGCAATAGAAAACCACTACAAATGGATTACTTTTGAGGGATTTCCAAGCAAGATGGTAGAATGTTATCAGCTCTAGTGTGAAGCTACTCAGATTTGTTTTATTTCTGACAGTTTTTTGCAGCTTAAAGGCTGCAGTGAAACTCATTACTATTTTCTTTTCTGGAACTGTGATATTATTAGTGTTCCTGCTGGATTATTACTTTATTACTTCCCCTTCACTACTTCCTACCATCTATCTACACTACAATATTATGCAATGAGTCATTTTAAAATCACAACACTCTGACTGCAACATTAGAAAGGAACAATGTACTTTACCTTCAGGTCTGTAGGAGAGCTCTCTGAAAAAGGATATACTTGACAAAAACTGAACTGTATAAAAGAGCATTGTGATTAATCGTCTGAAAGATATGTTCAAGCAACAGAGAGAAACTTGCTTCTACTGAGTAGTCTTTGAATTATTTAGATGGGAGAATTAGTGAAGAATTAATGCAGACTGAGTTCTTGTTAAAGTAAAACACCTGGATGTTAGAAAAGACAGATGATCTGGAAAACAGTTAACTGAGGAAACAGCTTGAGAATTAGTGGCGTACCTGAAAATGAAGGCAAAGTAGTATGGTCAATTTCCTGTCTACATGATACTTAATCTTCTCACATATTTCTTTTCTCCCAAAAAGAAAAATGCAGCTCTAAGATCTATTACAGTCAAATTCATTTTCAGCACTGACAAAGATCTTGTTCTTAAAAGAAAAAGCCTGATCCAATGTCCCTCTTCTTAAGGCAATGAAAAAAATATAAACTCTATTTTCCCGTATTAAAAGAGCTGAAAACATCAAAGTTAATTTTATTTTCCCAGCAAGACTTAAGATTTTCTACCAGGATGGTCCTAGACTTTTTAACTCACTGGATTTCAGAGCCTATGGATTGGTCTGGTATGACTTTAAAGAGGCACA